>NW_022987649.1:0-500000 GCF_902827165.1 Trematomus bernacchii | reverse complement strand
AAGAAATGTATGGATGATGTGTGTGTGTGTGTGTGTGTGTGTGTGTGTGTGTGTGTGTGTGTGTGTGTGTGAGTTTGTGCACATTTGTTTGTGTGTGTGTGTGTGTGTGTGTGTGTGTGTGTGTGTGTGTGTGTGTGTGTGTGTGTGTGTGTGTGTGTGTGTGTGTGTGTGTGTGTGGTGTGTGTGTGGGAGGCGGAATAAGGTGAGTGAAGAATAGACACTATGCGTATTGAAAAGAAGAAAGAGCATGATGTGTGGGGAACTGAGGGAGGAACTCATATCTTTCTTTTTTAAAGCTCCTGGAACTGTCTCTACACAGGAAGTTGACTCACATCAGCTTGCAGGACTTCGGGATAACAAATGTCACATTCCTCTGAATGGATGCTCCACTCCACTAAACTCAACTCTACTTAGCTTGCCCTTTTTTCCACTAGGTTTAGTACCTGCGTTCTTTGTTACCACCACAGCTGAGGTTCTAAGCTGTACTAAATGGGGGTGTAGAAACACTGCAGACATGCTGATTGGTCAGAGAGAATTATCACAATCATGAAATGTCAATTAACTCCTTAACAATTTTTAAATGACAACAAATCCTATCCCCTCATTTAAATATCCACAGTTTATGAATATGAAAACATTGTTCTGGCAACAGTTGGACTCAACCTTCTCCTACTTCAAGTTCAGTTTTCTTTGTCTTTGCACTTACAGCTCCACGTGTCTGCATCACACTTGTAAGATGCATATTACCCCACAACCTGTTTTCAAAGTAGTTTCAGAAAATAGACGTTCCTCCTTTAGCAGGTGGTGGTACACACTGCATATCATTCTGCACAACACACACACACACACACACACACACACACACACACACACACACACACACACACACACACACACAACACACACACACACACACACACACACACACACACCACACACACACACACACACACACACACACACACACACACACACACCTGCTTTTAAAAACTCCTTTGTAATTACTATAATATTGGATAAGATAAGATGTCAGCAATGCTTTGCAGCCACATTGCAAGTGGCTTGTACATTTAAAAAAATATTTTGGAAGTGGGTGTAGTAGTGAGAAATGTTTTGTATCTTTTACATGAATGGTTCTTCTCACTTGGCTGCTCTTATTTACTGTCTGAATAACATGATATGACTTTCATTAGCAAGCTGGTGACTTGAACACATTGCTACGTTCAGACTACCAGCAGCCGAAGGTGAAGGCTGTTCTGCACTGCTCTTCGTTACACCTTCAAAAACCAATGCACTATAATTCCTATACAACCAACAAAATGTGTATATAACCCAAGTAATCTTGAGCTAGGACAGGTGACATAGTATGAAGTGCAAGAAAGTCAGAATGGAGACAAATATAATAAAATGACACCCAAAGCTGGGTGGGAGCTGCATCTCCTGCCTCCTCTGCTGTGTGAGAAATGATCCTGGAAAGGGTTAAACCCCCACCCCCCACTCCTGCCTCACCTTCACTCTCCTCTTCCTCTTCTCTTCGGCCGCCCCCAATATTGCTCGCCTCTCACCCCCACAGGCTCTGGCTGGGCCACTCAAGGACATTCACAGACTTGACCCGAAGCCACTCCTTTGTTATCGTGGCTGTGTGCTTAGGGTCGTTGTCCTGTTGAAAGGTGAACCTTCGCCCCAGTCTGAGGTCCAGAGCGCTCTGGAGCAGGTTTTCATCAAGGATCTCTCTGTACATTGCTGTATTAATCTTTCCCTTGATCCTGACTAGTCTCCAAGTTCCTGCCGCTGAAAAACATCCCCACAGCATGATGCTTCCACCACCATGCTTCACTGTAGGGAGGGTGTTGGCCAGGTGATGAGGAATGTCCTCCAGACATGATGCTTGGCATTCAGGCCAAATTTGGTTTCATCAGACCAGACAATTTGGTTTGTCATGGTCTGAGAGTCCTCTAGGTGCTCCATGGGGGCTTTCATGTGCCTTTTGCTGAGGAGTGGCTTCCTTCTGGCCACTCTACCATAAAGGCCTGATTGGTGGAGTGCTGCACAGATGGTTGTCCACTGCTCGTATCACTGCCTCATACGTGTGCTTCCTCCTGCAAGTCAAACAAGCCACACAAGGTCTGCTAACGGTTAGAGACTAAACAGAGCACCCGTGTCAACCAGTCCATCTTAATAAAGTTCCCCTGTTCCCTCTCTGTAAGGTTCCACATCCAACACAGGACACTTCTTTTGATTCAGACCAGACAAGATATTTTACCATCCTTCTGAAATCATTTATGGATGCCCTATAAGATTGTCAATCTAACAATGTGGTGTACGTCCCAGGAACCCCATCACTTGTATTGCAGTGCATCACACTCTATGCAATACATCATGTTCACTGTGGCTGGTCTCTAGCGGTCTTAGCTATTAACTGCAGAGTCTGCCGGAATCCTGGAAGTACCCCTGGGGCGTGTGGATGTGAGGGCCAGGGTTGCGTCTAAGTGTTTGCTGCAATCACCAACATGCATATGTTGCCTCTCCTTCCATTCATTTGAATGTATGTGGCCTGTTTTGACTAGATCATAGAAAATGAAGTTGAAACCGAATCAACTTTTACAGAAAGACAACCAGACGTCATGCTGTAAAGACTGAACATGCATCCAGTTAGTCATTCATGTAATCATTCAATCAAATGGGTGTCACACAAATGAGCCGTTTAAATGACACTCCCACACCACCACACATTTGGTGTGAATGCAGCCTTAGGCCTGTGCAGGATGGAGTAAGTGGAGTACTGTAGGACATGGATCCACCATCCAGTTTACTGCAAGGGCCAACGCAGTTTCATAGAGACTATTTCCTCAGTTTCATTTTGGTTGGACTCCACATGTTTAAGAGGATTTCTGATGAATGCATTTTTTATGAAGAGCTGCAGTAGTCTCCTTGCCATGCCCCAGTAACCGTGCTGCTACCTTCCTCTGAGTGCTGCTGCTGTTGTACGTATCATTTCTCCTGTTTAAATGTTAAAAAGCAACCAATGCCAGCTGCTTACTTCAAAACCACTTGAGGAGTGTGTTCAGCGGAAGAGGGGGGCCAGCTCCTCCTCCATTCCTCTCCATCTTTATTCACTCCATCTTCTCTGGCGCTCATCTTTGTCCCTTTATTCCTCATCTCCTCTGTGATGAAGACCTCTCACGCCAGGCCATCTCTCTCCCATCCATTTACCTCTTCAATAATAAATGGAGGCTTCCATTATGAGCTGCTTAGAGTGTTGAATCAGTCACTAATGCTCTGGAAGGAGGGGGGGCATTGAGGCATTTCCACAGAGAAATTCATCTGAATGCTAGTGCTACTAGCATGAATTCTCATGTATGATATTTTAGAGTTCAGAAGCTTTCTATTGAGAGTTTCTCACAGTTAAATAACCATGAGCACATTAGTGAATTTGGGGTACAAGGAAAGGCCATGCAGCTGTATCTGAATGGCTCTCAGACCAGAACAGTATCGCTACTATTCAGTAGCGATATGCTTGTGTTACAGACAGAACACAAGTTAAAATATACAGGTGCTAAATACAGCTGCAGTGACCTTCCTCTGTGTCAGTACAGTTCGGAGGTTTAAACCACATGGGCCATTGTGAAGCAAGTATGTTACTCTTCCGTTAACCTTTATGCTAACACTTCCTATTCGTGGACAGCTGGGCCTGTCATTCACGTGCTAATGCTAAACCACAGTGTGGTTACAGTTAGCTTACTGTTAGGATAGATGGTTTATTACAGAGTTCAAGTGAAGCTTAAGTACACATGTAGATTCACCTGTTCGCTATAACTGCCCTCCTAAGTGGTTTTAGCATGATGTTAATAAGACTCAGTCTGGTTTACTTTTTTTTCTTCTTTTTATGTCTTAACGAGCCAGGTTTATGCATTATAACTTGGTTTTATGTCCCCATCAAAATGCTTAAAAGTCATCCTCAGTTTGTCTTCTGGGGGACTGAACACTTTTGCCACAAGTGGTTACTAAAGCCCAATTTGGGTTGGTGATGCGCAACTGGAAAACAGCAAGAAAACCAGAACTAAAAGAATGGATTCAACTTATGACAGAGACTGCCTCCTTTGAATATTTGATAGCTAAAATGAACAATGGTAAAGGGAAATTTAGACAGGTATGGGATCACTTCCTTTTATATTTAAAAGATGTACAACATTGAAAGTGTGTCTGAGAAAACTATAGATTTTGAAAGGTGATGTCTTTAAATGTTTTTGACTGTCTTTGTTAAAGGTAGGGTAGGTAAGTTTGAGAAACCGGCTCGAGATACACTTTTTGTTATATTCCATGGAATGCTCTTAACATCCCGATAGCAATGAATATCTGAAGTGCTTTGACAAAAAATCCATAAAAAAATGTCATCTGTGGAAGCCGTAATACTGTAAAAAGCACGACCAATCATTTTAGCCGGCCCGGCTAAAATAACTGGATGGCCTACCTGCCTGTCAGCCTTCCATCTGTGCACAAACTTATCTCGTGCCCTCATTGGTCATGTGCGCGTTCGTGTGTGTTGGAGGAGGGGCTCTATAAGGAAGTGGCAGATTTTCTCAGGTTGTGTATTTTCAAATTCTAGCGATCTCGAGCCGGTTTCTCAAACTTACCTACCCCACCTTTAAGGATGTTGACTCACTTTGAGCCATTCTTTTTGGGGGGGGTTTCTGTTGTGTCTTTATTTTTTATTTATTTATTTTAAAATGTTTTATTGTAAAAAATTGATTATTGGCGGAAACTATTTCATTATGTATGAATATGTATGAAAATAAATTAATAAAAACTTAAAGAACAACAAATAAAATGCTTAAAGGTCTATTGTTCCATGTTGCAGAAGTCTGTGACGAACTTGACTCCTAAAATTATCATGTAACACCTTGTTATATTTTTGATATATTATTCAGCACTTAAAACTGTTTTTTTCCTCGGAAAGTCTATGACTTTATCAAAAAATATTAAGACTTTACTCTTAAATACATCTAATAGATTATGTTCTGTATATATTCCGTTTAGACATCTTTGTTAAACAATACTGAGACGGTCCTTGATGTTGAAGTCACTTTCTAGGAATCCAGTGTTAATGCAGTGTACTAGCACAGGCAGAGCAACATAACAATGTGTTTGTCTGTCCATCACGTTCACACACTTCCTTAGATGCTGCCCCCCCCCCCCCCCCCCCCCCATCAGCAGCATGGTGCCGTAAACATGCGCATGACAATCCACAATGAGCTGCACCCCCCCAGGCCACTGCTATTCTGTATTAATATGGATGGCAGTTTATAATTCATAGGGCAGGATTACTTGGAGTGCTGGTCCCTGACACAGCGAGGACTAACAGTACTGGACATGCCTTGCTCTCCGCTGCCCATCCCATTGTCCATTATAATAATATATTCAAGGATTAAAGGGGTTTTATGGAGAGCTCAATGAAATATGAATGGGCCATTTCAAAATGTAATTGCCCCGAATTAAATGATTCAAGATAATGTTTATTTTATAAATTGATAATGGCCAGGGGCAAGAAAGAGGAAAATACATTAAAATAAACCTTTTTGCCTCCAACAAAAGGAGAAAGGAGAGGAATAAGAGACAGTCGATGACCTCCAGTCTCTGGATGAGGAGAGGGCTTGATCCAAAGATTAAGGTTTAGAGCAACACCACACGACAAAAGAGGAGTGGGATGAAGTGTAATCTCCGACAGCTTCAGGCCAGGTGTCCTTACTGCACAGGGACCCAGAACGATCCTGCATAAAGTGTGAGGAGGTTGAGAAGTATGCACAGTAAATAGGCTCAGCAGCAAACCCACCTTTATTATATATATATCTTCCTGAGACCCACTGCATCCGTCTGCCATAAACACTATGGAAACATACATGTTAGTTTCGGCCCATAGTGGACTCCATTTTGTGTTGTGTAAAATGGGGGGGGGGGAATTAAAAGTTTGCAAATCCCCATGTCCTCCTCAGAGGACAATCATAAAAACATTTAGTTTTAGGTCAAATAATATTTAAAATGATATAAATTATCATATTTGTGTATGTGCCCCTGCCATTCCTCCACAAGGTTGCAACATTGATGATAAATAAATGACAAATAAAGCTTTGCCAGTTTATAACCGATGAAACATGATGGTATCAGAATAATCACTTACATGTGATGTATAGGATGCTACGGTCACTAAAGATAAAGTGTCAGGAGAAATAAGCAAGCTACAGGATCTGTTTAACAGTAAATAGAAGTTCACATTTTTAATGTAAATAAAATAGAAGTTGTACATGTAAATTAACATTATCAATATAAAATAAAGTGTCAGTTGTATCAAGACTATATAATAACAGTAATAACAATAATATAAAATGAACTGGTGAGCATCTTGTCCTCCGTTTCCTGGGCCTTGGTGAACAGCACCATCTGATCCCCGTGCATCGACTCTTTCACCACGGCACGCCGGTCCTCCAACGCCTGGGCGGTGTCAAAGAAATTCGCATCCCGTGTCCGCTTTCCTAAGAGGGGAAAATAAGCAAGATACAAGATCTGTTTAGTCGCCATGTAGTTTTACAACATACTAGTGTGTGTGTGTGTGTGTGGGTGTAGCTGCCGCTCAAAGTGCCCTTCTTTATTGTTTAGTATTTTTGAAGAGTGCTTCATGTATGCTTGAACTTTGTTTAATGTTGTTGAGGCAAGTTTTCTTACCGGAAGTCATGTGACCTCTAGCCCGGATGTTTACAATGTTTGTGAGAGAGTAAAAAGGCGCGAACATTTGTAAATGCCGGTCTAGGCGAATACGTTTTCACGCTGTTTCATAATTGTACCAAGAAGGAAATAAACATGATTGTGAACATCAGTTCGATGCGTAACGTTCTTTCAAGACAAAGTTACAGTGTGTGTACCTTTGCGTTTGGTTGCTGGTAAGGGAGACGAGCAAGCGCTGTGATCTTGAAGGCAAAGCTCGCTTGTTTCCAATCCCGAGAGTTGTCCATCCTCGCCTGAAACACACGATTAGTGCCATGAGTTAGTGAAGCAAATTACAGAAACACTGCACAGTTATTCACAAGTCAAAACGTTTTCATAGCGGCCGAGAATATCTAGCTAGCTAGATGTAGCTAGCTCGGGGCCGGTGTTAGCCAGTTCAGCCTAGCATGGCTAGCTTGATCTACTGAGCAAATAAAAGTACATCTGAGACCATTATTGTGCAGATTAAAACCCCAGTGCATGTAGTTGATTTTACCTTCGTCGTGGTCGTCATCATTGGCCACTGAATCCGTCGTTTGAGCGGCCTCCCACACCATCGGTCGATGCTGTCCGGGAGAAAAGGTCTGTGGCCTAGCAGAGCATCCAAGCGCTCGTACAATTTACTGGTCTTCCGGTCGTTACCACTCTTGTTATAATAGTCTTTAATTTGTTTGTAGTCCTGCCTGAGTTTCTTTATTTTTAGCCGGTGTGCCGTGGGGCTGTGCACGATTCCCAGGTCGAGTGAAAGCTACTGAACTGGCTTCAGTAGCATTCCCTGGGTCGCGTCCTCGGCGTAGATCTCCAGAAGCGCCGACACCTCCTCATCACTCCACCGCTCCGATGATTTCTTGATGCTTGCCATAACTGCTTTCAAAAACAAACTACTCTCCGTTGGTGCGCTGGGTTTTTGTAGCGAGGAAAAACAATGGCGGCTCTACACAACATTTTCAGAGTTGTACGGGGCGTGGTTTGCAATTCGCCCAGCCAATCAGCACTGGGGCACTTTTTTCCCACAGGAATGTACGATCTCTCAGCGGGCACTAAAAATGGGGGTAAAAGTTCCCGAGATTAAGTACCCTTTTTGTTGTGAACGCGACATAAGGGGTACTAACGGAACTAAATGCGAAAAGTACGGTGAAAAGTACTCCGGTGTGAACGCGGCTAAAGGTGCTCTAGGAGGAGATTCAGGTGATAAGGTGGGGGGGGTTACCTTGGTGTGTTATTGGCTAATGGTGCAGTGACGAGTCCTAAAACCCGGAAGTGAGTCAGCATTTTACCACTACCGGTTCCCTCATCTCAGAGTCAATGGGGTTTCTCCATTAGCTTGAAATAAGGTCTGTGGTTGACACAAATTGAAGAGACAGATCACGTTTTGTTCTACGACATTAAATCCATCAGCAGTGACCCCACTGGTGATTTTTGAAGAGTTTAGGTGTCTGAAAAACGATGGTTGTTAACAAGTGGCTGAATACAACTACAGAAGTTGTCGAGGACGTTGTACGTCATTATGCCGAACACGTAAACACTCCCACTAAGTTAGTTTGCCCTGTTCTGCTTGAAAGCGAGTACCTGCCTCCTGCAAACTGTTCAAACAGACGCTTCAACTTGTACCATTTTGAATCTGTATTTTTGAATATCGATCTTATGTTGGCGTGACGTTGAAGCCATGCGACCCTGCTGTACTCGGCTGTAGTTCGTTTATAGCATAACGTTAGCATTTTGCTTCTGGCGATTAGATTTATGATTAGAAAATGATAAAAGTAGGGTAGACATGTGGATATTATCCGGCTGAACAAAACATGCATTTATCAAACAGGTTCGTTTTCCACAGACCTTATTTCGAGCTATTTTCCAAAATCCTATGGAGAAATCCCATTGCTTTTTTGTGGAGGGAACCCATGCGCAGCTTACTTCTGGGTAAATACGTCATCCCTGCACCACTTTATGGTTACACAAGCCAAAAAATCGTTATGACATCATAAAGTGGCCAAAATCTGATCAGCTCATTTTCAGACAGGTTTTTATATAAATGGATCAGGACAAAAAGAGAAAGACTCTTTTTTCGTGAAACTTTCAGAATCTCTTTACACAGAAGGGACACATGTTTATGTATAAAAGACATGAACAAGTGGATTTTGCATAATAGGTCCCCTTTAACAATCTGGTCACAGCGTGTTGGTTACTGAGCTTTACAGCTGATGGTGAGTGTTTCTTGACTTAATGCACAGACAGGAGATTAATACTGTATCAATCAAATGGTCTCACTCTGTGATACAGCAAATAAGCCTAATGCACTTTTCTCAAATGTTGATCTTTGCCTAAAGATATTTTTATAACATATTTCCAAAGTCAAAAGCTGTGTAACCTGAAAAAATTCATTTCAACCACATTTAAAAAAAACAAAACAGTTTAGGTAACAGTTAACCTGTTCACATCAGGTTTCAGACCCACTCAACTCTCTGAAGTGTTTCTGATGGAGGAAAACAGCTGAGCCAACTCTCCACTAGAACATCAGCATGGAGTTAAGAGAGCCGACTGTCAGCCACTAAACATTATCCGTTCTCTCTGAACAAAGAGAGATACCATTTACCTTTAATGCCTGCATTTAAGGACGATGAATAGCATAGGCAATGCTTTAGTGACAAGGAAATTATTTGTTAAAATATTAGATATGACGTTATCTGTGACTTCAATGAAAATTAAGCTTATCCATTGCATTGCATTTGTTAAATAGGTTTGTGTTTTACCCTACAAGTGTGATACAAATGAATATGAATATAGCATATGAAAAGAAAATTCATTTGACTGGCTCATGAAAAACTAACTAACTAAAATAAATAGGACCCCAACTAGACAATAATACACAATCCAACTAATAAGGTACAGTATAGAGTGCCACAGTGAAGCGTCCTAAAACCCGGAAGTAAACTTCTTCCGGTTCCCTCGACAAAAACGCAATGCAATTTCTCCATAGGATTTTGGAAAATAGCTCAAAATAAGGTCTGTGGTTGACACACATTTAAGAGACGGATCACGTTTTGTTCAGTCGGATAATCTCCACATGTCTACCCTACTTTTATAATTTTATAATCATAAATCTAATCGATAGATTTATGATCGACAGAGCTTACTTCCGGGTTTTATGACTGTGGCACTCTATAAGGCAGGGGTGTCCAAACTTTTTGTCCAAAGAAAATATGGGGGGCCATTGTCCATTCTGACATTTTTTAAACATAAAAATAACATACAAATACGCTGTTATATAATAATTTTCATTGTCACAATTATCTTTATTTTCCAAAGGCAGTATAAATAAAAACACTGCCTTTCATTCATATCTGGAGAGTCAGATAACATTGAACAGATTATATGGAATACCCTAACTTTGTAGCGGGTTTGACCTATTTTTAATAAAGTGGGCTGCTAGTCTGATTCAGGTCTGACATAATCTAAAATATTCAACATAAATTGTTCAGTCAAACCATCCGCTCCGGGCTTTACTGCGGATCCACCTAAGACAAAAATACAGCGTCTTCAACAGCGGCGTGAGAACGGCCCCTTAGAGCGGGTGCTGCCGCCATGCGGTGAAAGGAGTAATTACATTTTAAATATTTATTCTGTTTGACAGTGCTATAAAGTGCTATCATAAATACTAAATTATGAGAACGAAGCTGCGGGCCGGACTTTGGACATGCCTGGCCTACAGTTTGCAGAACTTCCGCATGGGCTTCCCGGCACTGCCCCGGAGTTTGCCGCTTGGCTCTGATAGGCCAGAAGTCGGTTCGATTGCATTCAGGATCGGTTGCCTATCCTGTCCGGGTAGCCCGGATGTTGCACCCTCAACATTTTGGACGTCGAATTCGAAGCACCAAATTTGATCATTCAAATTTGTCTTTACTTGAATTTTTAGATCTGAATTTCATCAATCGAATTTGAGCAACCTGAATATATTTTTGTATTAAATTTTGAACTTGAATTTTGAGATCTGAATTTGTGAACACTGAAAAAATTACATTGAAATTCAGCTTTGGAAATTAAGTACCAAGATATTTCAGATTTTTATTTCACGTAAATTTGGAACAAAAAAATTCAGATACATGGTTTTCAAAGTAAAACATTTCAATTATATAAATTTGGTGGTTGATAACATTCAAATCATCGTCTCTTATTTGCTTCCATAAGTCAGTCCCTTGCTAATCTGCATCAGCCTACATGAGTCTCGTGTTTTCTGTTTCCCTCACCACTTTAAAACTTCCTTCAGGCTGTTCTGACAGAAACAATGTACACCCTGCCATGCCGTTATTCTTCATTGCTCTGTGAACAATGAAAGAGCTAAAGCAGTGATTTTACTAAATGGGCCTTGTGTTGTTCAGACCAGTGGCCTGTACTACGAAGCAGGATTTGCGGTTAGCGAGGTAACTTCAGGGTTAACTCGGAGTTAGCAAGGTAACTTCAGGGTTAACTCTGGGTTAGAGAGGTAACTTCAGGGTCAACTCTAAGTTTTCGGTCCTACGACTCTGGTTCACTTCTTATCGGGGTAGATCTCCATGGTAACTTATGCTGAACACCTAACCTGCTCCGGAGCAGGCTGTCTGTGTTATGTTCCAGATAAGAGATCAACTCAGTGAAAGCTCCGCCTGCTGACCAATCAGAGCTCAGTGTGGGGAGTTTAAAGCTATCAAGTCATATTACAGGATAAAGGAGATACAGTTCAAACTGCCGTATGCAGGACAGACGGCCTGCAAACATTTCCGACAATTAATAGAATATCACCTCCCATCTTCAGAGCGATTTCACTATCATTACATTTGCGTTAAGCAAGCTTACTTTAATATCCGCCACAACATACTGTAAGTAACCGGAGCAAAGTAACTCAGAGTATTGCGTACAGTCAGCACTGTAAGTACGCAACGCCAACGTGTTGTACTTATCATTCATATCATATCATATATTCCATTATCTGTGTCAGCTTTTCGAGCCGTATCTGGCCGTGCGACACTCACAGTGTCACATACTGTATGCAGAAGTGTTATTTTAAGCAACACATTAAGTTGACGAAACACTCGAGTCAAATGTAATTAAAGTCAGATCTACTCATGTTTTAGACGGGGCAGTGATATCATAAACCTGTTAATGTACGCATTCAAACAATCGGTAGTTTTTTTTTTTTTTTTTACCAGCTGTATTCACCTTGCAGGTGCAACTATGTGGCTTTTATCCTGGATTAAGTGTTTAAGTTATGGATGTTTAAAGTTGAAATTCTTCATATTTGTCTAACACGATAGTTTACTTTTCATTCACGAAGTATGACGCTGTGCTGTCAGTACGCTTGTCCCTGTTTGTGATTGGTCAAATGTTGCTAACCCCACCCCTTTCACGTGAACGCGCTCTCAGCCGGACAGAGAAACCCTGGGTTGATTTACCGAGTTGATAACCAGCGTCGAAGGACCGCTTAGCGAGATCTCGTTTGTTAGGGTTAGTTAAGCCGGGTAACTCAAACATATCCAGGGTCTGTTGAACTGGCTTCGTAGTACAGGCCTCTGGTGACTGGAATCATCAATGTATAGGGAGCAGCCTTATATACAAGCGTGTGTCATCACCTGATAAAAAAAGCCAAACAAAGGTTAAGTGCTGAACCTTCACCAAACACATGGTCAGATAAACACTGTGACATGGTGAAAAGCATTACAAAATGTGTGTAAATCAACTTGAAATCATTTTGTCTAACTATATCCATCATGTTATTGCTTTTGAGCCACATACAGGATCACATTAAACAAAATGGTGTCCCTGCAGCACTGTGGTACAGTAAAGTAATGGACGTTTCAGATATAAAGTTCACTTAATTTCTCACTACAAACCAAATGTTTTCATAATAAGGTAAAATGTTCTAACTGGTAAAAATTGCCAAAATGACAGAGAGACTTATGGCGCATTTCCACTGCAGCGCGTAGCGCGGTTTAAGCGTGCCGTGCCAAACCCGACCCGTTTCCACTAGGGGTAGTTCCGGCTAACGGGTACTTTTTCACAGTTTTTCTGGCCCTCCAAAATCGTGGTTCTTTCCGGGCCAACAACCGGGCTGAATATGCTAAACTAGTGACGTGAGTGGCTACAACTACAACACAATGAACATATTTGACCGTGATTTAATTGTAATACACGTTTCAAAATGATGCCGAAGTAACAACATACTGATACCGGTTAGTAAAAACCATGAATTAATGCTTTGACAAGTCTGCAGACAGACGGCAGGTGAAAAACCTTTTAAAATGCGTGTTTTCTGAATGGAGATCGGCTAAGCTAACGTTGTATATGCTCCGACCGTCCACACTCACAACGGCCTATACAGAAATAAATAAAGCAGCGACTGTATTCTCCATGACACAGGCAGTCTGTGGTTTGTACTTGTTTAACTTTTGTCCAGTTTCTGAACAGATATGAGGAGCTGTGAGCTCTGAGTGCTAACAGCTAACGGCTGATGTTGGTTTTCTGGGGTTCGCATTGAAGATGACGTCACGGCTCCGCCTACACTGCGTTACTATAGTTACTGCCCCAGCTACTAAACTGTAATGGAAACGCAGCATAAAGTGAGCCTGGCCTACCAAGGCCTAACTATGCCGTGCGAGGCCCTGCAGTGGAAATGCGCCATTAGTAAGTTATTGTCTTTGTTTCAGTGCACTGAGTTTTTAGAGCCATCCCAGCAGATAACACCAACTACAGACAGACAGAATCTACTGACGGAGTGCGTCCGTGTCTTTCATACAAAGTTTTTCATGTAGAAATTGCCTCATTTTATGGCAGTCAAACTCAAATCTTTCAACAGGAGACCTCTATAATCTGTCCTCTGCTGTCTCAGTGAGTCTCACCCATCAATCCCTTCTGGTGACATCAGCAGATCATCACTGCAACATACACCAAGTACACTCATAAAGAAACTTCTTAAAAACACACAATAAAACTAAATTCTTGAATACTGAAACTACATAATGACTGAAATTAACATTTTGATGGTAAAAAAAAAGAAGAAGAAATCAAGCAAAAACCATCTTCCATTTTGGCATATCATACCATAACAACTACCATCAATTCAAACAATTGTTCTCAGACGTATGCATGTATGTTTTGCTTGAAATGATTTGAAGCAGGACAAAAGGAGCAGAGGGCAGTGATGGTCTTAACTCAGTAGCACAACAAGCCCTGGAGAAAACGATTGTCAAATCAAAGCATACAGGACATTTATGGAGACAAACTGCAGTAATAAACCAACCAATTCAGAAGATTAGAGACATTTTGGCTTTGTGGAAATAACATTCACCTAACTCCTTTTATTATTTCCTCTCACCTAACAATGTGCTGGAACCAGTTTGTGGTGTCCATCCTTCACTTGCTTCATGTGTGCAGGTCTAACACTAGTCACAAGCTGTTCTGCACACAGGGACACACCGGCAGCATTTTAAAAAACAAAGAAAAGCCACGCTGGATGAACGTGCAATCTGAAAAGTTCTGCAGCTTTGCATTTTTTCAGCTTTAATATTTCAGAGTCATTTAAGAGACACAAAACAATTATAAATAGCATGGGCTGTGGCAGTAAGTGAAATACATTTATTCACAGTTGTTTTTTGGGACTATCATCAGTTCAACTGGCACTTAGGTTTGCTACCTCCTTTTGGCCCTTCTGGGTTGAACTTCCAATGGAGTCCAAAGCTGAATCAACATCTCCACTGATCCCCTCCAGTGTCAGCCCTCCATTAGCCTCTTGATCAAAACCAGCGGCAGCCTTGTCCCCGTTCAGGAAGTGACTGTGCTCCTCCACTTGGATCTCCTGGCCTTCTTCTACCTCCTCCAACTTGCGTAGAATGATCGGAAGCTTTGAATCTGCGTCAGAATTCTCCAGCAAAGCGATATCGCTTTCCTCATATCGAGGCAACGGAGCTCCCTCCTCTAGCTTCTTCTCAAAGTGCAAACGCTTGGCCCGTCCACTGGCCGAAGCCTTCTCCAGGATCTGCTTTTCAGCCAAGCTGAGCTGGACTGCCACGCGAGAATTGAGGGATAGATCTGCTTTCTCAAGCATGGAGCTGTCCTCCTAGAGGAGACACGACCAGGAGGTAATAAGGAAAAGGGGAAGAAAGAAGAATGTGAAGATGACAATACATCATAGGACGGTAAAAAAACAAATTTAACTTCAAATATTCACTTCCTAAGTGCTTGTCGGACCTTCGTAAAAGCTCCCGCCAAATCTTTATGACCTCAGGATGTGGGGGCAGAATCTTACAAGGAATTATCATTCTACCTAACGTGGCCATTCAGAGGTATGGCTCTGTTTTGAGCCCTCGGACAATCCATTTGGTTTGAACCATACTTGAACCCTTGACACCTCGTCTATGACAGCTTTCAACAAGACTTAGACACAAGTCCACTGACCTGTGAGGTGGTCTTGTAGGTCTTGAGCAGGAGAGCAGCCCTGGTCTCCAGGAAAGTCCACATCTTGATCTCGTTCTCCCAGCTGACGGGGAACTCGCTGTTGCCCAGGGTGAAGATCTTATTGACGGCACCGTCTCCGAGCAGGTAATCCTTTAGTTCCTCTGAAACCAGAGAGAATAAAAGTGTTCTGATCTCACCTACACATCTATAACGTTTTCTGAAGTAAATGCAGCCATGGGCATAAAATGAGGAGGTTGAGCAGGGGACAATATTCTTGTGGCCCCCCCGTGCTCGGACCATATCAAGTTTCAAACTCAGCCTAGATTTTATCTGAACGTTTTTGTGACTGCGTCTTGCACAGTGTTGCTATGATGGTAGCAATATTTGTCTTGAGGCTGACGGAGAGAAATATAAACAGCTGGCAGAGTTCTCTAAAGCTCCTCTGTGGTACACTTCTGTCTTCTTGATGATACACAGAATCACAAACTCAAAACTATAACAGTACTGCTGTCGAGGCTGGTGAAAGAAACCAAAGCAAAACCACTAGAGAAAAATAGTGAAGGCGATTCTCAGGCTATAAAAGCTAACTGGTGTGTAAGATGTGGAGAAGAACGCAGATAGTTGCTTCTTCCCATAAACAAATCAGTCAAACCATGTGTTAGTGGAAATGTGTGAGTAGTCAGAGTAGACGTCTTGCTGAGAGTTTTTTCGACATGATTCCAAACCAGACCAATGAAAACACAACCAAAACTAGCACGCAGATATTTACCTTCAAACTAATTAGACCTGATATGAAGCCAGATGTCAACCAAAACCGATTTAAAATAGTTTTAGAAAAAATGAAATAATAATACCAAAACGCAGTCAATAACAAAGATCCAGTTACTTTAGAGTCAACACTAAGACTGGCAGCAGCGTGATCTCTAGCGTCAACAAGAAGCCATAGGATGAAGATTCTAAATAGTTCTAAGAATCAATGCACCTCGTATTTCCTCTTAACATTTGTTTCAATTGCAACTTCTCTCTGTGATTATGGTGCACCAAGAAACAGTACACTTTCAAATGAATCCAAATGATTGTTTTATTAAATTGTATCACATTTCAAAAGGAGATACTGTAGCTGCTGGCTTCCCCTGCTTCTTGTATTTTTGTGAATAATTTGTGAAGTAATACCTCAAGGGCTGGGACAGATGGTTGGTTCCCTTTTGGATCTGATTCAAAGTAAAACATATAACCAAGAAATGCTTAACTCTTCTGCTAACTAATCTCTCATCCAACATCTCAAATGGCAACATGGAAAACATGCAGGTTGTAGGCTTTCACTTTGTAGTGGGTGGTGACTGTTTGCTCTGGTTCAAATATCAAACACATGGACCGGCTTACTATATAAGGGCTAACATTAAACATTTAGCTTTTTGCGTTAATATTCTCTCCATACCTGGACCTAACTGTCTTAGTTTTGGACACACGGAATGAAACATAGTAATCATGTCATCAGACACTGAAGATCATTAGAATGTGTCGAATATTTATAAAACTATGACTTCTTTTTGTGTCAAAAGGTTGCTAAGGCAGGAATTCCTGACCTTCTAGCAGAGTTGGTTTTATCCAGAGCAGAATGTTGGTGGAGATCAGCAGTTATGCGTGTCATCTAAAATCATTGAGCGTCTTCTCTGCTGCCTCTGATCTACACACTGAAACACAAGTGTTACATGGGGAAGGTGAAAGAGGCTGTTCTTCCCCGGCTGTATGTGCACACTATTCCATCATGTCACATCTGTTAGGACACACACAAGGCACTGGGGCCATTCAACAAATTAACATGCAGCTAAAGAGTGAATAATATATAAGCGTAATCCTGAAGATGTGTCCCGTGACAGAGCCCTGGTGTGGTCGGGGATTTATGACACCGGTGCCATTGTGCATACATGCTGATGAATACTGTAAATCCTGTGGTGGATTGCTCCCTTCACACATCTGGTGGCCTGCCTTGATCAATTAACCCACCGAGGAATGGACAGGCCTTGCTCTTCCCTTTTCCTCCACCCCCTCTCCGCCTCTTCCTCTCCACTGATGTACGGAGGAAGCAGTCACTTGACGACCGTCTCCGAGAAGCGGCAGAGACTTTGTGGCTTCCAGGTTCCACAGGGAATGTCCTGCTGGAGTGTGTGTGTGTGTGTGTGTGTGTGTGTGTGTGTGTGTGTGTGGTGTGTGTGTGTGTGTGTGTGTGTGTGTGTGTGTGTGTGTGTGTGTGTGTGTGTGTGTGTGTGTGTGTGTGTGTGTGTGTGTGTGTGTGTGTGTGTGTGTGTTTCTTACCCTCTGTCATGCAGAAGACTCTAAGGAAGGCAAGGAGCTGGGCTGATATCGGGGGTTCATTACAGTGCACTGCAAAGACACAAGATCTGTAAACAACAAACAAAACGAAATATTAATGATAGATCAATAAACGCATAGAATAAGAAATGGAGATGACTTACACATGGAACATGTCTGATTCTGTTATAATACTACTAAGACTACTTTTATCATATGTATACATGTCTCTGCTTCAGTAGTATACATCTATATTTCTGTTGATGCTGTTTTTTGGTTTATTATAGAACATTTTCCTTTATCAGGAATATTTGATATTGTGCATTACTTGTGATATATGCCTTTTCTACTGTAGATTTGTTTATATTTGCTGTTTATTTTCTATTTTATTATGTCTATACTTTAATCCACCTTTAAAATATTGTAATACCTGAACACACTACTGCAGCAACACAAGCATTTCCGAATTTGGGATCAATAAAAGTACCTATCTATCTATCTACTCACATATGTTAAAGAAACATTCGGGATGGCGTTCCATGCATGCACATTTCCAGAATTGGAGTCAGGACCTGACAGAATTACATTAAACTGCAGTCTTTCTTTTGTCTCTAAACATATATTAATGTTACTATGGAAGTATTCCTCAGGATTCTGAAAGTCAGCAGAGAGGTAGTGTATGATCTAGGACTCAGCTAAATCCATTCACCATCATAACATTACTGAGGTTATTTGGAAGGGGACAATATCTCCCCTTATTCCAGCAAAGTGATTGATGTGGTGATCGGTAGCACAGGGTTACATTATTATACTCACAAACACATTAGAGCTGCCTCCCCAACTTATTCAATTATTGCTCTGGCCACCGCTCCAGCAAACAGCACCAGCTCAGGGAAGACAACTCTTTGTAGGAAATGCTGTGGTCTATTATGCTGTGTTTTTGAAGACTTAGGAAAAAGGGCTTTTTACAAATTTGCTAATTTAAAGTAAATTGTACTCACTTATTTCCACTTATCAGGCAGGAATGAAGTAGAGCACAGCAGTGATTTCAGAGTGCGAGCAGTGTGCTGATAGCAGCCGCTCAGCATCTCTCAGGCCCAACACTCAATCTGCTGCTGCTTCCTTTGAAAATGATCTACGAGCATATCTGTCAGTTTAATGGAACGCCGTGGCAACAACAGGGATCGTTTCATTTAATTTTCACTGTTGAGATTTAGACTGTCATCAATAAGAGATTAAAAGGAGTCTGATTAAAAATGTCGGGCAGAGAATGTAGCATATTAAGGGGCTAATGATCAAATGATTAAGCTTCTTGGTGATGAAAGTGTTGGGGCGGATGGTAAATTGATACTTGGCTGGATGAGGGGGGGGGAGAATTCTCCTGCAACATTTATATAATGTGTTTCTGGATGAAAATATGTACAGTTGGAAGACAAAGAGCACCCAGCTGAGAGGTGCATGGAGTCTGACATGATCCTGAAGCTCTGCTGGAACCACATCGGGAGCTTCAGGAAGTACTCTGTGAAAGATAAGAAAGAAAAGAGGGACTTACGCAGGAATGCCGGCTCGGGCCAGCACCTCGGCCTTCATGGCGTACAGCCGCTCGCTCTTACTGACGCCCAGCTTGATCTTCACTCGGTCGTGGGCGTTGTCTTGAAAGAAGAAGCCATTGTGGATGACAAACTCGGCATTTGATCTCGTGCCATAGAAGATGTAGATCTATAGAAACAGTGAATCATAGGCATCAACACCTTCATCATCTTGTTCGGCAGTGGCTCAGTCAGTAGGGGCTTGGACTGCGAGCCGTAGGGTTGCCGGTTCAAGTCCCCGACCTGACCTAAATATGTGTATATGAGTGTGGACTGCTACTTGGAGAGGTCCCAGTTCACCTCCTGCACTGCTGTGGTGCCCTTGAGCAAGGCACCGGACAACCCCCCCACTCCCATGCTCCCCGGGCGCTGTACAATATCTGCCCGGCTCCTCGTACTAGGCTCCTGGTACTAAGATGGGTTAAATGCAGAGAACACATGTCACTGTGTGTGCTGTGGGCTCTGCATGTGTGACCATTACAGAGGGTTTCATCCCTCCCATTCTCTATCTGTTTAGATTTTTCTTAATGTATTTGGCTAATAAAAATGTCAGAAATGATCATGAAAGCACTGTAAGACATAACATGTTTAAGTTGTTATTGAATCATGTCTCTCCTACAACAATGTCTGACATTTGGTGGTCAGTTTAACCTCTAACCCAGGGCTGTCAAAACTACGGCCCGGGGCCAACTGCGGCCCGTGGTCCATTTTGTATTGGCCCGCAGCAAATGATAAAAGTATAATGGAAAATGGCCTGCAACACTCTTAGTAACATAATAATTAAACCCTATGGAGAGCTGTGATGTAGGCCGTTTTTTTTGTCTGAAATCATATTCAATTATCAACCAAAATGTACTTACATTAAATAGATTTTTCTAACTTATAACTTTATTATTGAACAACTACAGTGCTCTGGGTCAGTCCAAAATGTTTATAAACCTCAAACCTGAATATATAAGAAAGTAAAAGTGAGATTTTGGCTTTCTTAGGAGAATATCTATGTGTGCACAATTATTGGGCAACTATTAGTCTGCAGAATTATTATGCAACTAAAGGAACAACGAAAATGTTCCCATCTCACTGGTTTATTTTCCTCTGTGAAAGTGAGAATAATAAACATCTCAAAATGTACAAATAAACATGTATAACATAAAAAAAAGACAAGATACCAATATAGCCACCCTTCTCTTCAATAACAGTCACAAGCTTTCCATTGATGGAGTCTGTCAGTTTCCACCACAGCCTCCCAGACTCTGTTCAGAGAGGGGTACTGTCTTCCTTTGACGCTAATCTCCCGTTTAAGAAGGGCCCACAAGTTCTCTATAGGGTTTAGGTCAGGTGAGGAAGGGTTAAGGTCAGGTGAGGAAGGGTTAAGGTCAGGTGAGGAAGGGTTTAGGTCAGGTGAGGAAGGGTTAAGGTCAGGTGAGGAAGGGTTAAGGTCAGGTGAGGAAGGGTTTAGGTCAGGTGAGGAAGGGTTTAGGTCAGGTGAGGAAGGGTTAAGGTCAGGTGAGGAAGGGTTAAGGTCAGGTGAGGAAGGGTTTAGGTCAGGTGAGGAAGGGTTAAGGTCAGGTGAGGAAGGGTTTAAGGTCAGGTGAGGAAGGGTTTAGGTCAGGTGAGGAAGGGTTAAGGTCAGGTGAGGAAGGGTTTAGGTCAGGTGAGGAAGGGTTAGGTCAGGTGAGGAAGGGTTTAGGTCAGGTGAGGAAGGGTTTAGGTCAGGTGAGGAAGGGTTTAGGTCAGGTGAGGAAGGGTTTAGGTCAGGTGAGGAAGGGTTTAGGTCAGGTGAGGAAGGGTTTAGGTCAGGTGAGGAAGAGTTTAGGTCAGGTGAGGAAGGGTTAAGGTCAGGTGAGAAAGGGTTAAGGTCAGGTGAGGAAGGGTTAAGGTCAGGTGAGGAAGGGTTAAGGTCAGGTGAGGAAGGGTTAAGATCAGGTGAGGAAGGGTTAAGGTCAGGTGAGGTTTAGGTCAGGTGAGGAAGGGTTTAGGTCAGGTGAGGAAGGGTTTAGGTCAGGTGAGGAAGGGTTTAGGTCAGGTGAGGAAGGGTTTAGGTCAGGTGAGGAAGGGTTAAGGTCAGGTGAGGAAGGGT
Organism: Trematomus bernacchii; assembly: GCF_902827165.1. Lineage (NCBI taxonomy): Eukaryota > Metazoa > Chordata > Actinopteri > Perciformes > Nototheniidae > Trematomus > Trematomus bernacchii. The sequence continues at coordinate 478,841 of NW_022987649.1, read as the reverse complement.
TAAGGTCAGGTGAGGAAGGGTTTAGGTCAGGTGAGGTTTAGGTCAGGTGAGGAAGGGTTTAGGTCAGGTGAGGAAGGGTTAAGGTCAGGTGAGGAAGGGTTAAGGTCAGGTGAGGAAGGGTTAAGGTCAGGTGAGGAAGGGTTAAGGTCAGGTGAGGTTTAGGTCAGGTGAGGAAGGGTTAAGGTCAGGTGAGGAAGGGTTAAGGTCAGGTGAGGAAGGGTTAAGGTCAGGTGAGGAAGGGTTAAGGTCAGGTGAGGAAGGGTTAAGGTCAGGTGAGGAAGGGTTTAGGTCAGGTGAGGAAGGGTTAAGGTCAGGTGAGGTTTAGGTCAGGTGAGGAAGGGTTAAGGTCAGGTGAGGAAGGGTTAAGGTCAGGTGAGGAAGGGTTAAGGTCAGGTGAGGTTTAGGTCAGGTGAGGAAGGGTTTAGGTCAGGTGAGGAAGGGTTAAGGTCAGGTGAGGAAGGGTTAAGGTCAGGTGAGGAAGGGTTTAGGTCAGGTGAGGAAGGGTTAAGGTCAGGTGAGGAAGGGTTTAGGTCAGGTGAGGAAGGGTTTAGGTCAGGTGAGGAAGGGTTTAGGTCAGGTGAGGAAGGGTTAAGGTCAGGTGAGGAAGGGTTTAGGTCAGGTGAGGAAGAGTTTAGGTCAGGTGAGGAAGGGTTTAGGTCAGGTGAGGAAGGGTTTAGGTCAGGTGAGGAAGGGTTTAGGTCAGGTGAGGAAGAGTTTAGGTCAGGTGAGGAAGGGTTTAGGTCAGGTGAGGAAGGGTTTAGGTCAGGTAAGGAAGGGTTAAGGTCAGGTGAGGAAGGGTTTAGGTCAGGTGAGGAAGAGTTAAGGTCAGGTGAGGAAGGGTTAAGGTCAGGTGAGGAAGGGTTTAGGTCAGGTGAGGAAGGGTTAAGGTCAGGTGAGGAAGGGTTAAGGTCAGGTGAGGAAGGGTTTAGGTCAGGTGAGGAAGGGTTAAGGTCAGGTGAGGAAGGGTTAAGGTCAGGTGAGGAAGGGTTTAGGTCAGGTGAGGAAGGGTTTAGGTCAGGTGAGGAAGGGTTAAGGTCAGGTGAGGAAGGGTTTTAGGTCAGGTGAGGAAGAGTTTAGGTCAGGTGAGGAAGGGTTTAGGTCAGGTGAGGAAGGGTTTAGGTCAGGTAAGGAAGGGTTAAGGTCAGGTGAGGAAGGGTTTAGGTCAGGTGAGGAAGAGTTAAGGTCAGGTGAGGAAGGGTTAAGGTCAGGTGAGGAAGGGTTTAGGTCAGGTGAGGAAGGGTTAAGGTCAGGTGAGGAAGGGTTAAGGTCAGGTGAGGAAGGGTTTAGGTCAGGTGAGGAAGGGTTTAGGTCAGGTGAGGAAGGGTTAAGGTCAGGTGAGGAAGGGTTTAGGTCAGGTGAGGAAGAGTTTAGGTCAGGTGAGGAAGGGTTTAGGTCAGGTGAGGAAGGGTTTAGGTCAGGTAAGGAAGGGTTAAGGTCAGGTGAGGAAGGGTTAAGGTCAGGTGAGGAAGGGTTTAGGTCAGGTGAGGAAGGGTTAAGGTCAGGTAAGGAAGGGTTAAGGTCAGGTGAGGAAGGGTTAAGGTCAGGTGAGGAAGGGTTAAGGTCAGGTGAGGTTAAGGTCAGGTGAGGAAGGGTTAAGATCAGGTGAGGAAGGGTTAAGGTCAGGTGAGGTTAAGGTCAGGTGAGGAAGGGTTAAGATCAGGTGAAGCGTTGTCCTGTATTAAAATCATGATCTTTTGAGTCCATCTTTAACCTGAAAAGGTCCAACTAGCTCCTCTTCAATAATACCAGCCCATACCAGAACCCCACCTCCACCTTGCTGTGGTCTGAGTCGAAGTGGAGCCCTGGGCCCAGTACTAAGCCACGGGCCCATCCATCTGGTCCGTCAAGAGTCACTCTCATCTCATCAGCCCATAAAACCTTTGGAAAATCTGTCTCCAGATGAACACCTGACTCTTCTGGGCCCTCCAGGTAGGTCACAGTTCTGGAATATGACTGCACTGGAGGATAATGGCTTCCTTGTGGCTTCACGTTTGATTCTTCTCAGATCTTTGGCAGTTATTTTGCGTTTCTTGCGACCCTGTTGACTATTTGCAACAAAACCTTTGACGGTTCTGTGATCACGCCTCAATATCTTAGTCATTTTAAGAGCTGCATCCCTCTGAAAGACTTTTCAAATATGCCACTTACAAGTGAAATACATCATCTGAAAGCTGGGAACCTGAAGATGAACTTGAAATGTAGCTCAGCACTGTGTGTTAACTTTTACAAACATCAACAAATACACAAGTGTATAAGGGATGAAACATCATGATTAAAGCTCATGATTCCATTCCCATGCTCAATCAGTCTCATATGTTGCAGTGTGTTCACCTGTTCGTTCTCTTTGTAGTCCTGTAGGGCCACACATTCACAGCGGTCATCCTCAAGGTTGTATCCGGTGGTGATCTGAAGATCAACATCAACTTTTACTCATTCAACCTTTACCAGCGCTCAGTAAAACATGTTGCTGTTATTTAAAACAACACTGATGTGTGGAAGTGTGAGATGAAGACGTTACCAGTCCATTGGTGTGGTTACACATGTCCCACAGGGGGATGAGGGCCAGAGTGATGCGGCCCCCGTCCTCAGTGGGGATCTGGTTCTGCCGTGTCATCACTGAAGACACCGCCCACCTGCACACACATCAACAGTCATTGTTAAAGGTCAACATTGGTATTGCCAAACAGAGAAGCCTTGCATCAGATGAAGATGGAGAGAGAAGGAGGGAGGATGGAAGGAGAGTGGAGAGTGAACACAATGGAGAAGCTGCAAAACAAGTGGAAGAGAAAAGCAGGAAGGAGGAGAGACTGTGGAAATCTGAGTCAAGCTTACAGTGGAGGCAGTTTATATAAACATGGGGCGGGGGGGGGAAATCATTCAATTAAGAATCAACATTTTAAATGATCTGCACTACGTTGATGGAACACTAAAGGACATCGTACCGCAGGAATTTGAATCTGTTAGTTGTAAACTGTTACACTTCCAAAGACGTCCACAAGTACAATTTAAAGTATCCTTTTATTTCATTAATCTTTGACAGTAATGGCGCATTTCCACTACACGGCCTCGCTCGGCCTCGCTCGGTATGGCTAGGCCTCGTTATGCCTCGTTAGGACTGGCTCACTTTATGCTGCGCTTCCATTACAGTTTAGGAACTGGGGTAGTAACTATAGTAACGCAGTGTAGGCGGAGCCGTGACGTCATCTTCAATGAGCACCCCAGAAAACCAACATCAGCCGTTAGCTGTTAGCACTCAGAGCTCACAGCTCCTCATATCTGTTCAGAAACTAGACAAAAGTTAAACTAGTACAAACCACAGACTGCCTGTGTCATGGTGAATACAGTCGCTGCTTTATTTATGTCTGTATAGGCCGTTGTGAGTGTGGACGGTCGGAGCATATACAACGTTAGCTTAGCCGATCTCCATTCAGAAAACACGCATTTTAAAAGGCTTTTCGCCTGCCGTCTGTCTGCAGACTTGTCAAAGCATTAATTCATGGTTTTTACTAACCGGTATCAGTATGTTGTTACTTCGGCATCATTTTGAAACGTGTATTACAATTAAATCACGGTCAAATATGTCCATCTTGTTGTAGTTGTAGCCCCCTTGCCAGCGATGCTCTCTCTAGTTTAGCATACTCAGCCCGACTCAGCCCTGTTTGTTGGCCCCGATAGAACCACGATTTTGTCGAGCCAGAAAAAAGGTGAAAAAGTAGCCCCGGGCCGGAACTAGGCCTAGTGGAAACGCAACCAAAAACGGGCCCGGCACGACCCGGCACGCTTAAACCGCGCTCCGCGCCATGGTGGAAATGCGCCATAAGAAGACTAACATGTTTCCAAATGATTGCGGTTGTGTTATCAGTTGTGTTTACTGCCTGAAGATTGTAGGTCCTTTTCTGAAATGAATTATACCATGAGCAATCAAAATCAAAATCTGTCACTAAAATCATCATCCTAAACTTAATCCTGATTTTGGAGTAAGACTTCATATGGGACATGTCAGTAGTGATCCCTCTGAGTGTACACAAATACAGAGAATAATATGACGTTTATATTTTACTGTTTGGAGTCAGTTTCTCTTCGAAAAAAGTTTGACTTCTTTTTTGTTATGACCAATAGGAATGATGGCCAAACCTATGAATAAAATACCTATGTTATATTCTTCACAGGGACAGATTTGTAGAAACACATGAAGATGTAGTAAATGATAAGACCATGTAGAAACAGACTCATTCTGCACACACACACTTCTACACACACTGACCTGTAGTCATCAAACGTGAAGCTGTCCTTCAGGGGCAGCTTGCTGGCAGCGGGGTGAGTCTGGGGAGGGAGGAGAGGGAAAAGGGGGAGAAAGGGAAAAACACAAATCAGAATGAGGAATATTATTAAACAGGTATGATGGGGGGGGGGGGTGGCTGCCTGACACGCCTAACAAGGAGGACTGAGAGTAAGTAGTGTGACACTGGCCCCCTCACATAAATCAGTCAACTTAATCTGTTGTGGCCAGCAGCCGTCATAAATCTGCCTCATCAATTTAGCCTGACACAGGTGTGTGTGAGTGTGTGAGTTGGAGTGTGTTTTTGTCAATGCCACCAGTTTCTCCATTTAAAGCCACAGCCAACACCTACATAATACAATGATACATAATGAAGAAAAGGCGGAGAAGGAGGGAAATGAAATGGAAGGAAGGAAAAAGAGTTCTAAGAGAGAAAAGCAGAGAAATGACAGAGTAGAAGAGAGTGTGAGAGGAAGAGCACAAGCTGTTATTCAGTGTTAGTCAATCAAAGGAAGTGATATTGTGATGTTGATATTGTAATTATATTCCTCAAATGTCAATACATCTGAAAGGGGCTTGTGTTAAGCCCTTCATATACACATTGTGTTAGCTTTACAATGCTGCCGAGCACCTCTTACCTGAACAATATGTTTTAGAATAAAGGAATCACTTTTGGAGAGATGCTTATTTGTTTTCTTGCCGAGAGTCAGAGTTTTGCAATTTATCAGAATAGTTTAAATAGTCTTGTGATTTTGCAAACATGTGAAATTGTGAACATTTTGAAAATCAATTCATAACAATGCACCAATACATTTATTTTAAGTCTAACTTGAACATAAATCATATGTGGCTCTGATGGTAATCCTGACTCCCCCAGGTTAGAGCTGACACAGATCTCTGTCCCCCTGAGGGTCAGGGACAGTTCGTGAGGACATGGATAGACTAGTCCACACTTCAAAAGCTCACCCATTAACACACTATATCTTGTCTGTTTGATCTGTGCATAAATACAAACATTTATTTTAGTCTAGGGGGAATTACATTAATACACCCTCCCAGCAATTATGTGCTTACCACAATAATGTGAACAAGTGAGCTTCTTAAAAGATTATATTAAAAAAAAGGTCCCCTCTATAAGTGCATATATATATATATATATATATATATATATATATATATATATAGATATAGAGATATATATAGATATAGATCTAGATCTAGATATAGATACAGATATATATATATATAGATATATATATATATATATCTATATATAGATATATAGATATATATATCTATATATAGATATCAGGGTTTCCCACACATAGACTATACTTGGGCAACTTCTGTCATACAGATCATAAATCAAAGCCGTTGATTGGTCTCTGTGTGTCATTCAAGCTCGGGATAACCTCAGCTCAGGTGAGGTAAAGGACTCTCTGAGTGTTTAGATAGTTAACTTAGTCTAAGTTCTCAGTGGGTCTCAAACGGTTTGGTCACCATTTATGTAAACACATATTTCCATTTGAGGGTGTCAGTGTTTTTTCATATTGGAAATGGTATGTTATTGGTTATGGCCATGATTTTATGATTACTGAAATGTATACAGTTCTGTTTCATAGGTGTTCCCATAGATCTAGTCTCTTTATTTTCCCCTCAAAATGCACCAGATTGATGCATTTAACTCCAAAACATTTAAAAAAATCTTACCGGGGGAGCATACCCCCGTACCCCCCTAGAGGATCTGAGGTCCACCCCCCACTTAAAATCACATGGACAGGTTCCTAAATACATTTACATTTTTTTTAAATAGTAACCCATATCCATATGTTTATTTGTGGGTAGTAGATTTAAACTATAGGGCTATCACTTTGGGCCCTGCCTGTACCTGTTCGCTCTGCCATGGCGTGAAGGGTCTGCTAACAAGCGCCCAACAGAAAGGTTAATGTTTATGTTGTTGCACGTCACAAAGGCACGTCACCTCAACCCCCACCCCCGCTACCACCACCCCCCAAGTATATTTCAGATCTGTGGGAAACACTATATATATATGTGTATGTGTATGTGTATGTGTATATGTGTGTGTGTGTGTGTGTGTGTGTGTATATATATATTATACACAGGGCATCCAGCAGTGACACTGATAGGAGCCTACAGGTGAGTGTGGAGGATCATGCTTGTCAGGTTAAACAAAGTGACCAGTGATGGTGAATGTGAAGAGAGGTGAGGCGATCTGCCTCAAAGACGCTGTGATGCTGTTCATTGGTTTGTTTGTCAGTCTGTCTGCTCAACAAAACATTAACAACTATTGGCCAAACTCACATTGAGTAATGTGTCCCAGAGAATGATTTCTAGATGTAGAGTTCCGAAAAGGGAGGAGAGGTTTGTTTTTAACACTCTTATTTCCATTTCAGTCATCTTTTTGATATTTTATATGTTATTCAACCGTGGAAGATTCCTGGATAATCTAACAATACCATTAGTTGGAGTCAAGTATTTCTTATCTGTTAGTAAAGACGGTTGGCTCTAAGGGTGATATCAGAATCTGGGTCATTGCAACATTGTTTTGCTCTGATATATTTGGAATTATTTAGACATACAGAATGAATATTGATTTTGAAAATGAAGAGATACATGTTATGTAACTGCAAATATTTAATGTAATAAAATCATTATATTTCAGCAGGAATGTGAAATAATATATATTAAAAGGGATGTGCAAATGTTCAAAGTTAGGAAGGGCCGCAAAGTACAGACTTTGAAAACTCAAACAATGTATGTATTTAGTTTCCAATTTCGGAATGAATTAGATTCCTCAGAATCCTGGTTATAGGAACACAAGTCTCAGACTCAGAAACTTTTATCCAGAACCCAGCTAAAGCAACTTGTTCTACCCTGAGTGGTCACAAACACCACCCCCCCCCCCACCCCAGCACGACCCGTGCTGCAGGTTGGGAAGATTTTCCATGCAAGAGGCACATCTCTGTGTTGGGGGGAATGCAGGAAGTGGCTGTAGCTGTCTGTGTTCATCAGCATATACCAGTCTGTGCGGCTGATCATACATTCCACACACCGGACCGACAGGACAGAGGACAGGGAGGCGGGGGGGGGGGCTAGAGGAAGGTACATTCAGGTCAATTCAATTCAAAGCCAATGTGACAAGCTAATTTTCCAGCCCGGTCATCTGGAGCGAGGGGCTACACCAGGAGGGAAGAGAAAGTGTGTGTGTGCGTGGGTTAAGAAAGGAGATGTATCAGAGATGAGGGGACAGGACACACACACACACCTCCATGAGCCCTTCTTGCTCAGTCTCCATCTCAAGCAAAGTGCAACATAAAGCTGTGCGTGCATGCGTCCACACTGTTAGTGTGATTACTACGATTCCAGGTTTTACACCAATGATTTCCATACATTAATGTATTTGTGCCAGGCTGCCTCAATACCAACATTAGGCACCACATATTGATCTTCTATAGTGGATATACTAATTCTAATAATTAAAATCCTATTTCAATGTAGAGATGCTCGGTGCAATTTATTTGCTTTGCCCCTCCTTGCCCCGCTCTACAGACCTGCCTGTGAACAACACCCACTCTCCTTCCACACATTAAGTTACCATTAGTATTCAGCTCCAAAAGTCAAACCATCTATATTTATCGATAATGGCACACACAAGATCTGAGAACATGTTAGAAAAACCTCTTGATAAAATCTGTATCCATCAATATGCCTATTCATTAGGGGTGTAGAGGTATCCGTATTCGTCCTGAACCGTGTCACGGCTCGGTTCATGCAGTCACACAACGAATACGCCTTTTTGTGGGAAAAAGCTCTGTCACTTAGGGCAGTATCCACTACACTATATAATCCAGGGGGCGGTATTGCGCCTAAAAGCTGTTTGCCAGCCGCCCTTAAACAACAAACGAAGAACACGAAGAAAACACAACAAAACGAACAAAATACAAGAAGAAAAAAAGTTAGTATGGCGATTTCAGATAACACACAGGAGCTAGAAGAACCACCTGCTTCTTTTAAATCAGCTGTGTAGAGAGGCGAAGTCCCGCCCTTCTACTTCCGCCCCATGGGACCTTATTTCGAAAAAATGATGCATTGAAGTCAATGGAGAGAGAAAGATTATCTTTCGATCCCGTTTGAATTGTGCCACGAATTACACATATGATGTTTGTCAATCTTAAATAATAATTTCCATGTCAAAAAAGTCACAGTTTGTCGTAAAACTGTTGAAATATAAGACTATGAAAAATACGCAACTAGAAAGACTACAAATCCCAGAATCCCGGTCCCGCATGCTGGCTCTTACGGACCGACTAACTCCCCTTGTGTGTATGTACAGCTCTCAACATGCCCAGACTTGGAGTGATTTTCACCTCTTTTAATACTTTCCGCCTCATTCTGAAAGAAAGAGGTGAAATGTGCCAACGTGACGGCCGTCTTGGTGTGTGGTGCGAGATGGGAGATGTAGTTCATTGAGCGGTTTCACACAAAGAAAGTGTTACTTCACAGTTTTACGACACATTTTTATTTTTTTGACTTGTAAAATTATCTTTTAAATTGACAAACATCATATGTGTAATTCGTGGCACAATTCAAACGGGATCGAAAGATAATCTTTCTCTCCCCATTGACTTCAATACATATTTTTTCCGAAATAAGGTCCCATGGAGCTCCCCCGGAAAGGGAGGGACTTCGCCTCTCTATAGACATGAAAGCCGAGAGACCAAAATAAATAACGGAAGCTTTTGGCATATATATTTCAACGGCTATGCGCCCTTGAAACACTTTCTTATTATTTATTTTGTAATATTTTCAAGACATTCTTTTTAGTTTTACAGCTTGAGGAAACTTTTTGTTTGACATCAGCCATTAAGCTATAGATAATATGGCCATCTGAGTGTGTGTGGTACTGTTTGTGGTTTGTTTTTAACTGTGTAATAAAGTTAATTATTCAAAATGTTTAAATTCCTTATTTTTAAACTAAAACTTGCACTACTGTTCAAAAATAAATAACAACAAACCTGGAATTATACATTTGGGACTTTTTTTTGCTTTTTCTTGTTGTACCGAACCCGTACCGAACCGTGATCCCCAAACCGAGGTACGTACCGAACCGTGAATTCTGTGAACCGTTACACCCCTACTATTCATTAGCATCATTAATGGTTGCTGCAGGATGTCCGCTGTGTATGATATGATGTCACAGCTGTGGGTCACTGAGGTCAGCTCCTATAGGTCATTCACATGAGACACCAAGAAAATCCTACATTTGTGTAATGGGACAGTATGTGACACCCTTCAGGACCATAACACAACATTCAGACCATGCCACAGTGTGTGTGTGTGTGTGTGTGTGTGTGTGTGTGTGTGTGTGTGTGTGTGTGTGTGTGTGTGTGTGTGTGTGTGTGTGTGTGTGTGTGTGTGTGTGTCACTGCAATCAACATCAATTCGATGGACAGCAGTAGAGCATTTGAACCTGGAGCAGCACTCTTCCTCAGATCTCAGTGAGAGCAAGTCATTGGGAACACAACATTGCCACCTAGTGAAGTCCACTCACATCGCATGGTAAAGTCATCTTCAAATCAAATTAGTCTCTAAAAAGCCTAATACGAAATCTGCCCTGATATCTTGTCAGGCAACACATACATTCCCCTGCCAGTTCATCATCAAATTAAAACAAAACACCTTGCAAATAAAAAGCATTGTTATATTAATTTCAGTGCTTTTTGATAACAGGGCGTCAGAAAATGGAGTTCTGATCAAAGCGGAGCTGTCATTTCACCATGCTGCAGCTTAATAATTGGGACATTAGCATATTTTGAGATTATTATCCCACTATCTGTTGTCTGGTCCTGGTAACCAGTATTTCATCACATACCATAATCACTGTCTTCAGATCTCCATTGGTAGGCACATTACACTGGACAAAAAAAGTATTTGTTTGATCATGTGAGAAGTTCACAAACTAAATCAAACTGCTGATCTTGATTATGTAAATTACTTTCTCATACATTAAATTAAAATGTTCATATGCCGGGCAAAATCTAAGCAGAGGAAAGATACTGTATCAGTGACCACCATCCTCAGTTTAACAATAACAATATATCAGAGCATCTGTTCAGCTGTGCTCTGCCTCTTCTCCCTTTCTACAACTGAACCGTGCTTTTTTTCACATGTATTATTCTTGTTCCAATGCCCCCCCCCCCCCCCTGGACATGATGGAGAATTTAAGGCACGAGACAGTACTATTCTCCATCTGTGCTGCTACATAAATGTGGGAGATTAAAGTCCAGGAGATCGCCCTCTACACTGAGTCGGTACAATCCGCAACGGCAACCCAATTCAGTGAGGAGAGTGTAGGCCAGCGGAGTACCCTGCGGGGTGGATGTGGCTCACACACCCTTTTGTTGTAGTTAGAGATCTAGAGCAACGTAGAGTAGTTCTGGATGTTGATAATAAAACCCAAATATTAGTGCCAGTAACACCCGTGCCAGGGAAAATTGTACTTAGATAGTAGCTGGGGTAACAGGACGGCGTATGAACTGCTTATTGTCTTCTTTTGAATTTCTCTTTCTGTCAACTTATTTTCTGGGCTTCCATATGAATGCTCACCCAATAATTGGCTTATATTTCTATTTGATATCATCAAATGACTGAATTTACAGTATGCATGTGCCCACCTGTACCAATTTGTAGAAGTAGGCGTATTGGCGCGCAGTGTTTTTATACTGGCTCAGGACGTCCTGCACCGCCTGTGTGCCCAGCAGCAGCTGCACCTCGTCCTGCTGGTAGAACAACGGGGTGTCGTACTCCTGAGGAAGACTCCGGATGTACGGCAGCCAGAATGAGTCCGGGTTGGCCCGCTCACAAAGCAGGTGGAAGGCCAGTGTCACGTTGCCCATGGCCTGCAGGATCCGGTCCTGGCTGTAGAGAGGACCTGAGGCAGAGAGATACAAATCAGTTCCGTGGTTCATTGTTTATTAATGTGGTTCAGCGGCATTTACCGACCGCTGCAGTGCTGCTTGTCCACCGGAGTTTAGTCTACCGTTAGCTCACGTCAGAGTTTAGTCTCCCGTTAACTCACGGCATAGTTTAGTCTACCGTTCACTCACGGCAGAGTTTAGTCTACCGTTAACTCACGTCAGAGTTTAGTCTCCCGTTAACTCACAACAGAGTTTAGTCTCCCGTTAACTCACGTCAGAGTTTAGTCTCCCGTTAACTCACGTCAGAGTTTAGTCTCCCGTTAACTCACGTCAGAGTTTAGTCTCCCGTTAACTCACGTCAGAGTTTAGTCTCCCGTTAACTCACAACAGAGTTTAGTCTACCGTTAACTCACGTCAGAGTTTAGTCTCCCGTTAACTCACGTCAGAGTTTAGTCTCCCGTTAACTCACAACAGAGTTTAGTCTACCGTTAACTCACGTCAGAGTTTAGTCTCCCGTTAACTCACGTCAGAGTTTAGTCTCCCGTTAACTCACGTCAGAGTTTAGTCTCCCGTTAACTCACGTCAGAGTTTAGTCTCCCGTTAACTCACGTCAGAGTTTAGTCTCCCGTTAACTCACGTCAGAGTTTAGTCTCCCGTTAACTCACGTCAGAGTTTAGTCTACCGTTAACTCACGTCAGAGTTTAGTCTACCGTTAACTCACGTCAGAGTTTAGTCTACCGTTAACTCACGTCAGAGTTTAGTCTCCCGTTAACTCACAATAGAGTTTAGTCTACCGTTCACTCACGGCAGAGTTTAGTCTACCGTTAACTCACAACAGAGTTTAGTCTACCGTTCACTCACGTCAGAGTTTAGTCTACCGTTAACTCACAACAGAGTTTAGTCTACCGTTCACTCACGTCAGAGTTTAGTCTCCCGTTAACTCACAACAGAGTTTAGTCTACCGTTAACTCACAACAGAGTTTAGTCTCCCGTTAACTCACAACAGAGTTTAGTCTACCGTTAACTCACAACAGAGTTTAGTCTACCGTTAACTCACGGCAGAGTTTAGTCTACTGTTAACTCACAACAGAGTTTAGTCTCCCGTTAACTCATGGCAGAGTTTAGTCTACTGTTAACTCACAACAGAGTTTAGTCTCCCGTTAACTCACAACAGAGTTTAGTCTACCGTTAACTCACAACAGAGTTTAGTCTACCGTTAACTCACGGCAGAGTTTAGTCTACTGTTAACTCACAACAGAGTTTAGTCTCCCGTTAACTCATGGCAGAGTTTAGTCTACTGTTAACTCACAACAGAGTTTAGTCTACCGTTAACTCACAACAGAGTTTAGTCTCCCGTTAACTCACAACAGAGTTTAGTCTACCGTTAACTCACAACAGAGTTTAGTCTACCGTTAACTCACGGCAGAGTTTAGTCTACTGTTAACTCACAACAGAGTTTAGTCTCCCGTTAACTCATGGCAGAGTTTAGTCTACTGTTAACTCACAACAGAGTTTAGTCTCCCGTTAACTCACAACAGAGTTTAGTCTACCGTTAACTCACAACAGAGTTTAGTCTACCGTTAACTCACGGCAGAGTTTAGTCTACTGTTAACTCACAACAGAGTTTAGTCTCCCGTTAACTCATGGCAGAGTTTAGTCTACTGTTAACTCACAACAGAGTTTAGTCTCCCGTTAACTCACGGCAGCGGCCGCTGTAAAGTATTCACTGTCTGACTGTCACACAAGCAGCTGATAAATATCCCCCATCCCCATAAGTGAATTTGTTTCAGTCTGAATTTACGGTGTTTGGCATCACAACGCTGTTATGAAAGTTTCTCTGGTATGAGATGGGTGATGTTAGCATAGCAACCGAAGCTAATCTGACTATCTTGACTACTTGTTGCTATCCTATTGTGGCATAAGCCGTTTTCTACAGGGACATTTTACCGGCGTATTTTTCATTATGATTCTACTTGTGATAGTCGGACATGACAACCTGTGCAGCCCATGTATTGATTGATGGCGTAAACGGTGATGTCATGACGCAGCACCAGTCAGGCTCTGGGCGGTTGAAACACAACTTGGGCTAAAAAGAAGAACCGGTTCGGAACCAGAAGAGCACGGAGCTAGAACTGGAACTGGTTTGGAAAAGGGGCACGAGTGGGGCCAGCTAAGAACCGGTTTACGGTGCTTAGAGCCAGCTCCACTGCGGTGGAAAAGGGGCCGGTTCCGGGCTAGAGCCTGATTAAGCTCTGGTTCTTCCTGTTTCCATCGCAGCGGAGCCGGGAGGCTGTGGCTCAGTGAGTAGTGCACTGAACTTGGAATCAGGGGGTAGCAAGTTCGAGTCCCACTGCAGTCAGCATGTCGTTGTGTCCCTGGGCAAGACACTTCACCCCAAATTGCTCCTGTGGGGATCGCCCACAGTACTGAATGTACAGTATGTCGCTTTGGATAAAAGCGTCTAACAAGTGAAATGTAATGTACCACTGAAAACCGGTTCTTAGCTGGCCCCACTCGGCTGCCCGGCAAGAACCAATAACCAATACGTCACGCTTACGTCGGAGGGGGCGAGATTAACCTGAGCAATAAAAGTTCATTGCGAGTACGGCAAATAAAAGTTGTAACAAGCAGTAGCGCTGAGCAAAGTGACTAGAACGTGACCACACACTTATAAAAAACACACACTTATAAAGTCAGGCAACACTAACCAGGCTTCGTGTGATTCTGTTTATCTTTACCTTACTTTAATGACCATCCGTTCGCTGTTATTGATCATTGTGAAGAGCAGCACACTGCCTCATACGTTTTCCTGTTGTTTTGTATTATATTTTAGTGTGTACAGAAGGACATCTGCACACACTAAAACAACTTTCTCCCTATCTCACAAAACAGCTGTACAAGTCATTAGAGCCTCCTACTGGCTGCTGTTGTCAAGATGTGCTACAGTAAAATTCCCTGTGTGGTTAGGAGAGTCTTACATTTGAAATATTTACTCAAATGTAGTTATATAAAATGTACCCGTCTAAGACAGTATGTTACAATCATCACAAGATACATCCTTTCATGAAATGTAATCATCATTTTCTTTTAGAGAAGCTATTTTCCCTGTTTTTTCGCTCTGCTTTAAATGGTTTATTTATGGGAGCCAAAATGTTTAGGTTTTCTAATTGAATCATCTCACGCCCTTACCCATCACAGAGTTCTGGGCTGACTCCACAGTCATCAGCATCTTCCTGGGAATCCAAAGGAATAGTTCCTCTGCCTGCAACAAACACACGCAAACACACACTCTTTAGAGCAGGGGTAGCCAACACGGTGCCCGCGGGCACTTGGTCGCCCGCAGGGGCAACGTGAGTCGCCCGCAGGGGCAACGTGAGTCGCCCGCGGGGCATGTTCTAAAAATAGCTCGCCAAGCAAATCCAAAATGTATAAAATACACAAAACAAAAAAGGAAATGTAATTAAAAGAATCTACCCTATGCATAAACGAAACCTAAATCATAGCGAACTCTATCTACTTACTACAACTCTATATCTATCTAACACCCCTCCTCCCCCCACCCCCACAATGAATATCGACCAATCACGTTCTTGCTTGATTTGCGGGACCAGCGTTGCAGTCGGGAAGAAAAGCAATGTGGCACCTCCCCGCTGATTTCCCTTCTGGCAGAATCTACACAACACATCAGCCCCATTGAACAGCCTATCATGCCAGCCTATACAGCACATGAGGGGCAGAGTTTTACTGTGTGTGTGTTGCAACTTGCATATATATTTATTGCACTTGACGCACACACACGCATGGCGTAATTTCCACCTGGGACAGGGGGGAAATGTCCCCCGCTTTTTTCGAAATCCCGTTTGTGCCCCCCCACTTTACAAATATGTTTATTATTATTTTTTAACGCAAGCCATCATCGCCAAGGAGGGGGAACACAGCCTCTGTGAGCGAGCGAGACAGAGGGAGAGAGAGAGAGCTAGGGAGGGAGGGAGAGAGGGAGAGAGAGAGAGGGGGGGGGGGGGAGAGAGAGAGCGAGCGAGAGAGCATACCCTTATCTATTTAAAATAGATAAAGTAAGAAATCATTCCAATGTGTACTATAGGACAGTAACAAAAACAAAAAAACAGTTTGAAAGGGGAGTGATTAGTAAAATAAGCATAAATAAAAAGAAAGAAGCTAACATAAGATAAGAATAAACCAGTTTAAATGATTTGTTATTGGTTGTGATCATATTCTAAAGATGTTTAGATTATTGAAAAGTATACAGCTCCCTTTCATCTGAGTGTTGAGAGCTGTATCCATCAATTCATGTTGTGCTCAAAGTGCACAAGATTGATGCATTTCACTTCAACATTTAAAAACAATCTTCCCGGGGGTGCATGCCCCCGGACCCCCCTAGAGGAGGTGAGGACCCCCCTAGAGGAGGTGAGTTCCCCCCTAGAGGAGGTGAGGACCCCCCTAGAGGAGGTGAGGACCCCCCTAGAGGAGGTGAGGCCCGTCCACCCCCAAATAAAGCAGGTTAAAATAATTAAATTGCATACATGTTCTTTTAGTAAACACTGCAAACGGGTCCCACAGACCCAAACAGCACACAAAGGTTAAAGGTCAGCATATAATAATGTTAAAATGTGCTAAATATATACACTGCAAAAAACAAAAAAAAGAGGAGTAAAAGTAGCCCCCGACTTGTTTTATTTTTTGAAAGTAGCCCTCACCCTAAAAAAGGTTGGTGACCCCTGCTTTAGAGTAATGAACTGGTATTTGATGAAGTGTTTGGAGTGCTGGAGAATCTTGAAAAGGTAACCCCACTGAGTGGAGCTCACCTTGATGTCTCTGGTGGCCCGCAGGCCGTAGCCTTCTGTTCCAAAGTTGGCCACTGTGAAACCGTCACAGGACGCCCCGCTCTCCTGAGCCCAGGACATCAAGTCTGGGAAGTAGTCATCTCTGCTGCCGTCAAAGAGTATAGACATACCTGAACACAAACACACAGCAAGGGACAAATTATCTCTTTTTCATTTTCATCACCTCACTGATACATTACTTCAAATTAGGGCTGCCCTCGAATAAAGGTTTTTCTAGTCAACCAATAGTCGTAAATTCAGGCGATTAGTCGACTAATCGTCGCGCGTTTATGATATATTATGATCTCAAAATGGTTTCAGTTTAATTGGCTAAGAAAGAAATTTTTGTTAACATCATGGTACGTTGTGCTTGAAATCAAATCAAACTGTAATAATGAACCTTTGAAATATCATCCTTTACACACTGAGAAAGATCCCTTCTGAGGAAAAATTTGTCAAGTAGGTTTTTCAGCCGACTAACGTTTAGTCGACTATTTGGGGGCAGCCCTACTTTAAATGACTTGAAATATAATATTGCTGATTACTTAATATTGATAAAATCCTGTGGAATAAGGTTTTTAAAACATTCATTTGAAATAAATAGTTTGTGCACAGCTGCATGCACATGTTCTCACCCTTCTGTTTCTTGCGGATCTTCTCCACCAGGCCTCTGATCTGGGTGTACTCCTCCCACTCTTTACCAGCAGAGGGGGCTGCACTGCTGCATTCTGGGGAATTAACAAAAGAACTGCATGTTTAAATTAACCATACAGCCAACACACATCTTAACAAGGACATGTAAACATGAAAATACCGTACATAATGTATCCAAACCATGACAACGTTAGGAGCAAATCAATACTAAATCATACACTGTACAGATTTACACTGGCTCTGGTTTGTATGGGCCTCTGGTGAAAGTCGTCTCACTGTGATGAAACCTCAGCTGTACTGTTTAAGAAGACTGATGCACAACACCTGGATATGACCGCTGACTGCGAAACTACGTTTAGGGTGCAAAACTACGGCACAATTCCAAACCGCCACCTACCCTCTTCCACTCTGTAATATAATAATTTATAAAAAGGAAACGCCATTTAAGATTTAAAATCTTAAATTGCGTTTCCCTTTTTGTAAACCTCTTTCTATTTTTAAATCTGATGTTTATAAGCTGCTTGGTTTTTTAAACAGTCTGTAAATATACAAAACGTTAGTATCAAATACACACCTTTACCTTTTTTCTAGACTAGACAAGGGGATATGATTTAAAGGGGACCTATCATGCAAAATGCACTTTTGTACGTCTTTTATACATGAATATGTGTCCCCGGTGTTCCAGGGAACTCACCAAGTGTCAGAAAACACAACCCTCTCTATTTTCCTCCATACCCAAATCTCTAAAAAAGGGGCTGCAACGGATCTGATAAAAACTGATCCAGATTTGAACACTGTCCTGACGTCAGGACGGAGAAGCTGACCTATCAGGGGAATGAGAGGTTACCGTGGCATGGTAACAGCATGGTAACACGACGCTCGTAACTCGGCCCCCTCCTTTGCAGGGGGCGTGGTCAGCTGCAGCGCATGCAAAGACAGGGTGGAGGAGAGCAAAATAGAGCGAAATGAGGCATGGCTAAAATGCATGATCTGTTTGGTATCTTGAAAAAGAAAACGTATAAATATACCTTATATAGGTATGGCCCTACAATATATTATTCAAATATAGCATGATAGGTCCACTTTAAAGTAAAACAAATTAAAGTTATCCATCAGGTTGTTTACATCTGTATGACGATATTAAATGATATTAAATATATATATAATTGAAACCAGAAACGTTATTATTATGTGGATGTGCAGGAACATAAAAATCCCAAATAGAACAAATTGTGTTATTGAGTAAGATTACAATCTACTGGAAGAAAAATGTGTGTAACTTAATGTTCCATATGTGCTGACTTTATTTTAATTTGATATGATTAGAGTGAAAGAAAAGAAGGTTCCCTGGATGCAGGAGAACGTACTCTGCAGCAGTTCAGCGATCAGGTTCATCATCTCCTTGGGGGTCACCACCGGGGTGGCTCCTGAGCCCGACTTCTGAATCTTCACTCGACTCTTCTTTCCCATGGTGCTGATGTACTGGTCTGAAAAGACACACCATAATTACTGTTGGCTGTGAACATGAGAAAGTAGATACAGGCTGAGAGGAAATCAACTAGGTGTATAGCACACAGAAGCTCACTTTTTTCCAAATTATTTTTCATGGTTTCCCCTTATTAAATATGATACACCCACGCAGGTTATACTGTCCCCGTTATGTAGCTACAGGTACCGCCTGCCTTTACCTGTGTGACCTGACGCTACCTCTCTCATGTGAAGTGCTACACTGCCAGCCCTCAACATTTATTTTTTCTCTTGATTTATTTTTCAAGAAACAGGTGTGTCCAGGGAAAAAGTGGACTTGCCAAGCTGCTGTGCTCACAGTCCACGATGCTGCGAGCCGGGCCTCTGAGCAGCTCCCGGTCCAGGGGCCTCATTTATAAACGGTGCGTACGCTCAAAAGATGGCGTACGCCAGTTTCTACGCAATGTTTGCGATTTATAAAAAACAAACTTGACGGGAAAATGTGCGGTCGTCCACGCAAACTCTGACCCATGCATACGCACAATAACGGGAGAGACGAGAAACTGCGACACCGTTGGCAGAAGGAAGAATGGAGAGAAATATGTGAAAATAATACCATAAATAAAATGTTACCTCTCATGTATCATATATGAAGAATTAATTCGCAAAAATGAATTAAAGCCAATCTTAAAATGATTAAACAAACGCCTGTTTGAGACTCCTCAGTGCACACAAAAACGTAACTTGGAGAAATAAATATATACGGATATGTTATTGAAAACCACCTCGAATATGTTGTCTTAATGTTATGACGTGTATTCTCATAAATGATGCGGTAAGCAGAAGGACAGAACTACGTCTAAACTGAGGCCGTTTTGCATTTCTATAGGTTGTATAGATACGAGCATGGTTTTATATACTATCATGTTTAATCGTGTTTTATGCCGTTTGCTAAGACTTGATAAGTCGCTCATAAAACACAGGAGGTATGGAAACTAAGAACACCATATATTTGGTAGATTTGGCAGCTGATATAACACAACACATTTGTTTTATTTCATTTAACTGGTGATAGAGTTGCTGCGGGGGGGTTGAGATGCACAGGCTGCAGTGGAGACGCTGCGCACAGCTGATTGACAGCTGGAACACAAACCACCAAATAAAAAAATAAACATGAATTGACTCTACTCCGCAGGGATCCCCCGATACTTTCTTACAGTTTCTCATCATGGGGGGTGTCTCCTGTCCACGGCACAAATACACTGACACTCTGCCTGAGGAAGGTTATGTGTATTTTGTCATTAACTTTTTTCGGACCACTTATTTATTTATTTTGGTGACGATCCGACCTCCATGCTGCTACTCTGGTTCAAACTGCATCCACCAAACAATGTGATTTGTCTCCACCTCCCCAAAAGAACCAAAATCTGACACGGTGTGAAATGTCTTTTTTAGCTGTTCTGGCGTCATTTCCTGCGATCTTCTTCATGCAGTCAGTCAAAATTAATATTAATACTGGGCGTTTCTTTGACTATTTATAGGCAAATATGGGCGTTACGTGAAGGCCGCAAAAGCTGCGCCGCATTTCGAGTTGATTGTGATTTATAAAGGGGCCGGGCCCGCCCATCCAGGATTTGGGCCCGCTGTTTTAATCAGGGCTGAATAAAACTTTTTTATTTTTGTATTATTATGTTTATTGTTGTTATTTGTAGGGCTTTGTCCTAATATTTATTTTTGTATTAAACTATGTTGAAAGATTAGTTTAATATCATTTTTTTATTTTGCTATGAAATTCTGAATGAAAGTCTGCGTGCGAGACTGGTTTTTCGCTGGGTTGAGTTGTGTGCGTTTTTTTAAAGTGAGATGCGGCACAGCATTTCAGAAAACACTACAGCATTTCAGAAAACACTACAGCATTTCACAAAACACCGCAGCATTTCAGAAAACACAACAGCATTTCAGAAAACACTACAGCATTTCAGAAAACACTGCAGCATTTCAGAAAACACCGCAGCATTTCACAAAACACCGCAGCATTTCAGAAAACACCGCAGCATTTCACAAAACACCGCAGCATTTCAGAAAACACCACAGAATTTCAGAAAACACTACAGCATTTCAGAAAACACTACAGCATTTCAGAAAACACTGCAGCATTTCAGAAAACACTACAGCATTTCAGAAAACACAACAGCATTTCAGAAAACACTACAGCATTTCAGAAAACGCCACAGCATTTCAGAAAACACTACAGCATTTCAGAAAACACTACAGCATTTCAGAAAACACCACAGCATTTCACAAAACACCGCAGCATTTCAGAAAACGCCGCAGCATTTCAGAAAACGCCGCAGCATTTCAGAAAACACTACAGCATTTCAGAAAACACTACAGCATTTCAGAAAACACCGCAGCATTTCACAAAACACCGCAGCATTTCAGAAAACACCACAGAATTTCAGAAAACACTACAGCATTTCAGAAAACACTGCAGCATTTCAGAAAACACTACAGCATTTCAGAAAACACAACAGCATTTCAGAAAACACTACAGCATTTCAGAAAACGCCACAGCATTTCAGAAAACACTACAGCATTTCAGAAAACACTACAGCATTTCAGAAAACACCACAGCATTTCACAAAACGCCGCAGCATTTCAGAAAACACTACAGCATTTCAGAAAACGCCACAGCATTTCAGAAAACGCCACAGCATTTCAGAAAACACCACAGCATTTCAGAAAACACTACAGCATTTCAGAAAACACTACAGCATTTCAGAAAACGCCACAGCATTTCAGAAAACACTACAGCATTTCAGAAAACACCGCAGCATTTCAGAAAACACCGCAGCATTTCACAAAACACCGCAGCATTTCAGAAAACACTACAGCATTTCAGAAAACACTACAGCATTTCAGAAAACACCGCAGCATTTCACAAAACACCGCAGCATTTCAGAAAACACCGCAGCATTTCAGAAAACACCACAGAATTTCAGAAAACACTACAGCATTTCAGAAAACACTACAGCATTTCAGAAAACACAACAGCATTTCAGAAAACACTACAGCATTTTAAAAAACACAACAGCATTTCAGAAAACACTACAGCATTTCAGAAAACGCCACAGCATTTCAGAAAACGCTACAGCATTTCAGAAAACACTGCAGCATTTCACAAAACACCGCAGCATTTCAGAAAACACCACAGAATTTCAGAAAACACTACAGCATTTCAGAAAACACTACAGCATTTCAGAAAACACAACAGCATTTCAGAAAACACTACAGCATTTTAAAAAACACAACAGCATTTCAGAAAACACTACAGCATTTCAGAAAACGCCACAGCATTTCAGAAAACGCTACAGCATTTCAGAAAACACTACAGCATTTCAGAAAACGCTACAGCATTTCACAAAACACCGCAGCATTTCAGAAAACACTACAGCATTTCAGAAAACGCTACAGCATTTCAGAAAACGCCACAGCATTTCAGAAAACACCGCAGCATTTCACAAAACACCGCAGCATTTCAGAAAACACCGCAGCATTTCACAAAACACCGCAGCATTTCATCAAACACCACAGCATTTCAGAAAACGCTACAGCATTTCAGAAAACACTACAGCATTTCACAAAACACCGCAGCATTTCACAAAACACCGCAGCATTTCACAAAACACCACAGCATTTCAGAAAACACTACAGCATTTCAGAAAACGCCACAGCATTTCAGAAAACACTACAGCATTTCAGAAAACACTACAGCATTTCACAAAACACTACAGCATTTCACAAAACACCGCAGCATTTCAGAAAACACAACAGCATTTCACAAAACACTACAGCATTTCAGAAAACACTACAGCATTTCAGAAAACACTGCAGCATTTCAGAAAACACTACAGCATTTCAGAAAACACAACAGCATTTCAGAAAACACTACAGCATTTCAGAAAACGCCACAGCATTTCAGAAAACACTACAGCATTTCAGAAAACACTACAGCATTTCAGAAAACACCACAGCATTTCACAAAACGCCGCAGCATTTCAGAAAACACTACAGCATTTCAGAAAACGCCACAGCATTTCAGAAAACGCCACAGCATTTCAGAAAACGCCACAGCATTTCAGAAAACACTACAGCATTTCAGAAAACACTACAGCATTTCAGAAAACGCCACAGCATTTCAGAAAACACTACAGCATTTCAGAAAACACCGCAGCATTTCAGAAAACACCGCAGCATTTCACAAAACACCGCAGCATTTCAGAAAACACTACAGCATTTCAGAAAAACACTACAGCATTTCAGAAAACACCGCAGCATTTCACAAAACACCGCAGCATTTCAGAAAACACCGCAGCATTTCAGAAAACACCACAGAATTTCAGAAAACACTACAGCATTTCAGAAAACACTACAGCATTTCAGAAAACACAACAGCATTTCAGAAAACACTACAGCATTTTAAAAAACACAACAGCATTTCAGAAAACACTACAGCATTTCAGAAAACGCCACAGCATTTCAGAAAACGCTACAGCATTTCAGAAAACACTGCAGCATTTCACAAAACACCGCAGCATTTCAGAAAACACCACAGAATTTCAGAAAACACTACAGCATTTCAGAAAACACTACAGCATTTCAGAAAACACAACAGCATTTCAGAAAACACTACAGCATTTTAAAAAACACAACAGCATTTCAGAAAACACTACAGCATTTCAGAAAACGCCACAGCATTTCAGAAAACGCTACAGCATTTCAGAAAACACTACAGCATTTCAGAAAACGCTACAGCATTTCACAAAACACCGCAGCATTTCAGAAAACACTACAGCATTTCAGAAAACGCTACAGCATTTCAGAAAACGCCACAGCATTTCAGAAAACACCGCAGCATTTCACAAAACACCGCAGCATTTCAGAAAACACCGCAGCATTTCACAAAACACCGCAGCATTTCATCAAACACCACAGCATTTCAGAAAACGCTACAGCATTTCAGAAAACACTACAGCATTTCACAAAACACCGCAGCATTTCACAAAACACCGCAGCATTTCACAAAACACCACAGCATTTCAGAAAACACTACAGCATTTCAGAAAACGCCACAGCATTTCAGAAAACACTACAGCATTTCAGAAAACACTACAGCATTTCACAAAACACTACAGCATTTCACAAAACACCGCAGCATTTCAGAAAACACAACAGCATTTCACAAAACACTACAGCATTTCAGAAAACACCACAGCATTTCAGAAACACTACAGCATTTCAGAAAACGCCACAGCATTTCAGAAAACACTACAGCATTTCAGAAAACGCCACAGCATTTCAGAAAACACTACAGCATTTCAGAAAACGCCACAGCATTTCAGAAAACACTACAGCATTTCAGAAAACGCCACAGCATTTCAGAAAACACTACAGCATTTTCACAATAACCAATATCAGGTGGATGTTGGTTTAGTGTACTCAATGAGTTCTGTTACATTTTGGTAGTATTGCTTGCTGCTCTATTTGGCACACATAATACAAAAACTGATATTTTTGCTAGCAAGTGTACTCAGCTCTGGGATACTACATCAAGTGTGTCTAATATCACCTTTGACCTTTTAAACAACACATAATGACCCTTTTTCTTTATTTAAACCAGATGAGTCATTCTTCAACTGTTGAACATTAAGTAGGCTACAGCAAGAAGGAACAGTGCGCTGATGAGGTCGGACCCAGGAACAGCCTACTGCCAGCACAGTGTTCTAATACGGGTTGATGGGGATGTAAATATTGATAGGTACTGTTTATTTTAGGAAGGTATATTGTTAAATGTGTTGGTATTTTTGTATTAACAGCGTGTTTCCTGACGGACACACACAGTGTTGGTCGGTCAGGTAGGGCAGCAGGTGAAGTCAGTAGTGATGTGTCGGTCGCGAACGAGCCGATTCTTTTGAACGGCTCTTTGGTACGAACGAGGGGAACCGAGTCGTACTTGGTGAGAGCCGTTCTTCTTATCGTTCAATCAAAGTTGGTCCGCACTCACTGCCTGCCAAAATTCACTCGCCTTTTAAAAAGCTTGATTTTGTTCCCCAAACGTATTCTGTGAAGACCCGCCCCTACTCTGATTGGTAGGTTTCAGCACGAGGAGTTAGGTGGGGTGGGTCTTAACGGAATACGCGAGAGAGAGAAGTCATAACAAGTGGTACTGGACAGATAGACGACGTGTTTTTCGGATGGAAAATGAGCCAAACGCGAAAACGCAGCAGCATTTGGATGCACTTCAACCAAAACCCAGGCAGTGATAAAGGCAAAATATCCTTTAAAGCAGGGTCAACAAATAATCTCCATCGCCACTTAAAAACACACTACTAATATTAAGAGTTGCGTGAATTTCATTCAAGGCAAGGCAACTTTATTTACTTAACACATGCAGAGGGTAAATTCAAAGTACATTCACTGACATGAATGACATGGATATGGCGCCACCTTGTGTCATGTTTACAATGCAGATTATTGACATTAGGTCTGGCAATGCAGTCAATCATTATCCTGGTGATTATTTCGCAGATAAACCTAGTAACCCCGCCCCCTTTTTTAAAAAACGGCTCTTTTGAACGGCTCTTTGAAAGGAACGGAGCCATAAGATCCGGCTCCCTTCAAAGAGCCATAATTCCCATCACTAGAAGTCAGGACTGATGCAGATCCTTTTGGAGGGCTTGATAACCCACTCCCCTCCCCAATAGTTGAATTGGAACAGCACTTTATGTGGCAGACCCTCCACACATACGTGGAGTGGAAGTGTGGAGGGTTAGGGTGCAAGAGGTAGTTAGGCTGGCTGTTTCTTTGTAAGACACTTGAACAGAAAGAAAATGCAATAGTGCAAATAGTAATTTGATTTGGTGACAGTAAAATAATCTAAGTGTATTTCACTCTGAGAAGCTGCCTCTGATTCAGATTGAGAACAAAGATTGCCGGACATAAAACTAAAGAGCTAAAGGGGCTAAAAATCTCCACTTCTAGCTTTAAGATTACACTTAAATATTCTAACTATAGTTAATATGAAAATGTTGATACATGCAGCTTTACCTATTTTTATGCAAAATGAATTACACCGTCTGTGAGTAAAAGCTGGAAAACCCAATTCAAACGGTGGTAGTATGGCGTAATTAAAGATAACAATGTTAGTACTATTTTGTAGGAGAAAATCCGCAATGAATACGTTTTTAGAAGACAGCCATGGATACATTGCAAAACCATCTTTATTTTTTTTCTGAAACCTGTAAAATCATCTAAGCAAATACAAATAATGTCTTTAGAATGTTTTGATATTGTCGTGTGTTCCTGTACAAGACTCAGCGAGATAAAAGAGCTAAAGATTGATAGACTTGCGGGACAAACAGCAGTAAGAACAGCTCTCAGACCTCCTCCATGACACCGTTACAGCCCTCCAGGGCAAGCCTCACATAGCTAACTTCACATGTCAGCAAACTAAAAACTTAAGCAAAGTAACGCCTTTTGTCCGGGCTTTATTTCGGACGTATTACCATGGTTTATCCTCCAACTTAGAGTTAGGTTTACTAATGTTACAAGTTAGCACCTCGGGTCATTTATAGCTTTTCTACTAGGCCAGCAGCTAGCATTAGCATTGAGGAATCACGCCCATCCGAGCAGAGCCGCAATTGGAGCGCAGAGCGAGGCGGGTACCGTACACTGGCTGTCTGAAGCAGGCTAGCTGTTAGCTGTTAGCTGCTCAGCTGTCAAGTGATACAAGGATCAGCCTGAGTTTTAGAAGGGGCTAATCTACTGGATTGGCTGGCTAGTTAGCCATGTCTGCTAAAATACAACTGCCTCCATACAATATGCACGCGTCATTACAGAATAACACTCAACACCAAGTCTGGACTATACTTAACCAAACCAAAAGCTATTTCTAAAATTCAGTCATACCTTTTTTTAAGTGACAGCAGTAGTTCCTCTGTTCCTGCAATGAACCCAACCTTGACTATATCGCGCGTGTGATTGGAGTAGTGTAAACTACGCCCACATCTACGTCAGAGCATTCTGGCATTCTCATTGGTTGTAGGGTAAGTAACGTAAGGAAGCAAGCTCGCGGAACATGGCATTGACTGGTTGAAATGCTGATCTATGTAAATGTTTTGCTATTTCCCTCCCCCTGCGCATTACAATTGGACGAATACTTTTAGACTGATTAAAATAACCATAAATGGTCATGTTTGAGCTTCGATGATTGGTTGAAAGACGTGTCATTCACTAATCTTTCTCAGTGTATTCCGCTGGTCTTTGTTTGGATGGATTGGTTCGCTTGCATCAGAACTAAACCCACAAAGGAATAAGGTCGGATATTCAACTTTTTATACAACAATGGGATTTCTCTGGTAGACATTTCACAGGTGTTTACTACTGTCATTATTGTGTAAAGGCAGCAGCCATTAGGTTCAACACAGTGGGTCGTGTTATGAGTAATAGGTTCGGTACTTCCATTGCCGGACAGTAGATGTGTTAACAGCAGCTTCTAGCATCTGTCGTCCGCCAACTGGCCATAGCTGTGGCTAGCAGGTTAGATGCTGTTTTCTCTCACACAATTACACGAAGAATATTCAATCCGAGCCTGAAGTCCTGCAGTGAGCGGGACCGAAAGGATCTGTCCACCCTGGACCTCTTCACGCCCCTGTTATTCTGGGACAGGAAGGACCCGGCCACCCTGGAACACATCAAACCATGCTGGTACTGGGACAAGAAGGACTTGGCCCACACCCCGTCCCAGTCCGACGGGCTGGACCCTGCCACTGAGGCCGGGTACCGCAGAGAGGGGGCTCGCTTCATCTTTGATGTGGGCACACGGCTCGGACTGTATCCTTATGTGGCAATTATAGTTAAAGTAGGAGAACCTAGCACCTACTAAATAGACAGATACGAGTTGTTTAAATCATACCATCAGCTATATACTATTACTCAGTATGTCACATACATTTCATTGGGTGGTTCTTGATACTGGCTTGCATTGTGCTTACAGTTTGTGGCTTTCAATACACACACTTACAGAGTAAAGCAATGTATCATTTGACAAAGTTGTATTTTTAGTTATATTGCAGATCCCCATCAGCAGCAATATAGACAAAGAGACTAGCAATACTATTAGTTGTATTGATTAAAGGGCATTATAAAGTTAGATAGTGTGGGAGAGGTGGGAGAAGTACTCAAATATTGTACTTAAGTACCAGAGTGTAGGAATACTCTGTTACAGTAAAAGTCCTGCATTCAAAATGTTACTCAAGAAAAGTACAAAAGTATTATCATCAAAATATAGTTAAAGTAGCGACAGTAAAAGTAGTCGTTGTGCAGATTGGTCCATTTCAGAATAATATATATGATATGTTTTATAATGATTGATCATGAAAGTGTTCTCAAAGCTGGTAAAGGTGCAGCTAGTTTGAATGACTTGTATACTGCAGGGTAGCTTGTGGATTTACTCCAGGTGGAACTAAAGTCTGATTTAACACTTGATTATATTTCACATCATTCATCCACATCTGTGAAGTAACTAAAGGTATTAAATACATGTAGTGGAGGAAAAGTACACCATTTACCTCTGAACTGTAGAGGAGTAGAAGAACCACGTAGCAAAACATTTAAATTCTCAGGTAAAGTAAAAGTATCTCAAAATTGTACTTAAGTACAGTACTTTTGAGTAAATGTACTCAGTTACTTTACACCACTGGTGTGAGGTGGGGGGGCTCTGTTAAACACCCGTCCACATGTGAACAGTTTTTTCGTAGACAGGGTTTTTCCTCCTCCCTTTCTTCACTGACTGATAAATAACAACTGTTCAAATGTTGAAACTCCTCCGTCAGACTTCTTAACCTCTACGGTTACAGGCACTATGACACACTGGCTACCGGGATTGTTTACTTCCACCGCTTCTACATGTTCCACTCCTTCAAGCAGTTTCCTAGATATGTAAGTATGGAATTCCTGGTGGGTGTATGGTGAAATATCTCCATATTCATGTTATTAAGTCTTCCATAGCATAATTTGTACATGTGTTGTACAGCGTGGTTCCTAACCTGGTGCACGTGCCTGCAGGTGACAGGAGGATGCTGTCTTTTCCTGGCGGGCAAAGTGGAGGAAACTCCAAAGAAGTGCAAAGACATCATCAAGACCGCTCGCAGCCTGCTAAATGACATCCAGTTTGCACAGTTTGGAGATGATCCCAAGGTCTGTCCAAATAAATACTTTTATTAGCACAGTCTTTTCTCTAAAAGTGCTGACAAATAACCTGCGATGAGTTTTATTCATTTTTCTGGGCTCTGTTTTGCTCAAACCTTTCAACTTAGAGGTGGACAGTATTTTGTTAGTCAAATTGGACAAATCTTAAATAAGTACATCCATCCATCAGTGTCTTAATGTCTTAATGTCTTAATGTCACTGTCCATGGTGCTGGAAACGTTTTGTTGGCGCAACTAGTTCATTTACACTAACTGTGTGTGCAGCCTTGGTCTATGTGGAATAAGGATACACGTACACAACAAAACATGACCAGTTTATTTAAGTAACATTAAAACAAAAAGTATGTTCTTGCATGAGGTTTCCTTCTTGGTTCTATTATTTGAGGATCATTTATAAACATTAATTAACGTGAGTTAATATAGTAAATCTATAATCTGTAACATGGTGTCAGATTCCAGCCAATAAAGTTAGATTATATTATTCCCCTCTTTCTACCCCAATGTAAACAATATTTGGAAAAAAATGAAAAACAACCAAACACAAATTTGAGGAAGATACATCTCTTGTGCACAAGAGTGGATTTGTAAACCAGCAGTCTAAAGTTTAAAGTCCTTGGATATTTACATAAATAGTCAGTAGTCACGATGAAATCACAAAAGGTCAAAGTGCTATAAACCTTAAAAACAGCTTGGTCAGCAGGTTTTAGAATGAGTTTGATATTATTTGACTTGCAGTGCTTTGGGGAAACAGGCACCCCTGTCTGCATTTAGTGAAAACATGCATTTCAAGCTTTCACACTACAGACCTGTTCTTCCTCATTCTACGTTTTGGCTGACAACCTGCAGAATGTAACTCTTCTTATCCTTTGAGTGCTGGATTTCTTATAAAGTGTTTCACCATTTTCTTAAGGAAGAATCATTTTCTAACAGGAGGAGGTGATGGTGTTGGAGCGCATTCTGCTGCAGACCATCAAGTTCGACCTGCAGGTGGAGCACCCCTACCAGTTCCTGCTGCGCTATGCCAAGCAGCTGAAAGGTACCTCTGTTTCCCTTTGCCTCTGTAGGGGTTTCTCGCAAAGACTAAATAAAGACAAATATATTGAGAAGAGTAGTTGGACCAGAAATTGAAATGAGAACTTGACTGTAGTGTGTGTGGTTAGAAAAAAGTCAGTCATTGAGGAAGTGCCTGATGGGGTGTCCGGGGGGGGTTGTAAGAAGCTGATGTTAATAATTCCTGTGTTGTTCAGGGGACAAAAACAAGGTGCAGAAGCTGGTTCAGATGGCCTGGACCTTTGTGAACGACAGGTGAGCCCACAGGCGGTGACTGTCTGAATAAGGAATAATAGGTTGACAAAGGTACAGATATTTGTTTCAATATTTATTATATAATTCCTGTTTCAAGGCTATGGAAGCAGGCCACAATGATTAACACAATTATGTTTAATCAATATTGAACTTATTTATCATGTTTATTCATTTATTTTAGCATCATAGTGTTTTTTTGCATTTTAACATCTTAATAAAAGAGCGCTGTAACTTCCATGTTGTGCTATATTGCAATATACCATACTGTATATTGCAATATACCATACTGTATATTGCAATATACCATACTGTATATTGCAATATACCATACTGTATATTGCAATATACAAAAATCTATATTCTATAGACTACAATATAAAGTTAAATGCATAAATCTGGTGCAAGAACCAAAGTAGGAGGCCAGATAAACATAACACTTCATTTAACCAAAGCAATGTACAATACGTGCAGTTAACCATGAGGACACAAACTCATTCAATACATGACATGTGTTCTTCACCTGTAACACAACCTACAGTATACTGTTTCTAATTCGTTTCATTAAAGGGGAAAAGCCCTAAAAAAAAGGTGCTCACACAAACAATGTTGTACTCTAGTAAACAATTTAAATATGAAAACAATGGTTCTATAGATTTGATGGTGATAGGTGAAAACACAGCAAAAAACGAATTGCCATTTAAAAATGGATTCATTCTGCAGCTGTGAAAAAGCCTCGATATTTAGCACATCTAAGAATCAGGTAGCATTGTAAGACACCTAACTTTGACTCTAACCTTTAATCGATCCTAACTAGCTACGCTCCTTTCTGATGACTTATTTGAAAAGAGGGGCCTCTTCCTCCTTCCTCCATCACATGATCATGCTCTGATTAAGAGAGCGCATGGAGAGGAGGGCTGGTCTCAACAGATATTGTCATATGTTTGTAAGATACATTGCGGGGCCTCAGCCAATCAACGTGCTGCTCACAGCTCTACAATGACTTACCATTTTAATTGAAAGAAGAAATAGAAAATCAATATGTGACTGTCAATTAATTTATTATGGTGGCCCGCCATAAATCAATCAATACTAGGCAGTCATGAATACTCTTCATGCGGCCCCCAGCCTGTGCACCATGGTGGCCCTGCAGTGGGAGCCGCAGATCATCGCCGTGGCCGTTATGTATCTGGCTGGACGCCTCTCTAAGTTTGACATCCAGGACTGGACTTCCAAGCAGTTGTCCCGGCGCTGGTGGGAGCAATTTGTCCACGATGTGCCTGTTGAGGTGCTTGAAGGTGAGGAGATCTATCACACTATCCACAGTACATCAAACATATATATTAATAATCCGTTTCCCTCCACTGATCTCTCATGCTGTCCTCCATCACAAAGATATCTGTCACCAGATCCTGGACCTGTATTCTCAGGCCAAGCAGAAGATTCCGGATGGAGGGATAGGGACAGCTGGAACCCCCCCCCAGCTTTCCCTCCTATCCCCCCCTGCCCCACCGCAGGCCAAGAAGGCCTCCCCTCAGACCAGCCCCCGATTACCAAGACCAGCCCAGGTGAGTGGGTGTGTTACATCTCATTTTATGCCCAACATGTTTTTCTGACTCAGACTGAGACTGTATTTTTGTATTTTAGCCCTCGCCAAAAGATGACAGCAAGCCCAGCCGTGAGTACAAACCCAGACCTAACCCTGAGCTCCATCCATTTTCATTTTTACATTGTTTTTCTTTATCGACACCTTTTGTTTTCCAGAGCTGTCAAATCTAGAACCTCCTCCACCTCCGCCCCCCCCGCCTCCTCCAGTCTCCATAAACCCAGGTCAGTGTCTTCTGCTCTTATCCTCCTTTGACACCATTAGTTTTCAAACTGGAATCAATTGCATGAAATAAGAGGTTCACCACAGTATTAACATTTTGCAACCATATCCCTGTTTATTCTTCCTACTCTTTCATGGTAATAAAGGGGGTCTTTTGTATTCTTGTGACAGTAAAACGGCTTCACACTTCACCATGTGTGAGGATGAGGAAAATAGAGAGCTGCCTTTTTTAAGTAACATTTAACTCG
Organism: Trematomus bernacchii; assembly: GCF_902827165.1. Classification (NCBI taxonomy): domain Eukaryota; kingdom Metazoa; phylum Chordata; class Actinopteri; order Perciformes; family Nototheniidae; genus Trematomus; species Trematomus bernacchii. The sequence continues at coordinate 447,016 of NW_022987649.1, read as the reverse complement.
ACTCAAAAGTAACAGCATTATTATTATTTTACCAATTACTGTATAAGAAAACATTATTAGTTACAAGGGAAAGTTCATTATTTTGTAATTATTATCATTATTATTTTTCATTTGGATTTTTTCAATTATTATTTGAAGAATCTTAACATACCTTAATGTGTTACTTATGTCACTTAGTTGTTTGTTTTTAAACTGCTGCTACTAATTTTAAGCCATGGTTGTGTACTTATTTGTCTTAACTTTGTAATTTTGATACTGTGAGTCTCTTCTCTATATTTAACAAGTAAGCTTACTTTTTCTATTGCTTGCCTTTCTTACTGCTCTGCCACTCTTGCTGTAACGCTGTGCATTTTCCCGGTGCGGATTCATTAAGGAATTCTGATTTTGATTCTGATAATAACTGAAGTTGTATCTTGTTATTTGTGATTCCGCTCCGTCTCCTCTCTGGTTGTTTCTCCACAGCCACCCTGTATTACTTTACTCATGTGGCTCCTCCCTTTTGGTCTTGCATTGTGCTACCAAAGGTCACTCCTCCACGCATTGTACAAACCATTTGTATGTATTGACATTCACTTCATGTCTTTTCTCTTTTACAGACCATAAACCCCCTTCCTCCTATCCACCAGCCTCAGATCTCTCATCCAGACCACCCCCCCCACCTTTACCCCATTGCCCACCTCCACCACCTCCTCCTCCCATGGACCTCCCCACCTCCAGCTCCCTGGTGTCCAGTGAAGGCTATCAGAAGCTCCAGTCCATGATGAGGACAGAGGCCTCCTGTTACACCACTGCCCCCCCGGCCTGTGCTCCACCACTGGGCTTCCACCACTTCCCCCCTGGCACCACCCCCTTCCACACCCCCCCACTCTCAGCCTATAGCTACCTGCTGGCTCCTCCTCCCTCAGTCATTGGGATGGCACCTATTTTAAATAGTGGGTACCCCCCCCCACCAACAACTGCTGGACACAATCAGCTAGCCCCCCGGCTGCCTCCTGGGATGCCCCCAGTCAGTGGGCTGAGTCGGGGTACATGGATGAGATGAGGATCACTCCCTGTAAAGGCAGCTTGAGTGATATGAATGCTCTGTGTTAAAGGAGACATGGAGGATTGTCAAATACATGTTGCTTTAGCTCTCTTTTTTGCACATTCTGTCATTCCATTCTGTCATGTTTTAATGTAGACAGTTTACACATCTGTTTTATCTTCTAAAATGTATATTCGCCTGGTGTCCTATTGACATATTTTGGATGTTCAATAGCACAAGACTTTCACGGTTATCTTTTCATACGCCTAATTAAGAGAACGCAGTACTGTAACCACAGCTTTCCCCCCTCTGTTCTGTCTGTAAACGGCTTTGCATTTAACAACTGCCAATTCAAACAGATTAGTTTGCTTTGTCAAATATCTTTCAACTGGTATATGATGAAAAGGAAACTCTGGAAAAGATCATTTTTGTAAGTGCCTATGTTGTGAATACATAGGCACACTTTTTCGAAAATACTTCTATTTATTAAACTTATTTTTTGTTCATAATAAAAACCTCAAAAACCAGTAGCTGAAGATACAATATTTAAAAAATGTTCCTGTTAATGTAGTAGATATATATGATGTAGTCTCTATAGGTCAGATATATATATATATATATAAACCCAACACTTTAGTTTTTGTTCCAGTTTTTCATGAGCTGAAATCAAAGGTCTAAGACTTTTTCTCCGTACACAAAAGGCCTAGTTCTCTCAAATATGTTTTTACAAATGTGTCTAAATCTGTGTGTCTAAATCTGTGTTAGTGAGCACTTCTCCATCCACCTCACAGGTGAGGCATATCAAGATGCTGATCAGACTGCATGTTTATTGCACAGGTGTGCCTTAGGCTGCTCACAGTAAAAGGCCAGTCTAAAATGTGCACTTTTACCTTGAAAAGATACATTTATTACTCTAGGAACGAGGGGGGGGGGGGGGGTCAGAAAACCAGTCAGTATCATGGTGTGATCACCATTAGCCTCACGCAGTGCAACACATCTCCTTCACAGAGAGTTGATCAGGTTGTGTTTTGTGGTCTGTGGAAATTGGTCCACTCCTCTTCAATGCGAAGTTGCTGGATGTTGGCAGGAACTGGAACACGCTGTCGTATACGCCGATCCAGAGCATCCCTGACAGGCTCAATGGGTGACATGTCCACCATCAGCGAGCATCCACTGTGGCTAAAGTATTGGTAAATGAGTGGTTCTGCAAATGTGGTGTCCCCAGTCGTATCCACTCAGATCAGGAGAAAAAGGTTGAAAGTGCCAATAGCAGGATCCAACAGCTGTGTAGTTTGTATGGCATTGTAAAGTCCCTAACTACCCCATACCACCCTGCTGGAAATGGCCAATGTGAACGATTCAATCGTACCCTACATAACCTCCTGCGCACCCTGCCCACCACTAAGAAAAGGGATTTGTTCTCCGATCTGCCCCAACTCACCTTTTCATACAACACAACAGCACATCAATCTACTGGTGAATCACCTTTCTTTTTGATGTTTGGACAAGATCCCCTCTTACCTGTTGACTTCCTCCTAGGGAAGAACCAAGCTTCAGTAGAGGGCAGTACCCACGAATGGATTGTGGAGCACCAGACTAGGCTCCAGGTGGCATTTGAAGAAGCTACCAGGCACATGCAAGCTGCTGCCAGCCGTCGAAAAGCACACCATGACCACAAAGTGAAGGATGCTCCCCTACACAAAGGACAAATTGTGTATTTTAGGAATGTTGGAGTGTGTGGCCGCTACAAAATTCAAGATGTTTGGCACTCAGTATTGTATCGGGTCCGGAAAGCCCCCAAAGGAGGAGGATCTGTGTACACCAGGGGTCTCCAAACTTTCTTCATCTGAGAGCTACTTTGAAAAAATGAAAGTGGCCAAGAGCTACTTGCATCACATCGCTTACATGTATTCATATAGCACTCATCGGTTGAATTAAGCTACTTTTGTACACGTATGAAATTGCAATACCCAAAGCTTATCAAAAATCTTAACTTCACATCAAGGTCCAAGAAAACGACAATTTCTCACATATTATTATGGCCCACATAGTAAGTACATCACTGAACATTCACATAAATGTGCAAGAGAAAAAGACAATTATTTCACTTCTTATTATGGCCCACATAGTAAGTGCATCACCTTAATCACCACCTTACAAGCATCTTATGGCACATGTGTAAAATAAGTGCATTCACTCTTTTTCACAGTTAGTGAGAGGACTGGCGCTGCATGGAGTCCACCATAGAGGTGTATGCTGGAGTGTACCCACTTAGGTTCACTCTAATAGAGTCATTTAAATGTTCATCACTCAGTCTCGTTCTGTATTTAGATTTCATGACATTCATGTCAGAAAAAGCTGCTTCACAAAGTAGAGCCAAATAAAGCAGACATGTTCAGTGCTGCTTGGTGATGTTCTTATAGTTTTCTGGGTCTACAAGGCTCCAGAAATGTTGTGAGTTTTGCTGAGACTTAAGCTGAACATGATTTGGGAGATTTATAACCTCCATCTCCATCTCCATCTCCACAGGATTGACACTGAACAGTTCAGCCATCTTTTTCTTCGTCTTGACATTAAATTGTAAACTACAATAAATCAATATATAGGTCTAGCCTCCCTATATCTGTGTGAAATTGTTCCATCCTCAAAAACAAAAAACGAATGCTTCTGCAGTCTAGCTGCAGCTTCTAGCTACGGTCTTCTGTAAAAGAAAAAGGACACTGAATGTCCTGAATGTGGCATCACTAAGGCGCCGTTTACATGAGGAGAAAACTGCTTGTATCTGCATAGTTTCGCGTGCGTATAGCCCTATTATTTACACGAGGCCGATAGAAACTGACCCCACAAACGATAACGGGTCCCAAGGTGGATAGATTTGCAAACGAAACGCTCTGGGGGGTCAACCGAGTCCGTGTAATCACCTCTATACGAATATTTCCTGAAAAAATAGCGATAGCCCCACCTCTCCTGCTCACTGCTGTAGCAACTATCAAAAATAGCTGTGTTAATTAAACGCACAAGGGGTTCTTGAATGAAATAATATTATAAAAGGCAAACCAGAATAGTTAACGCCCAATATACTCCTTAAACAAAATAAACAGAGTCAGATTTCATGCATTGATCCATTATATTGACAAAGGAGGATCTCACCCGGTGTTTGTAGAGAATATCTCTCTTTCTGAGCGCGTCCTCTCCACAGAGACGTGCTTCTTGGTCGGTCGATGCAATATCCACAGATTTGGTTTCTTTCAGTTAACTTCCCCGTAGCATTTATCCATATATTTACATGCTGAGGAAATGACTATATCCCGCTGAATACCAGCAATCGCCACACACACTTCCTCCTGTCAGTAGCTACTGCTAGTGCTACTGCTACTGACCATGCTACAGATATTAGTGCAAAATCTACAGCTCCTCTACCACAACCATCAGCAACAAGTGGACATGGAGAATTACATGAACTACATGTTGCTAAATACACCGCGGGGCTTAAACAGAAGGGTAGCCATGGCAACATTGCTGCGGGGCTGCTCTTCTTCGCTGCTTTTGGTGTATTTTGGCGGAAGTTACAGCGCCACTTACAGTCCCGGCATATGTACTACAGCGTTTCCAGCGGCCTCGTTTGAACAGACACGTTAAATGAAACGAATGCATGTGAACGGAATACTTTTTTGAATACGCATACTGTGCATAAACGCAAACGTTCCCGTGTGAAGGAGGCCTAACATGACATGCGTCTGAACACAGCAGACAACAGGAGTATTTACAACAGCATATAAAAACTAAAATAGTGCATGTGGGTGCACACTTACATTCTCTGTCTTACTGTTACATAAATCCCCTGAATGTATGAGATTAAGTTAGCTTCATCATATCTCAATCAGTGATTAGGTGAATAATAAAGTTTCTATCAGGTTACTATCAGCCTGTCACTCATTATTTTCAGGGGGGGAGTTTGGAGGAACAGAGAGGAGACGGTGATGCCTGCCTTCACAAACTTTACACACGTATTTATCGTATGAAAATAGCAAGAGGACATTCATACTCTGCAATCCAAGACTTGATTAAATCCACCAAAAACCTGACATAGTGCTAACGTAAGTGTTTTTAAATACATAAACATGTGTGTCTCTGAGCCGCAGCGACACGGCCTGATTCAGAGCGGGTCACTCTGCCTGTTGGTTCTGGACTGATTCAGAGCGGGTCACTGCCTGTTGGTTCTGGACTGATTCAGAGCGGGTCACTCTGCCTGTTGGTTCTGGACTGATTCAGAGCGGGTCACTGCCTGTTGGTTCTGGACTGATTCAGAGCGGGTCATTCTGCCTGTTTGGTTCTGGACTGATTCAGAGCGGGTCATTCTGCCTGTTGGTTCTGGACTGATTCAGAGCGGGTCACTCTGCCTGTTGGTTCTGGACTGAGTCAGAGCGGGTCACTGCCTGTTGGTTCTGGACTGAGTCAGAGCGGGTCACTGCCTGTTGGTTCTGGACTGATTCAGAGCGGGTCATTCTGCCTGTTGGTTCTGGACTGATTCAGAGCGGGTCATTCTGCCTGTTGGTTCTGGACTGATTCAGAGCGGGTCACTCTGCCTGTTGGTTCTGGACTGATTCAGAGCGGGTCATTCTGCTGTTGGTTCTGGACTGATTCAGAGCGGGTCATTCTGCTGTTGGTTCTGGACTGATTCAGAGCAGGTCATTCTGCTGTTGGTTCTGGACTGATTCAGAGCGGGTCATTCTGCCTGTTGGTTCTGGCCTGATTCAGAGCAGGTCATTCTGCTGTTGGTTCTGGACTGATTCAGAGCGGGTCATTCTGCTGTTGGTTCTGGACTGATTCAGAGCGGGTCATTCTGCTGTTGGTTCTGGACTGATTCAGAGCGGGTCATTCTGCTGTTGGTTCTGGACTGATTCAGAGCGGGTCATTCTGCTGTTGGTTCTGGACTGATTCAGAGCGGGTCATTCTGCTGTTGGTTCTGGACTGATTCAGAGCGGGTCATTCTGCGTCAAGTAGGTAGAAAGTATGAGCCGTAGGCACGTGTGCTGTCCTTTACTACATCTTTATTCTTCTTCATCCAACTTCCACCTTCAGGCATCCTGTCTCAGCTCTCTGTCCAACAGCGCCCTCTGGCTACAGTAACAGGACACAACATTTCCCCTTTTCTTGAAGGAATTACCTCCTACTGTATGTAACTCAGTAAAATGAAATATTTGAGTAAACACAGCATCCTGTAACTCAAGACAAAATCAACATATTAAACCATAAAGTATTACTGGTTCTTAGTGCAAGACTTAGTGCTTTATAAATGGAACCCATTACTTGAATGCAAACTCAGATTACTCTTATAACATAGTATCTAATTAAAATTACCTTATGAATGAAAACACCAATTTAAACATTCACTTTTGGTATTCAAATTGAATTAAGTACTGTAAATATTTTTCTTTAACTCAGTCCTCAGAACAGGATAAATTCACACAACAGTATCAATACTTACATTCACATAACAGTATCAATACATCCTCAGTTATGGCATTACTGTTAGTCCATATTTTAATTTGTTTTATCTTACAAAACCTGTCAACCACTGTGGTGGGTTTCTGACTCTCAGGTTTCGTCTTGGACCAGGTTCAGGTGCATTATGAACCACGTTCTCTGGCACCATGAGTCCATCAAGCATATTGTTATTGTCCTCACTGTTGCATGCTAAAGCCTGCTTTGGAAAGTGTGCAAGCTCTGAAGGTATGTACTCGGTCCAACCTTTTTAACAACTGTCAGGGGTTCTGTGAATCTGGATGATCCCTTATACACATGTTGAGGTTTTCGGACACGTACAGCATCATTCCCTGGGAACATGGGCACTTTTGCCCCAACCTTCCTGTCAGTGTACTCTCTGCTTTTCCTTTGCTTGTGTTTCACAGTCTCTTCCACTTGCTTGTGTGTCTTGGTTTTGTGTGATACAGGGAAAGTGTTCAGTTTAGTGCGCATTTTCCTACTCCGCAACAACTCAAATGGAGTAGCCTCAGTAGTAGCATGAGGTGTAGCACCATAGTTCTGTAAGAACTCTGTCACTGCTTGTTTCCATGGTCTGTGCATTCTCTCTGCAGTTTGTATGCATTCTTTCAGTACTCTGTTGAATCTCTCAATGGCTCCATTCGCTCTCGGGTAGTATACACTGGAGCGCAGGTACTTAATCTCTCTCTCTCTCAAAAAGGTTGCAAACGCATGAGAGGTAAACTGACATCCGTTGCATGGATTTCCCTCACGACTGAACACTGAAGTGAGGAAGCGAATGATGACATCAACAAATGCCACCTCTGGCCACTTACTGTAATCATCTGTGAGGCCGATGGCATAGCGGCAGTCCCATGTAGCGCTTTCAAAGGGTCCTGATATGTCAATAGCTACCTTTTCCCAAGGTCCATCTGGCAGCTCCACAGGTGTAAGTGGTGCAGGTGCAGTCTTTGCTGTTTTGTCACTGTATTGGCATGACACACAAGAAGCAATCATTTAACCTCTTAAGCCCTGAGCCTGTTTTTCAGGTCTCAGGCTCGAAAATGACATTCCCAGAACAAATGACCATATCTTCCCTTCTAAAAGGGTTAAATTAATAATCTTTATTCTCAAAGTAATGATAAACCTGTGAGTTGGATGTAGAAAAGTCAGAATCAATATAGATGTTTTTTATTTTAAAGACATTTCAGATTTTACATAGTAAAAAACTGTACATTATAGTGTCCGTCCAAAAATTCTTTTTTACAGATAGTGAAAACTACCCTTGGATGATAGGTTAGTAGACTAAAAGCTTTAGGAATACAAAGTACAACATATAATAAGTACCCTGTATCAAGATGGATGCAAAACAAGTGAAATTTGACCTTTTTAGAGAGATTTAGCCAAAAAACCCCGGATTGACCTATCTCTGGCCCCCCTTGCTCGATTTTGATGAATGAAATCTCTTTATAACCGCTAGAGCCAATGGAATCGAGGGAAAGTTATATACACACCCGAGCCCTTTCTCATGTCATCAAATGTCCCATCCTCGACTCCTCGACTCCTCGGTCCTCCGGTAGTGACCCGGAAATGAATTTTAGCGCGCCATGTTGAAGGACATCTCATTTCTCGAAATGCACATCGAGGACCGAGCATCGAGCGTCGAGGAGGCTCTCTGGAGGAGCTATAACCGAGGATACACTGATGGGTCCTCCACAGTCCTCCACGGCTCCTTCGTGGATGCATTTCCGGCAACAGTGATGTTTCAAAGAGTCGAGACGCACGGCCGGACTTATCTCAGCCAATGACAGCTCTGCATGCATCCCCTGGATATTATTTTATTAACTGCTTTCATCGCGACGCGATGTTTACAGTGAGAACAGCTGTGAGGTCCGTGCAGAAAGCAGAGCAGTGTGTATAATATATATCACTCAGTATAACAGGCCTACTCTCTTTATTTGCTTTAGTTTAGTAGATATCTACAAACAAAGTCGATATTTTTCTAAAACCATTTAGTGCTTCACATAATAAAATACACAACGGCTGTAGCCTGATGATATGCTTTAGGAGCTGTAGGTGCGTGTGTGTGGTGTAGGTGTGTGTGGTACAGTGTGTGCGTAGATGCAGCGGACAGACAGGTCTCAGTTGGTTTGGTGTCCTCTGCTTACTTGTAAATACAACTTTTGGCCCGTCATTTATTTCCCTCATTGTAGCGACCAGAGAGGGGGGGGGGGGGATATATCCAGTCTCTGATAGTGTTACGTTATTATGAGAGTGCTCTGTTTGATTCTGAAATTGTATATATTTATATAAATATATACATATGTGTCTGTGTGTATGTCCGCATCTGTAGCCTGTTATTGTCTCATTATACCGCACTGTGAATGAATTAAAAGTAAATATATAAGTCGTCATGAACACATCTGTCCATCAGACAGAGTGCTGCTGTGCCTCCTGTCATCATTAATGGACGTCTCTTTAAAATGACCGCTCAGAGGAGAGGAGTTCTCATTTCTCTAACCGCCTGCTGCTTCCCCTCCTCTCTCCTCGGTTCCCCTCCTCGGCTCCTCCGCTCGCATCTCCTGTGGGCGGGACTAAGTCTCGAGGATAGGAGTCGAGGAGGGGAGTCGAGGAGGAACATTTGAAGACATGAGAAAGGGCCCAACACGTTAACAAATAAGGAGTGAGAGTGACGCGTTACCAAAACCGGAAGCTGCATACACTCTGGTGGCTACCATTAGCAGCTAACTTTTCCGCTCCGATTTTTACATAAAAAATTGAATTATGGATTATAAATAATTTTTTAAAAGGCACAGGTACATTATCAACCTATGGATCAACAGTTGTAGATTTTTTTTTTTTCGTTTTAATGCCATTGAACACGTCTTTTGACCTAATTGACAGCTACGGTGAGACGATCTGCCGTAAAAGCTCCGTAAAGGTACGTGTTGTGATGTCTGTGTTTGCTTCCCCTGTCGCAAGTTCGGATCGCTCAGTGATGATACTATACCTAAATAATCAGTGGAGTCTCAGCTTTAATAGGCTATATTGTATGTGCAGCTACGATAAGTAATAAGGGTGATCTTTATCTTGAATTGTGTGCCGCAGTGCGTTAGAATTGTTTCGCTCAGGGGTCATTTAGACCCTTCTTATGAGACTTGTGTTTTGTTTTGGTAAAAATGGTTCATATCTTCAGTTAGCTGAGATTCTTCCCGTTAATCTGGTGCTACACATTAATAGTTTCATAAATGTTAAGAAGCCCTGAGACATTATCTCGAAAACAAAACGGTGGGAGGGGTCCAATGGGGGGACCGCCGTGCTTAAGAGGTTAAACAATTTCCCAATTTGGGATCAATAAAGTACTATCTTATCTTATCTTATTTTATAGTCTGTACACATGTGTCCATTTGTGGCCACCAATATAACTCACGCAGTCTCTGCTTAGTACGCACTATTCCTTGGTGTCCCTCAACTCAAAATGGATTAAACTGATGGGTTAGCATCATGGGCGTAATTTCCACTGGGGACAGGGGGGACATGTCCCCCCCCACTTTCAAAATCCCATTTGTGTCCCCCCCACTTTTTAATTTTATTTTTATTTTTTTTACGCAAGCGGTCATCGTCACGGAGGAGCGTCTGTGTGTGTGTGTGGCACGAGCGCATCTTGTGAGAGAGAGATAGAAAGAGAGAGAGACAGAGAGAGAGAGACATAGAGAGTTACGGGGGTTGTTGTTAGCATTTGGTGCTAGCTCGGAGCTAATGGAGATTAGTCGCTGTTTCAACAATAAGGAGAGGGAGAGCTCTTTCCTGTCGGACTTTGAGAGACTGACAGAGAGAGAGAGAGAAATAGAGAGAGAGAGAGAGAGAGACAGAGAGAGAGAGAGACAGAGAGAGACAGAGAGAGAGAGAGAGAGACTGAGAGAGTTACGTGGGTTGTTGTTAGCATCTGGTGCTAGCTCGGAGCTAACAGAGATTAGAAGCTGTTTCAACAATAAGGAGAGGGAGAGTCCTCTCCTGTCGGACTGAGAGAGATAACGTCAGCTCAGGGAGGTAAAGGACTCTCTGAGTGATTAGATTGTAAACTTTAGTCTAGTTATCTCAGTGGGTCTCAAACGGTTTGGTCATCTATGTAAACAAATATTTCCATCTATGTAATATATAGTTGCATATAAAATAAGTTAAGAAATCCTTCCAATGTGTACTATAGGTCAGTACAAAAATAAAAAACACAGTTTGAAAGGGGAGTGATTAGTCAAATATGCATAAATAAAAAGAAAAAATGCAGACTAGGTAAGATAAAGATAGGAGAGAGGAGTATATCAATGATTTGTTATTGGTTGTGAGCATATTATAATGGCTTTTTGATTATTGAAATATATACAGTTCTGTTTCATATGAGTGTTGAGAACTGTATCCATACATCTCTTAATGTTGCCCTCAAAGTGCACCAGATTGATGCATTCAACTTCAATTTAAAGAAACAAAGCTTCCCGGGGTGCATGCCCCCGGACCCCCCTAGAGGATATCAGGTAATCACAAATAAAACAGGTTCACATGGATAGGATACTAGATAAGTGTGCACACTCATTATATACACTACACATTTTTCTTGGATTTGTTAACACTATAGTCCCTAATATATTTGTAGAAAGGCAGGAAATGGAATTAAATTGAGAAAATATTTCATTGCGGAGGACCCCCTGTTTTGTGTCCCCCCCACTTCTCAAACCAAAGTTACACCCTTGGTTAGCATTACCATGTCGTTCAGAACGCCCCACTGTGCAGACTGAGAAAATGCTTGCCTACCAACAGGAGGACATGTTTAAAAAGGAAAAAAGACTGCTTAGCCTGTATGAACAGTGGAAAAACCAAGTCAGAAAAGACAAAGAAATATTAAAGACTGACATACCAAAACGGGAATTGGCTGAAATGGCAGACGCGATTGAAGATGGAATGATTGGTGTGATGAGAGTGTTATGGCAGATTCCTTATATAACGTATGTTTCGTTATTCATTAAGGTCACACAGGAAAAAGGGGCCCGATACTTAGGTTAAAACTATGTGTATACATTTAGTCTTAAAAGGTTGTATACATTAGCATGTGTGGTAGCTGCTAAATAGAGATGTCCCGATCCGATCACGTGATCGGGGATCGGAGCCGATCACGTGATTTTCAAAAGATCGGAATCGGGAGAAAAAAATCGGGGATCGGAATTTTCTTTTTTTAATTTTTTTTTTTTTTAATAAAATATTTTTCTTATTTTATTTAATGTTACAAAACAAAAATGACCATGTTCACGTCTTAAAGTCATCCTGAGGCCTTAGTTTTGGTTTAAAATTACACAACATCATGTATGTGTTGCTTCTTTTGGGCTTGTTTTCATAGACCTGGTTGCTTATTTCTCTCAAATCTGGCAACAGAGTGGGCAGGGCGCAGTGTCTAATAGTAGCAGTAAGCTAACGAGAGGCTACGTTCAGCTGGTGACTCGGGACAGAGAAAATGTCAGGAGTTTGGAAGTATTATAAAATTGAAAGCGAAGGCAGTGTAACAGCCAGATGCAATGTTTGCAAGGCGGAGGTTCCGCGTGGTGGAAAGAACAGAGTTACGTTCAACACGACCAATCTAATACGCCACCTGAGAAACAAACACCAACAACAACACAACGAGTACACAGCGGCCATTCAGGTAACGGCACTGAAACAACCAACACTTTCAGAGACTTTTAAAAGGAAAGAGAAACTGCCCCAGAACAGTGCCAAAAACATAACAGCCAAGATAGCTGAATTCATCGCGTTGGATGACCAGCCGTTATCTGTGGTGGAGAACGTGGGGTTTAAGGGACAACTTGAATGCTTTTCTCCTTTTTTTTCTCTTAATGCATTGCATAAAGATCGGATCGGGAAAAATCGGTATCGGCAGATTGTCAAAATCAAATGATCGGAATCGGATCGGGAGCAAAAAAAGGTGATCGGGACATCCCTACTGCTAAATAAGGTCATGAAATCTGGGATCATGTAAAACTCAGAGGATGCAACATATATGACTGTCTAAGGTTTGAACATCTCTGCCACGTATGCTGTTTCAAGTGCATGTTTGTGTGTGTTTTACATGTATAAAGCACATGAGATCTTTCTGGTCTTGGGGGGGGGGCATTGTTGAAGCAAGGTGATTTTACTCCAAATTATTATTGTTGTTGCGCAACTGAATAATAATTCATCTCAACCATGTCTGTGTTTGTGTTTTATTGATCTCTCTCTGTGTTAACATTTAGAGGTCCATTTGGAGGTCCCACCGAGATGCCGAATGCTGTGGGTTGCTGGGTTTTTTCTCTAGAAAGTCTCAACTTCCTTGGCCAGGTAGACATAGAAAGCTGTGGTAAACTCAAAGAATTGAGGAACCAGACTTGAACTTCTACAGGGGGAAAATACCAACTCACAGTAAGCAAAACGTATTTGGAATGAAATGACTTTTGAAGTTGTATTGGTTAAAAAGAAAAAGCAGAGGAGAGTGGATTTGGGATTTACACAGCTATGGTTGAAATGAAATGTGTTGATTGTCGTTTGTTGGTTGTTTGTTCTGTTTGATGGTTGTTTGTTTTGTTTGTTGGTCCTGTTTTATGTTGATAAATGTTTATGCTGGAGAGATCACGTGTATTTGACCTCGTAGTCTGCCTGAGAAGCTTAAGGTTGACTGAGGGAATATGATCTGCTTTGCTAGCCGATATACATGTTATGCTGGAGGAATCACTGTATCTGACCTCGGAGGCGTGAGTTCTGCCTAGGAATGTCCTGATGATTTGTCTTAAGGTTCAGAGATGTATTGACTGAGGGGATATCGATTTGCTTTGCTAGCCAAGTGCACAAAAACAGGGTGGAGGGGTTTGTCCATGCCTGTTCCGGTCCGTTCGGTAATTAAGAGATTAAAAAGCCCGATCTGAGTTGAGGGAGTTAAAAAGATCAAACTTGCCTCGCGACTCTGTGAATTCACTAAATACAAAAGTGGAGGTTTCCATGTTTTGTCAGGCCGTAATGAGTTAGAGACTATAAAGCGCTAAATGTTTTGGTATACCATAGTTTGTTGTTTTAATTTGTATTGATCGAAGAAGCTGCAGCTTGAAGTTTTATTTTTCTTTCTCTGTGAAGAGTCTGTGAAAATATGTCCCCCTCCTTCTCCTGATTTTTGTCAGTGGAGACGTTGTTTATTCAAGGCTGAGCGCTCCAGCCCGGGGTGTGTGTGTCTTTGTCTGTGAAAACTACTTTTCACTTCTTGTTCCTTCTTTAAACCATAAAGAGGGTTGTTTTTCTATGTTTAGTTTTGTGTTTCTCTCTTTAAAACAAGGAGTGAAAGATCAATGAGTGATCTGAAGTTGGAGTGAATACATTGAAAATGAATAGATCAATGTGTGATTTGAAGTAGTAGATATATTGAAATAAATAAGAAACAATGATTTGTTGCTGAACATAGTCTTTGAGAACTGATTGTTACCATTGTTGCATTGTGAATTTCATGGTATTTGTCATTGACTAAGAATTGTACTTAATTATATTTCAAAGGGACAATTATATTACATACAGTAAATGTTAAGGGAAAGTAAAAAGAGGTTTACTGAGTATATGAAGTACATATAGAAAGGTTAATGTCTATTCAAATTAAATATAATAGTGTATTTTTCCACCTAGAATAGACATAGAAAGAGGAGAATTTGTTAAACATTAAATAACAAACTCACTGTAAGAAATATATATTGTAATGCTATTTAGGAGTTGTATTTATCATACAATAGTGACTCTCATTTGATGGTTGTTTAAAGTAGATAGGGAACTGAAAACGCAAACTATTCACCACAATTGTATTTGTAAGTTTATAAAGAAAGAATGATTCAGTAATAAGTAGAAGTTTTTTTGAAAATTCAGTCAGTCAGAAGGAATCTGTTAATGTTTAAGCATGACAGAGGTGCTGCACGATGCTTGCTCAAGTCCTATCACACTGTTGGAGGTCAAGTGTGATTGATGAGAGAAGCTTGGACAGGAGCAGCTGCAGAGCGCAGTGAGGAAGAAAGAGAGAGAGAGTAAATGTTATATAAAGTTAACTACTATTCTGGAAAATGTTCCTATGGTTTACTGTTTTATGAGTAACATAAAATAAAAATAAAAATATATATTTACTAGATATAAGAAAAACATGCTTATCTAGGTTAACAGAAAATTGCTATTAACCAGTTTCAGCTGCAACTATCCTATCTTTGTTCTAAAGAGAACATACGTTGAATTTACAATTAATATTAAGAAAGTTCACAATTGATATCACTAAAGACCGTTTTGGATTAACAGATTGTTCTTTAGGGCCCAGAGATATTTATACTTGGAATATATGGCGTGTCTGTCATAAACACTCGTGCTTAGATGGAATAAAGTGTTGAGATTCACAATGCCTTTTTTGTTTTTTATTGAAACAATTAAAGTGGACCTATCATGCTATATTATAATAATATAGTGTAGGACCATACCTATATAAGGCATATTTATACCTTTTTTTTTTCAAAATACCAAACAGATCATGCATTTTAGCCATGCCTCATTTCGCTCAATTTGCACTTTTTTACCCCTGTTTTTGCAAGGGCTGATTCTGTGAGAACAGCACCACCTACAGGCCTGGCATATGTACTACAGCGTCTCCAGCGCTTTCGAACGGCAATGGCCGTGGCTGTCTCCTCCTGATTGGTGGAGTTCGCCCAATAGCCGTAGGGCCACCGTCCTGACGTCAGGACAGTGTTCAAATCTGGATCAGTTTTTATCAGATCCGTTGCAGCCCCTTTTTTAGAGATTTGGGTATGGAGGAAAATAGAGAGGGTTGTGTTTTCTGACACTTGGTGAGTTCCCTGGAACACCGGGGACACATATTCATGTATAAAAGACGTACAAAAGTGCATTTTGCATGATAGATCCCCTTTAAGTGATAAGGACATGTCATAATTTCAACAATAAGGAAATGCTGCATAGGCGTTGTCTTGCACATTTTATCGGACCAACTCCGGTTCAGGTTTTCAATATCATTATTCCGCTCTTTTTCACTCCACAGAGAGTCCTTTCTCTCTCTGTGTGGAGGGGCAGGGCTGCTAGCTCACAGACGGGCTGCAGCCGTGCACAAAGAGATATGCCGGGGAAAACTGTTCCGTGATGATTTCTTTAGGTTTTAGCTTTAGTAATGAAGATTACATTTTGTGAGGAAACCTTTCCACCAATAATTATTTGAAGTGTTCCAAAACTATATTCATTAACTGTAATCAGATTAGGCTACTCGTTTTTCAAATATCGCGCTGAATACAGTTAGTTTTGTATTCTGTTACAACCTAACCATGCTTGTAACACACAACTTAAATAAACAATTTGAAAATGAACAGAATAAGCAAGTAGATTAAAGAAGAATCTATAGTGTTTAAGGAGGGTTTCCTTGTTTTGCTCATTTGACTTAGAACTGAAGTAAAGGAGAATGGTGTTTTATGAAAACTGTCATTCCTCATGGTTTTAAAGATAAATCATCATTATGGACTTTGATGTTGAAATGGATCATGGTGGAGAAGGAATACCTTTTTGGTTTCAAATTTAAGAAGATTTTAAAGATGATGTGTATGTTCTTTTCCTGAATAGAATTTAAAATCAGGACATCAACTAGACAAAAGAGATTTTACAATGTAGTTTTACTACTTTTAATGAAGTAAAGAATCTGGGTAAACTACCACCGTTAGTTTGTTTTAACATTCACATGTTTCAGCATCCCTGACCATATAGACACTCAGCCATTTTATTATGATAACCCTTTTGGGGACAGAGATTTAACTTGAGTTTTTTTTCTAGCAGTTTATTTGCTGTAATTACAGCAGCATTGGATAGTTATGCGCCACCTTTGGGTTGTACTCTGAATCAGTGTGTTGGTGAACTGTTGCTCATTACAGAAACAGAAGAACTGTGCAAAGAACGCATCACTGAAGAGGTTCTGACAGAAAGCCCTGGAGCGAGTAGTCTACGCCCAGCTGCAGTCTTTTTTAACCATGCATGGAATCCATGAAAAGTTTCAGTCTGGCTTCAAACCCATGCACAGCACTGAAACAGCCCTTTTAAGAGTTTTTAATGATCTGCTCCTAGCCGCCGACTCAGGTAGCCCAGCTGTCCTGGTGCTGTTAGACCTGACAGCTGCCTTTGACACTGTGGACCATAGCATCCTGCTGTCACGGCTTGAACAGTCCGCTGGCATCACAGGCTCTGCCCTTGCATGGTTCAGGTCCTACCTGACAGACCGTAGCTTCTCGGTACAGCTAGGTGCCTTCTCCTCTGCCAAAGCCCCTCTTACCTGTGGGGTTCCCCAAGGCTCGATTCTGGGCCCCATCCTTTTTCTACTGTACATACTGCCCCTAGGTTCAATTCTCACAAAACATAATATTCCCTTCCACTGCTACGCCGACGATGTACAGATATATCTGCCTCTCAAAGCAAATGTCAAACACTCACTACAGCAGTTGATGGACTGCTTAACAGAGATAAAATCCTGGCTGAGCAAAAACGTTCTCAACCTCAACGAGAGCAAGACTGAGGTCATCCTTTTTGGACCCCAACCTCCAGTCTCCCCGGTTGATATTCTGGGCTCTCTCAAAAAAAACATCCTCCCCTCGGTGAACCTTGGAGTGACCTTCACTAGCACTTTTAAATTCGACAAGCAGGTCAGCACTGTAGTCAAATCCTGCTTTTTTTAAATAAGACTATTGGCCAAAACCAAGTCGTATTTATCTTTTAATGACTTAGAAAGGGTTATTAACGCCTTTGTAACCTCAAGACTGGACTATTGCAATGCTCTGTATGTGGGTATGGACCAGGCCTCAATTAAACGCCTGCAGCTAGTCCAAAACGCAGCTGCACGTTTGCTGACTGGCCACAAAAAGCGCGACCACATCACCCCAATTCTGGCCTCACTTCACTGGCTTCCAATTCGGTTCAGAATTGATTTTAAACTCCTTTTATTTGTTTTTAAAGCCCTAAATGGGCTGGCTCCGGCCTATATAGCTGAACTCCTCCAGCGCTACACCCCAGCCAGAGCTTTAAGGTCTGCTGACCAGCTGCTGCTGGTAGTGCCCAAGACCAGGCTTAAAACCCGAGGGCACCGAGCATTCGCAGCAGCTGGCCCTAGGCTCTGGAACACTCTGCCCCTCCATGTGAGGTCGGCCCAGACCCTAGGGGTTTTTAAATCTACACTAAAAACTAGGGATGTCCCGATCACCTTTTTTTGCTCCCGATCCGATTCCGATCATTTGATTTTGAAAATCTGCCGATACCGATTTTTCCCGATCCGATCTTTATGCAATGCATTAAGAGAAAAAAAAGGTAACATATAACGGCTGGTCATCCAACGCGATGAATTCAGCTATCTTGGCTGTTATTTTTTTGACCTTTTCACTGTTCTGGGGCAGTTTCTCTTTCCTTTTAAAAGTCTCTGAAAGTGTCGGTTGTTTCAGTGCCGTTACCTGAGTGGCCGCCGTGTACTCGTCGTGTTGTTGTTGGTGTTTGTATTAGATTGGTCGTGTTGAACGTAGCTCTGTTCTTTCTGTTAAGGAATAATTCTTCTAGATATCTAACCTTTTACTCATAACTTTGACATGTGTTATCTCCTTTAAGGAAAGGCCTTGGTGCCATATGTGTTGTTGTCACCAGTGTGAGACCGGTCAACTTGACTGGCACGTAGGGTAATTGTTGTGAGAACACTGAGGCACTTCTTTATCGGTGTTTGTGGGCTCTAGGATGTGAAATCCTTGAGGCCATGAGCGTCGGACGCAGATGATTCAGTGTTTAGTCTACTCCTTCAGAGATGTTGATTTCTCTCTGTGAACCTGTTAAAAGGTCTAGCATAGAGAGAGGTTCTTCAGAATTGACGTGGCAACTCTACCGTGTGGTCAGAACCTCTGACTCTTTGATTTGTGATGTGAATCCTCCGGCCGAATACTCTGAATAAACCCATCAGTGTTTGACATCAAAGCTCCAACTCTCACCGTGTCTCCTTCCTGAGTCGGTGACTCCATGCATTACTACACAGAAGTTTCCTCCACACTTTCCACCACGCGGAACCTCCGCCTTGCAAACATTGCATCTGGCTGTTACACTGCCTTCGCTTTCAATTTTATAATACTTCCAAACTCCTGACATTTTCTCTGTCCCGACTCCCAAGGCACCAGCTGAACGTAGCCTCTTGTTAGCTTACTGCTACTATTAGACACTGCGCCCTGCCCACTCTGTTGCCAGATTTGAGAGAAATAAGCAACCAGGTCTATGAAAACAAGCCCAAAAGAAGCAACACATACATGATGTTGTGTCATTTTAAACCAAAACTAAGGCCTCAGGATGACTTTAAGACGTGAACATGGTCATTTTTGTTTTGTAACATTAAATAAAATAATAAAAAAAAATTATAAAAAAAATAAATAAAAAAATTCCCGATCCCCGATTTTTTTCTCCCAATTCCGATCTTTTGAAAATCACGTGATCGGCTCCGATCCCCGATCACGTGATCGGATCGGGACATCTCTACTAAAAACACACTTCTTCTCTCTGGCCTTCTAGTTAGAGCGGAGTACGACTCCTGACTTTTCCTTGTGTTTTATTTTTATTTTTTATATATATCTGTTGTAATTTATTGTCTTTTATTGTGATTGTAGTAATGTGTTTTTATTACATGTACAGCACTTTGGCTCGACCAAAAATCGCTTTTAAATGTGCTTTATAAATAAAACTTGATTTGATTTGATTTGATGTCAGAACCTCCTCTGACATCTTGTTAGGCTTGTGCCTCGTTGTCAAGGTAACAGTGGTGTCAAGAGGAACTGCAGTTTTTGGGGGGATTTCTACTGTGCAGAGGACAACGTGTGTCTGCTGATTGTACCACATTGATCCAAGAGGTTCCTCCCCCCCAGACATCCCAATGCCTACAAAGAGTTTCCTTGATCCCACTGACTACAGCTCCAGAGGACAA
This sequence comes from Trematomus bernacchii, assembly GCF_902827165.1. Taxonomy (NCBI): domain Eukaryota; kingdom Metazoa; phylum Chordata; class Actinopteri; order Perciformes; family Nototheniidae; genus Trematomus; species Trematomus bernacchii. Next base: position 427,496 of record NW_022987649.1, on the reverse strand, counting down.
CAAATCACTGACTGTTCTCATTATGACAAGATCTTGAGACAGTCTTGTCTTAAAAACTTTTCTCAGACTGGTCAGACCCTGAAGAAATTATGCAATGACTTTACAGCATAGCTGTGCAAGAGTTTTCCAGAAGGTGGTGTAGGACAATATGCTTCATGTTTAAGAAAATAATCTGCTTGTTTAACGATGGTCTAGAATACTGAAAATATTAATACTATTACTATCCTTTGTTTTGCATACAAGAAATCTGATTATTTTATCACACAGAATAATCTTGACATATAAACTAGCTAATGGTAAAAACGTGTGGTCGTTATACCATTATTATTATGAACTGAAAGTAAATAGTGAAATAGTATCTGGTTAAAGATGAACAGATTTGATATCCTAGAGCAGGGCTATTCAACTTCATTAGCAAGTGGGCCAAATAGGAAAATCACTGGGGTGTTGTGGGCCACACAATACTTTTTCAAGGAATCACTACAAATAACTCTTCCTTACAGTAGTGTTAATAGATACTAATACATTAAATGAACTAGTCAAGTGCATCCCTTTTTTTTACTTTAATTGTATCAACAGAAATCATTACAGAAAGCAACCAGTCCATAAAAAAGTAGGAAAGCTTCGGTTACAAGGCTTGACACAAAAGTGCAAAAATGTTGCATCTTTAAAACTAAGGAGACATGAGGTTTTTTCCCACAACAGTTCCATGTCCACTAATGTACAAAACAAGATGAATATAATAAAACAGTATTCATCACATTAAAAGTAAGTAGCCCTGTTTATAATCCTCAACACTTCCAAGCATACATAAGGTGCTTTGAAGACAACACAAATCCATAAAATGTAATACTAAATGCAAACAGAACATACTAGAACACTTTGAATTGCGACCCTACAGTTCGCAATTCAAAGTGTTCTAGTGTCCAAAAATGTCACACAGAAAGTAAACTTCTGCCATAAACTGTTCATCTAACATGCGCTCCAAGAGGTTTGTAGCTCGTTTGTGCTTACACATGCGAAGGAAAGACACAATCTCCTGGCGGAGTTCACAGAAACGATCCAGGACCTTTCCTTTGCTGAGCCAACGGACATCGTTATGGACGAGTAAGTCCGTGTGTTCAGCAAACGTGTCAGCAAGCAGCTGACGGAACAGGCGGTGTTGTAGGCTGGAGGTTGAGCGAATGAAATTCACAATGTTCATGACGGTGTCCATGGTGTTTTTCAAATCACCACTGAGCTTTGCACACAACACAGATTTATGAATAATACAGTGTAAATACTGCATGTGTGTGGCTATGGCAGATAGACGCGCCACCAGCCCCTGCACTCTGCCGATCATAGCTGGAGCGCCATCGATGACCAACAGGCACACTTTTTTTAAATCCAGTTGACGTTCGTTAAAAAACGAGACTATCTTTTGAAAGATAACCTCACCTGTAGTGTGTCCCTCCAACGGAATAAGCCCCAGAAGTTCTTCCCTAAAGCGAACTCCATCGAAAAACCTCACATAGATGCACAGCTGGGCCATGTCAGTACAGTCAGTTGATTCGTCCACAGCGATTGATATAAACTCTGCTTTTCGAAGGTTTTCCAAAAGCTTCCCCGACACATCCTTTGCAAGTAGTTCCACTCTGCGAAGTGTTGTTGTGTCTGAGAGAGGTACTTTTTTAATGGCTGAAGTGACGCTGTCTTTTACTTTTTGGTCAATAACCACTTCATCGATGACAGCAAGCATGCACTCTTTAACGGTCTCTGCGTCGGTAAAGGGCCTCTTCTGTCTGGCTAGTGTCCAGGCTACTCGCAGGGATGCTATCGTAGCTCTCTATTGTTCCGTGCAAAAGCGACTAAAAGCCACTTGACTCCGTTCAAATTATGCTAGCAGTCCCTGTACTTTCCTTCTCCGTTCCTCTGAGCCCACGGGAAAACTGGCAGAAAACAAGCCGTGATTTGAGTTGTAGTGTCGCTTTACGTTGTATTCTTTCATCACGGATATACTTTCGTTGCACAATAAACACACCGGTTTATTACTTGTTGCGGCTGGCAAAGTAAATACATATTTGTCAGTCCATTCATTCTGGAATTGGCGATTTTCCGAATCAACTTTACGTTTCTTGGGCTTGGAGAGAGACATCTTGAAGCTGTTGTTAACTAAAGTACTTTATCTGTGGCCCGCGTGTGTAATGTGAGTTTGACTGAGCCAATGGCAAGTGCGGACACAGTGCGGTTTTTCTTTTTTGAATGAGCAAAATAACGGATTCAAAATAATTCAAATGAATTGAAAAACCAGCGTTTTCGCCGCATCGTCGAATTTAGTGTGATCAGACATTAGTTTTATTTATGCTATTACACATATGCCATTTCGATTTGCAGGCAACCTCTTGTGGGCCAGAAAAAGGTTCTGAAGGGCCTGATACGGCCCGTGGGCCGCTAGTTCAATAGGCCTGTCCTAGAGGGTGGGTTATATTGTGAAATACTTCACAAAGTATTTACTAATGTGTTTTGAAGTACAAATAACAAAAACACAAGTCCAATTTTGTTTTGTTTTTAGATTAAATTGTCTATTACCAAAACTGTTCACCTTAGGTCTAGCTTTAGACTTTGATAGTAAAGGAGTATTTAGGTTTATTTTTTATATATCTGAAATTTTTTAAATATGTTGGCTATTTACTAGATGGAGAGATGGCATTACTCTCCATGTATTGAGAACATTTCTGAAGATTGAACATTTGTTCCATTTCTAATATTCCTATTTAAAACGTATGTTTAGAGTAAAGAAGGCTGATGCTGAACTTGGAAAAATGTGTTAGTGGTTTGCATGTCGTAATTAAAAAGGCTTTGTTTCTTCAATCACCAGTTAAATCTGATACAGTAATACTTATCTACTTCAGTACCTGGTACTGTAAAATGGTTTGGTATGATTGATTTGGCTAAAACTTAATTTAACATCCTGATGTAACATTATGAGATATGTTCACTTCTAAGGGTAAACAAATTAATGAAAAGCATTATTATTACCAAAGTTAATTTGAATGATTATTTAAATAATTAATTAAATAGGCTGATGTCCGCAGGATCACTTAGGGATGCCTTGCAAGAACATTTGTCAGGCTTTGTGTTTCCTAGGGGCAGTACATTAATAAAGTTTATTGATCATTTGTTTGTTTAACATCTGAAGAAAATTGTGCTGCTGACACGGAAAACTTTGTTGCGTTATTTGGCATCACAGGGACACAATGTTGTCACTAGTAAACTCAAGCTGGTAGAATATCAAAGTGCACTATATGACATGAGATCTCGAGACTGACTTAGACTTTGCAAAGACTGAATGAATGTGAATTGATTAGTTCATTCCTGACCCACCGACAAATTAAAAGTGATTTTATTTTGGGATGCACACAATGCTTTTGGCAATGGATTTCTGACTATGCCATATTAGTTGAATCATGAGGCGCGTTCACACCAAGTACTTTTCCCACAATAGTTCATGAGAACTTTAGTTCATGAGAGCTCTTTTAGTTCTGATGAACTAAAGCAGATCGCGTTCACACCAAAATGAGTTCCTGGGGGTGGATTAGGCAAATGAGCCGCTGACGTCACTTCTTCTTCTTCTGCTTTGGGTTTACTGGCAGGCCGCAAACAACTTCACGGCGAGTACAGTAGGTGGCGGTATGCACCTTAAAGTTGCAATTCGCCAAAAAACCGAGAGAAGAAGAAGAAAAAAAACTTCCGCTTCCGCTGTATGCTTCTGTTTACCTTCCGACCTCAGACACGGTATGGAGTTGACGTTTTGGTGCTCGTGTTATACAGCTTCGTAACTTATTTAAGCCAATAACTCAGCCACAAATACAAATACAGATCGACCATTCAAATGCAATATAAATGCTGAGTCAGAGGCGAAGGCGGTTAAGAAGCCTTAACAAGAGGATTGGACGACGAAAAGCACACGCTATGGACATGTTTAGCCATAGGACAGCTGAGGATGATGACCGTTATCACGCCCAAAGAACAGCAATGGTACGTTCATTAAATCACATTAATACTATCTAATGTAGGATTTATGGAGTTATGTAGGGCTAATTTGTGTCTTTGTATGTGTTCCAGATATGCGAATACTACGGAACGCGTCGTGTCCCGCGCTCTCTCTGGGTGAACAATAGAACATCGGCCTGGTGGGAGAAGGTGGTGCCAACGTACACCAATGTGCAGTGGATCAAAGATTTCCGAATGTCCAAGGGCTCTTTTCAACTCCTCTGTATTCGCCTGGAAGCAACGTTGGGGAGACGCAACCTAAAAAAATTGCTGCGCACAGCCCTTATGAGGCATCTGAACAGCATGGAAATTGTAAATTGACAATAAAGCTGATCTTTTGTACAGTGCCTTTGGTTCTCTCTTTTATTTACCACAGTCAACAGACACAATTACAATAGTGCAGACACACCTTAGTGCAAAGATTAAATGTCAGTATCAAAACAGTACTCATACTGTATATTTGTATATTAATATGAGTATATTATTTTGTTAAATGTGTGTTAAAGACAATGGGATGAGGTTGAAAGCTCTTTAAAAAGCTTTTGTATACCATCTTTACTGTGATAAATACATACATGTTAAGCATACACACCTGAAGAACTACGTTACACACACACAGGTTAGTCTGTGTACCGCTGCACTGCTGCTGGTTTAAACAAAGACAGTCATGATGCTAGTGCCGTGCATGTAGGTTCTCTTTTATTTATCAGCAGCAGATCAATAATACCCCTTTCACACCAACGGTGTTTCAGGGCCGGTTCGGTGCTGGTGCTTGAAAAGCACCGGGTTTTCCTGTTCACACCGCAGCGGAGCAGCGTCATAGCTCCGGAATCCGGTTCGTTTCGAGCACCAAAAAGTTGTCCGTCTAGAAGCAAGAACCGCATACGTCACGCTTACGTCGGAGGGGGGCGAGATTAACCTGAGCTAACACTAAGGCGAGTACGGCAAATAAAAGTTGTAACAAGCAGTAGTGCTGAGCAAAGTGACTAGAACGCAACCACACACTTGTTAAAAAAAACACACTTTATAAAGTCAGGCAACACTAACCAGGCTTCGTGTGATTCTGTTTATTTGTACCTTACTTTGACCATCCGTTCGCTGTTATTGATCATTGTGGAGAGCAGGCAGACGTTTTGTTTGTTATTATAGCAGCTATCGGATGGAATCAATACATGGGCTGCACAGGTTGTCATGTCCGACTATCACAAGTAGAATCATAATGAAAAATACGTCGGTAAAAAGTGCCTGTAGAAAACTGCTTAGCAAGTAGTCAGTTTAGCTTCGGTTGCTATGCTAACATCACCCATGTTATACCAGAGAAACTTTCATAACAGCGTTGTGATGCCAAACAGCGTCAATTCAGACTGACACCAAACAGCGTCAATTCAGACTGACACACATTCACTTAAGGGGAACTGGGGATATGTATCAGCTGCTTGTGTGACAGTCAGACAGTGAATACTTTAGAGCCGTGTGAGCTAACCCGGAGCTAACGGGAGAATACACTCGTGGAAGAGCAGCCGGCCAGCACTGCAGCGGTCGGTAAATGCCGCTGAAACACATTAATAAACAATGAACCACGGCACTCTGGAGAAAAGTATAAGGTTGGAGAAGTCGTTATTTAATTTAATCTGGCTTCGTATGATTAAAAGCAACGCAGTCCCCGGCCCGTTGTTGTTGTGAGGTGAGCTCCGGCGTTGGGGAGAAACTCAGCGACGTAAACTGTGACGTCATGACGCAGCAGCGGCAGCACCAGTCGGGCTCTGAGCGGTGTGAAAAGAGCCGGCGCTAAACCGAAGAACCGGTTCTGAACCAGAAAAGCTCTAGCACGGAGCTTGAACCGGAGTTGCGTTGGTGTGAAAGGGGCATAAGTGTCAGTAGTATCAAAACAATATAATAACAGTGGCAATATATATATATATATATATATATATATATATATATATATATATATATATATATATATATATATATATATATATATATATAATAACAATAGGTAGGCTCAGCAGCAGACACACCTTAGTGCAAAGTTAGGTGTCAGTATTAATAACAGTGGCATATATATATAATCACAATAATACAAAATTAACTGTCCCAGGTGTAGGCAATTTGGGGTGAAGTGTCTTGCCCAGGGACACAACGACATCCTGACTGCAGTGGGGTTTGAACCTGTGCTCCCCTGATCCGAACACCAACGCACAAGACCACTGCACCACACGCCTCCCAACAAGTCATTGTACAGTTTATCAACGACGACAAGTTTTTCTTAATTTTTGTATTGAAGGCCTGTTGGATTTAATCAGCTCGCTTAGCACTGCCAGAAGCCCAGCCTGAAAGGTATTTTGTTGCTCCACCTGGCACCATGAGCGGCTGGCCGTCCGATTCCTGGGCCTTGTGTGAATGCAGCAGCCGTTCGTCGTGCATCTCCTTGGCACGCAGGTCCTCATTCTCCTTGCTGACCATGGCACGGCAGTCCATCGCCATGATGGTGTCAAGGAAGCTGTCATCCCGTGCCTGCTTTCCTAAGGTGAAATATGCAAGATACAAGATCAGTTTAATTGCAACAACGAGACAACATTGTCCAACATTGGACATGGTGCAGGCAGGGACAGTGTACAAAATGCAGGTGTAAAGTAGAAGATAAGATAGGATCAAATAATATCAAATAAAAAATAAATATCAAAGTGCCCTTATTTATTGTTTTGTGCTTAATGTATGCTTGAACTTTGTTTTATAGGGATTAGTGGACATCAGTTAGATGTGTAACCTTCTTTCAAGGCCAGAGTAGTTACAGTGTAAGTGGATTGACATCTAACATAACATGGCTGAGTACAATTATAACAATCAATAAAAAAAAGGAAAAATAAATAGAATATCAATTACATTTCTACTTAAATGTGCAAAAATATTAGAACATCAGTCTTTGTGGCATGCAGGTAATCAACTGTTTAAGCTTTACCATTAACATGTAGAATGAATGTTGCAAATGACTTGAAATTATAGCAACTACAATGTATTGTTAGAGGTAGCATTATGTCCAGCTAGCATGCTAATTGCTAACGTTATATTATCGTTTTATCCCGGAGGGGAAAACTAGTTTCTAATCCTGAGAGAAACACCTCGCCTGAAACACACGATTAGTGCCATGAGTTAGTGAAGCAAATTACAGAACATTGCACACTTATTCACAAGTCAAAACGTGTTCATAGCGGGCACGGCTGAGAATAGCTAGCTAGCTAGATGTTGTTAGCCAGCTTGGACCTATGATAGCAATATACATCTAAGACCAGTATTGTGCAGATTAAAACAGTGCAGTGCATGTATTTTATTTTACCTTCGTAGTCGTCCCGACATGACTTTGCCAGGTCTGCTAACTTTGCTGAGCCACGGAAACTGCATTCAGTAGAAGCTTCTGAATGCGGCGCTTCGCGTCCTCCGAGTAAATCGCCAGAAGCGCCGACACATCCTCATCACTCCACCGCTCCGATGATTTATTTAGTGTTGCTATAATAACTGTTTTCACAAAAGTAATCTCTTCGGGTGCGCTGGCCGAAGCGAGGAAATACAATGGCCGCTTACAAAAAAAAATTCAGAGTCAAACGGGCGTGGTTTGCATTCCGCACAGCCAATCAGACGTATGAACTATTTTCTCCCACGACAGTCCCTGCTCTCTAGCAGGGACTGAAAAGCGGGTCAGATGAACTAATTTGAACTACTTTAGTTCCTGGGGCTTTTTGGTGTGAACGCAAATATATCGTAGTTCTGATGAACTATTGTGGGAAAAGTACTCCAAAGTACTCCGGTGTGAACGCGCCTATTGTGAGACATGGCGCATGAACTTTGTCTGACTCTGCATGATCCCTGCCTGGTTTGATGACTATGTAACTTGATTTTTAACATTGCTGATTCTTTTTGACAGGAGGACGTTTTTTCCTTTGTTTTAGGTGTTCCTGATGTTGAGTCATAGGACTTAACAGTGTATGTGAAGATGGGTACTCTGAAGTATCTTATTTGGGAAACATGAGACGCGTTCACACCAGAGTACTTTTCCCACAATAGTTCATCAGAACTACGATATATTTGCGTTCACACCAAAAAGCCCCAGGAACTAAAGTAGTTCAAATTAGTTCATCTGAACCGCTTTTCAGTCCCTGCTAGAGAGCAGGGACTGTCGTGGGAGAAAATAGTTCATACGTCTGATTGGCTGTGCGGAATGCAAACAACGCCCCGTGAATCTCTAGAATCTTTTTTGAAGGCCGCCATTGTATTTGCTCGCATTAAGCTCAGCACAGCGCACCAACGAGTGGATTACTTTTGTGAAAGCAGTTATTATGGCAACACTAAATAAATCATCGGAGCGGTGGAGTGATGAGGATGTGTCGGCGCTTCTGGCGATTTACTCGGAGGACGCGAAGCGCCGCATTCAGAAGCTTCTACTGAATGCAGTTTCCGTGGTTCAGCAAAGTTAGCAGACCTGGCAAAAGTCATGTCGGGACGAAGGTAAACTAAAATACATGCACTGCACTGTTTTAATCTGCACAATACTGGTCTCAGATGTACTTTTATTTGCTCAGTAGATCGAGCTAGCCATGCTAGAACTGGCTAACATAGGTCCAAGCTGGCTTACAACATCTAGCTAGCTAGCTATTCTCAGACGTGCCCGCTATGAACACGTTTTGACTTGTGAATAAGTGTGCAATGTCCTGTAATTGCTTCACTAACTCATGGCACTAATCGTGTGTTTCAGGCGAGGTGTTTCTCTCTGGATTGGAAACTAGTTAGCTTTTCCCTCCGGAAATTACCTGATTACCTGCATGCCACAAAGACTGATGTTCTAATATTTTGCACATTTAAGCAAAAATGTAATTGAAATTCAATTTATTTTTCCTTTTTTTTATTGATTGTTATAATTGTACTCAGCCATGTTATGTTAGATGTCAATCCACTTACACTGTAACTACTCTGGCCTTGAAAGAAGGCTATGCATCTAACTGATGTCCACTAATCCCTATAAAACAAAGTTCAAGCATACATTAAGCACAAAACAATAAATAAGGGCACTTTGATATTTATTTGATATTATTTGATCCAATCTTATCTTCTACTTTACACCTGCATTGTGTACACTGTCCCTGCCTGCACCATGTCCAATGTTGTCTCTGTTGACAACCTACTAGGCGATTAAACTGATCTTGTATCTTGCTTATTTCTCCTTAGGAAAGCGGGCACGGGATGACAGCTTCCTTGACACCATCATGGCGATGGACCGCCGTGCCATGGTCAGCAAGGAGAATGAGGACCTGCGTGCCAAGGAGATGCACGACGAACGGCTGCTGCATTCACACAAGGCCCAGGAATAGGACGACCAGCTGCTCATGGTGATGCCGCGCCATGCTGACTCGGCGGCGCGCCAGGTGGAGGTGTCGGCGCGCCAGGTGGAGCAACAAAATACCTTTCAGGCTGGGCTTCTGGCAGTGCAAAGCGAGCTGATTAACAGGCCAACAGGCCTTCAATAAAAAAATAAAGAAATACTTGTCGTCGTTGATAAACTGTACAATGACTTGTTGGGAGGCGTGTGATGCAGTGATCTGGTGCGTTGGTGTTCGGATCAGGGGAGCACAGGTTCAAACCCCACTGCAGTCAGGATGTCGTTGTGTCCCTGGGCAAGACACTTCACCCCAAATTGCCTACACCTGGGACAGTTAATTTTGTATTATTGTGATTATATATATATGCCACTGTTATTAATACTGACACTTCACTTTGCACTAAGGTGTGTCTGCTGAGCCTACCTATTGTTATTATATTGTTATTATATATATATATGTTTTGATACGACTGACACTTTATTTGATATTGAAAATGTTAACTTCTATTTACATGCATACGACACACCTGGGACAGCGTGATGCTGTTATTGATATTGGGAACATCTTAGGAGTTAGTGTAGTGAGTTTCAGAGCAGTGTAATATAGTGATGGGAATTCCGGCTCTTCTTGGTGAGCCGGATCATTTGGCTCGGCTCACCAAGAAGATCCGGCTCTTTCGGCTCCCAAACGGCTCTTCAGTTTACCACATATTATACCTTTTACAATTCAATCAAATGTAGCCCTGTTTTGACTAATGATTTATATGTGTACACCAGCGACGTGCAGTCAGTGGAGGCAGGGGAGGCAGAGCCTCACCTGTCATACTCCAATGTAACGGAAAAACAATTAAAGAACAACTAAATAATAATAATTATAAAATGTCTCCACTGATCTTGTGTAAATGTGATTTCTGTATGATTCCAATCGCATTTTATAGTCAAAATCAGCAAATTTGCCGAGCTCCGCTACGGGAGCGATGAGAAGTGAGGCAGGCACGAGCTCTGCCTCTCGTAAGCCCACAGTAACTTGCTGGAGCGCGGGCACTAATTTAGCGCGGCCACTTATTTTGTGAGCGCGCTCAAGCCATTTACTGTGGGGTAGGTGAGGCACAGATCAGATCTGCCTCACTTCAGAATGCGTCACCCCACAGAAACTGGCTGGAAAGCGAACCCTAAGCACATGCCTGTTCCCATCTCACTGTAGGTCACCAATGTAATGTTTGTAGATCCCTTTATTACATTTATCCTCGCCATCCATAGTCTCTAAATAACTTATTTCACGTATATATGATATTTAGGCTCGCTACACATATACAACGGCAATGAAAAAATCACAAGGGGAGGCAGCCATAACCTCTGCCGCACTGAAGGGGGCGCACGTGAGCCCACAGGTTCTTGTTGCTACTGTTATTCTACCACAAACAACAAACTCGACTTTTGAAACTACAGGAAGATAAGGACGACTTTTACAAAACAGTAATAGAGATTGTTGTCCAGAAGGATAGCATGGACTTCTATTCATCTTCAAGTCAAGGTAAGACCACAACTGTAATGAAAATGGGATCTTACTTAGAAAGAACAATCCAATATTTAGATTTTGGGTATCCTTTTGTTGATCGGTCTGTTTAAAATTAATCATAGCATCAGACTAAAAAAGCTTTTGAAAATAACAGAATATTTCGATTAAGGTCAAAATAGGCTATAATATTTGTAAATCTGACTCTGAAAGAGTCAGTGCCTCACCAGCCATGAACCTCACCGCACGTCACTGGTGTACACATATCACTTAAATTATTCAATACATCCTTTGTACTGAAGTATTCAAAAGTAAAAATTACATGTTTAATATCAATTATTTGCTGTGGCCAATTGTTTTCATTGCATTTACAGACCCTTGTATCTCTCTGATACCACCCAATGAATGCACAGACTTGCTTGTAGAACCACGCTACACAAAGCAGATAGCAACACCTATAAAAACTTAAGCATAGACATTTAAAAAAAGGGGCTACTGTATCAACATTTTAAAATTATATTTAAAGAAAAGGCCCCGACAAAACAGCAGGGCTCTATTTCAGTATTAACTATAGAAAAAAGACAGCAACAGCTGACATCAAATCTTTGCTGAGCCTAAGGATTATCATAAATAAATAACATAGTGAAAATAAATATATTGCAATGCTCAGTACAGCAGCATCCAACCGTCTCTAATCATAAAAAAACATAATACAAATAAATGTATTGCAATGCTCAAAACAGCAGCATCCAACAGTCTCTAATCCTTGGATATTACATGCCACTGCATGCATGCACGGAGCAGCTGTAGCGCGGAGATCATCATATCATTCTGTCTTGTATTACTTAACAAAAAATAACAAAAACAAAAAAATGGCTCGTTCGCGGGCGCGAGCCGGCTCCCGTCGTTCACTTAAAAGAGCCGGCTCTTTGAGCCGGCTCGTTCGCGACCGACACATAAACTAAAACCTAAAACTAAATGTTTTTATGAACATGACATGGGGATTTGCTAACTTTTGATTTCCCCCATTTTACACAACACAAATGGAGGCCACTATGGGCCACAACTAACACGTAGGTTTCTGTAGGGTTCATGGCAGACGGATGCAGTTGCTCTCAGGAGGATATATAATAAAGGTGTGTTAGCTGCTGAGCCTATTTAGTGTGCATACGACACACCTGGCACAGTTTATTCATTTCACACGTAGCGTAGCGCGTGCATGTCGTCGTCCAATCCTTTTGTCAATCCTTCTTAACCGCCTTCACTTCCGAATCAGCATTGCTATTGCATTTGACTGGTCGACTGTATTTGTGTTTGCTTAAAGAACTCAGACGAAGCTCATGTCTGAGGTCGGAAGGTAAACAGACGCCTCATTTACAGCAAGTGGGCGCGGGAGGTTTTTCTTCTTCTTTTTCTCTCGTTTTTTTGGCGGATTGCAACTTTAAGGTGCATACCGCCACCTACTGTACTCGCCGTGAAGTTGTTTGCGGCCTGCCAGTAAACCCAAAGCAGAAGAAGAAGAAGTGACGTCAGCGGTTCATTTGCCTAATCCACCCCCAGGAACTCATTTTGGTGTGAACGCGATCTGCTTTAGTTCATCAGAACTAAAAGAGCTCTCATGAACTAAAGTTCTCATGAACTATTGTGGGAAAAGTACTTGGTGTGAACGCGCCTATGGTCTCTATGGTTTGGAGGACAATGTTTCCAGGAGGGGTATAATGAGTTTATTGTTAAATTTAGTAATTGTGTTTTAGGATGCATTTGATACAATTTTGCTTCCATCCCAGGTGAAATCTTTCATTATTTCTTCTGTGACACATTGGTTTCAGATGTCTTTTAATTCTTGTCACGTGTCTTGGAAGTCGGGAGGCCTGATAATTTATTTATTACTCAGACCTACTAATTGACCTAACATAAGTTATTGAGTTCAAGTTCAAGGTTCAAGGTTCTTTATTGTCAATCTGACATAGCTACAGAGTAATTATGCAGTTGAAAATCTTATGTCACAGGCTTCTCCAACAATGCAACATAATAACATAACATAATAACAATAAGAGCATGAGCAATACAAAAATAATAATAGTTATAAAAATGAAATAAAGTTATGATGTGGAATAGTGCAGTACGAGTCTATATACAAGTTATTGGAATGATATATATATATTAGGTATTAGATACATACTACTGAGTAGCAGATGAATGTTTGATGTTTCAACAGTTCAATTTTTTAACAGTCTCACTGCCCGCGGGAAGAAACTGTCTCCGAATCTTCTTGTCCTTGCCAGGATGCTGCGGTAACGTCTGCCAGACGGCAACAGAAAGAACAGTTTGTGGCTGGGGTGGTGGGGGTCTTTGATAATCCTGAGGGATTTCTTCCTGAGCCGCTGGGAGTCTATGTAAGTTTACTGCTTGGCTCAGATCCACCAACGTCAGCAAGATCTCACCTCTATTAACTCCTGGAGAACCAGGTTCAATGAACTGCTGTTTCAATTCAGACAACCCGCTAAATCTGTTTAAGCGATCCCGAAGGATTTTTATATCAGTAATGAGGTGTGGCCCTATAGTGTGAGTGTGGCAGTGTGCAATCTTACATTTTAAGCAGGAGAGGAGAGCGCAGATGTCTTTTAAGTTGTCCCAATCCAAAAGGTGGGATCAGTTTATTTGAAGAAAAATTGGTCCACACTTCTCTCACCTTCTCTCGTTACAACATGACAATCATACAGAATATTTCATGCTGTGGTCATTTACTAATAGGAAACCTCAATTCACAGTCTTACATTTATTACACTAAATTGTAACTTCAACTGCCCAATTCAGTTGTGACATTTAAAATCATCCGACAGAATTTAGAGGCATCTCCTCATAAATGACCGGTGATAATAAAAAGCACATTCAAACTTTCATTCAACAAATCAATTCATTCCACTCATTTCCACATTCGTATACTTCAACTAATCCTGCATGAATTCGGAGGACCTTTCCTCACAGGTGGCAGGGTACTAACTTTCAACAAACATCAATTCATTCCACAATTCACATTCGTATACTTCAACTAGTCCCGCATGAATTCGGAGGACCTTTCCTCACAGGTGGCAGGGTACTAACTTTCAACAAACATCAATTCATTCCACTCATTTCACAAAGAAATTCACTCCGCATTCAACAAAGACATTTGAGAGATATTTACCAAGTTTGAGAGAACCTTACCGAGAGCAAAAACCCAGCTCTCAGGGAGAGAGCTACCAGGGGAACCCCCCCCCTCTCTTGAGTTTGCTCCCTCTCTGCCAGTGTCTTTATGCTCAAAAACAGGACTGAAAAACCTAAAGACACCTCCCCCATACCCATATTTGTGGAAACTGGGCATGGCCTCTGATGTACAGGACTGGACATGACCAGACATATTCTATGGCTATGGCATAAGACACACCTTCCCATGTTTGTGTAAAAAGGTCATGACCTCTAGTGTGCAGGACTGGAAAATATTATTCTCGGCTATGACATAACCACCTTTTTGGGGCCTCAGTCTATTTCTCTTTAAGTCAGGAGCCCCCCTCCCTGTGTACTGCTGTGAGGGAAGAGGGAAGAAACTGTCTCTCCTCTCTTATCAGTGACACCCATAAACCATAATAGGCCTTACTAGGGCTGTGCAATTAATCGTATTTTAATCGCGATTACGATTATGGCTTGCGACGATTATGAAAACAGCATAATTGACAAAATACGATTATTTTGCTGGGTGCGCTTTCGCCCCTCCCTAAAAGCTCACTCGGCCACGTGGGAGTGACATGTGTTGTGAGTGTTCAGCGCGAGCGAAGATGTCAGAACAAGAGCAGCAACTCGTTAAAAAGAAGGGTAAAACTATTTCCACTATTTGGAAGTACTTTGGCTTTCAGGAGTCCGACGTGGAGCAAAACAAAGTACAGTGCAGGATTTGTTACCAGGTTGTGTTGGCACCACACGCTAACACAACCAATCTCTTTAATCATCTGAAATACAACCACAAAGTGCAATACGACGGGGCAATAATACAACAAAAAGCAGACCAAAAAAAAGATGCCCGCTCGACTTCATCCACCACATCATCACAGTCATCGATTCAGGACGCATTGTACAGATCAACGGCCTACGCGACGAGCTCGCAGAGACACAGAGATATTACAGGTGCCATTACATTTCACATCGCTAAAGATATGGGCCCAGTTAGCACTGTTAGCAACCAGGGCTTTAACCTGTTCCACTCTGAGCCTGTTTTTCAGGTCTCAGGCTCGAAAATGACATTCCCAGAACAAATGACCATATCTTCCCTTCTAAAAGGGTTAAATTAATAATCTTTTCTCAAAGTAATGATAAACCTGTGAGTTGGATGTAGAAGTGTCAGAATCAATATAAATGTTTTTTATTTTAAAGAAAATTCAGATTTTACATAGTAAAAAACTGTAAATTATAGTGTCCGTCCAAAAATTATTTTTTACAGATAGTGAAAACTACCCTTGGATGATGGGTTAGTAGACTAAAAGCTTTAGGAATCCAAAGTACAACATATAATAAGTACCCTGTATCAAGATTGATGCAAAACAAGTGAAATTTGACCTTTTTAGAGAGATTTAGCCAAAAACTGGGCCATCTGGGGTCATTTGGGTGGATTTGACCTATCTCTGGCCCCCCTTGCTCGATCTGGTTGGTTGACATACCCTTGTGACCGTTAGAGCCAATAGAATCGAAGGAGGATACCTACATAGATACACATTGTAAAGAAAAAATGTTGCCGCTTCGCGTGTGGAAAGCGAAACTAAACTGGAGGAATGTCTCCTTCTGGAGTTTGGAAACTAAAACGCAGTTGTATTGCTTATGGATTATCAGAAATAATTTCAAAGAAGGCACAGACACATAGGATGAACCTATGGATTAACTGCAGCATCGTTTTTTTATCGTTTTAATGCCATTGAAGACCACTTTTGACCAAGGTAAGCCATATTTATATGTTTAGCTTCTTGGCTCCACATGTGATGATGTACGCTTTCGTTGATAGCGTCGCGAATGTTTATCACTGAGTGTTGAGGTGGGCACCGTTAGATTCAGTGTCTCCAGGACACCAAAAAATAGTGTTTGGTTGTGCATCTAGGATAAGTAATAAGGGAGTTCTGAGTGAGTTTATGTGCCTTTGTCGGTCCCGTTTTTTCGATCGAGGCTAATTCAGAGGCTGAGTGCTAGCATTGTGGGTTTTTTTTGAAAAAAAAAATTAAAAAGATCAGTTAGCTGAGTTTCTTCCCGTTACATGGATATAACACATTCATATTTTTATTCAATATTAAGATTCCTTAGACGTTGTTTCCTGCAAATGACGCGTTTATCCGCCCGGTACCGGGGGGAAGGCGTGAAACAGGTTAAGCAACATGTCAACACGTTGGACAAGCGTTACGCGATGCCGTCTCGGTATTATTTCAGCAGGTCTGCGCTGCCTGCGCTATATGACAAATGCCGTGGGGAAGTTGAGAGAGATGTGGCTTCAGCTGACTACTTTGCCACCACAACGGACCTATGGTCTAGCTGCACCATGGAGCCATACATGAGCCTCACAGTTCATTATATCAATGCCGATTTCAATTTGAAGACAAAGTGTCTCCAAACCGCATTTTTCCCTGAAGACCACACGGGGCAAAACATCGCCCATGGACTGAGGGAAGCGATGGCTGCTTGGGGGTTAAAAGAGGATAAACTCGTCTGTATGACTACGGACAATGCCGCAAATATAAAGCTGGCGGCTGAGGTCAATGGATGGATGAGGCTCCAGTGCTTCGGGCATAGACTCCACTTGGCCATAGGTGAGCAGGATTCCTTCCTCCTGTTGTATGTACTATGTCATTTTAACAACAGCAACAACAATAATAATAGCAATAGTAAGTCATTAACATTGATGATCTCTCTCTTAATATGATAATATTAATTACATATTATTATTATTATTATTATTATTATGTTATGTGTGAGCTACTCTGTCATCTCTCTCTTTTTTTCTCTCTCTCTTTCCCTCTCTCTCTCTCTCACACACACAACACACCAAATTATGCTTTGATGAAGATCATGATTATCATCATGATACTAAATAATATGTATTTGTTGTAATCTTAGAGAATGCAATGAAGGATCCCAGGATCGGCCGTGCAATGGGGCTTTGCAAGAAGCTGGTCAGCAGCTTCTCCTACAGTTGGAAAAAGAAGAGTGAACTTGCAGTGGCACAGCAGCAGCTGAATCTGCCTGAACACTCCCTAAAGACAGAATGTCCAACCAGATGGGGATCTAGGCAGGCCATGATCGACAGGGTCCTCGAGCAGCAGAAGGCCATTGCCCAGGTCCTTTCCAGCGACCGAAAAACCAGACATCTCTCCCTCACGTGGCAGGACGTTGATGTACTGGAGGCAATCAATAAGTCGCTTAGCCCTCTGGTGGAATTCACAGACGCACTTTCTGGAGAGAAGTATGTAAGTGTGTCTTTTTTTAAACCAACCCTGCACCTCTTCAACAACTCATTGCTGGCAGTGCAGGAGGATGACACAGACCTCACAAAAAGCATAAAAAAGAAGATACTAGACTATCTCAATGATAAATATGATGACGCAGCGACACAAGAGCTGCTTGACATGGCCTCTGCCCTGGACCCGAGGTTCAAGCTCAAATATGTCAGTGAGGACAATCGAGGATCCATTGAAGCCAGCCTGACAACTGAGATGAGGAGGGTGATGACACTCATGGTAATAATAATAATAAAAAATAAAAATGACAGATTTGACAGTAAATACAATTAAGTGAATGAATGTGTTGTCAAAGTGTTATAATGTAATTCTAGGTATAAATGTTAATACCCATAACCATTTAGTCTGATTAAACATGTCATTCTTATTTTCTTTATAATACTCCAAGGAGAACGCCCCTCTTGAGACGGCAGCGGTGCCTGCAGATGACACGGAGGATGCTGCTGCACCAAAGAAAAAAAAGAAGGGACTGGGGAGCTTCTTCAAGGCCACCGTAGACCAAGCTGCAGAACCTCAACCTGCTCTGGAAAAGGACAAGGCCATAGCTCTTGAGCTACAGTCCTACCTCCAGGCAGTGCCACTGGATGCTGAGGAGGACCCACTAAAGTGGTGGAGGGAATCCCGGAAGTTCTACCCACGGCTCTCCATCCTGGCAAGGAAGTATCTGTGCATCCCAGCCACAAGTTCCTCTTCGGAGAGGGTCTTCAGTACAGGTGGCAATATTGTCACCTGCCTGCGCTCGTCTCTGAAACCAGACCATGTAAACAGGCTGGTTTTTCTTGCAAAAAATCTTTAAGAGATTACATGAGCAGCCCTACCAGCATTTGCCAAGGTGGCCATGTTGGCTATATGTTAAGGAGTTGTCAGTAGGTTGTGACAGTGCACTGCAACATATTTGATTTAATTTATTTTGGTCTAATTTATTTTTATTTATCATATTAATATATGTTTAGTATGGTTTTGGAAGTGCGCTCCAACATATGTTTATTGGTAAATATTATTTGTTTTAAAGTTCAATAAATGGTCAATGAATAATCGTCAAAATAATCGTGATATCAATTATTGACCCAAATAATCGTGATTATGATTTTTGCCATAATCGCACAGCCCTAGGCCTTACACTCAACTTAACAAACCACTTGTGTTTTGTTTATACTGTAAATATAGAAAACCATAAAATATGAAGCATTTTCATTGTACAAGAATACAAGAATATAATTGATTATATTTGATTATAATTAACTTTCGTTTTAAGTATTCAACCTAATATGGAGATCTCAACAGTGTAGAGACAGCGATAGAAAGCATGGACAAAACTTTAAATGATAATGATAGAGAGATGTGTGAGGGAGAGATTGGTACAGGAGAAATATATTTAATCTCCCCAATCTGATCAATGACGACATGTCATAATTTCAGCGCTGGTTGTCTTGGTGGTTCCCAGCAAACGATGTGGGCTTCGTAAATAATTGGACAGCCTTCTGGGGAAAACCTGGTCTGATTAAGAGAGACGGCACTCATCCTACTTTGGAAGGTGCAAATCTCATTTCGGCAAACATTTCAGGGCTTTGTGGACGTAATCCATGACAAACGAGTTGAGACCAGGAGGCGGAGTCGCAGTCTTACACGCTTCTCTGCGCTCTCTCCTGGGCAGTCATCCATAGGAATCCCGAACCCAATAAAATACCCAATATTAACGGTGTGTGTGTCTGCCCAAGGACAATTTAAGGTAAAACCTATGTCATACATAATAACCTAATAAAAGTAAATGTAACAACTACTACAGTGCAACAAAACAGGAAGATTAAATGTTGTCTCTTAAACATAAGATCTCTAGCATCTAAAGCAATATTGGTAAATGATTTAATATCAGATTATAATATTGATATATGCTGTCTCACTGAAACTATGTTGAGACATGAAGAATATGTCAACATAAATGAGGCCACTCCACCCAGCCATATCAATACTCATATTCCTCGAGGCACAGGCCGAGGAGGTGGAGTTGCAGCCATCTTTGACTGAAGTTTACTTATCAATACTAAACCAAAATTAAATTATACCTCCTTTGAAAGCCTTGTTTTTAGTCTTACGCATCCGACCTGGAAAACTTTGCAGCCAATCTTATTTGTTACAGTGTACCGTGCACCAGGTCCTTATTCAGAATTCTTATCAGAATTCTCTGAGTTTTTATCAACTTTGGTACTTAAAACAGTAAAAAGTAATTATCGTAGGTAACTTTAATATTCATGTTGACGATGATAAAAATAGCCTTACTGTTGCATTTAACTCTATATTAGATTATGTTGGTTTCCGTCAGAGTGTAAATAAACCAACCCACTGTTATAATCACACTCTCGACCTTGTTCTGACTTATGGTATTGAAATTGAGCAACTATTAGTCGAACCGCATAATCCTGCTTTATCCGACCATTTCTTAGTAACTTTTGAAGTACTGTTACTAGACTACACAGCATTAGTCAAAAGCTCCTGCAGCAGAAACCTATCTGTTAGTGCTATAGCCAAATTTAAGGAAGAGATTCCACCAATACTTAACTCGATAGCATGTCTGTATGTAAGGGAGGAAACTTATACAAAATGTACACCACCCCAAATTGATCATGTTGTTGATAGTGCTACAGATGCGCTGCGAATAAAATGAGACTCTGTTGCTCCTTTGAAAAAGAAGAAAATAAAACAACATAGATTAGCTCCATGGCATAATGCCGAAACCAAAAGCAAAAGTCGAGACAACTTGAAAGGATATGGCGTTCCACTAAACTTGAAGAATCTCGTTTAACTTGGCATATTACTCTCAATGAATATAAGAAAGCACTGCGTAAAGCGAGAGCAGCTTACTACTCTTCATTAATAGATGAGAATAAGAATAATGCAAGATTTCTTTTCAGCACTGTAGCCAGGCTGACAGAGAGCCACAGCTCTATTGAGCCTTCTATTCCCATAGCACTCAGTAGTAATGATTTGATGTGCTTTTTTAACGATACAATTGTTACTCTTAGAAACAAAATGAATGACCTCTTGCCTTTGACCAGTATAGTGTTATCAACAGCTCCCGGAAACGTAAGTTCTAAAATTACACTAGATAGTAAATTAGAATGCTTTTCAGCCATAAACCTTGAACAATTAAATTCAATGATTCTCTCTTCTAAACCATCAACGTGTATCTTAGATCCGATTCCAACTAAGCTGTTAAAGGAAGTTTTTCCATTAGTTAGCACTTCTTTATTAAATATTATGAATATGTCTTTATTATCAGGCTATGTTCCACAATCATTCAAAGTAGCAGTGATAAAACCGCTTCTTAAAAAGCACAACCTCGATCCAGAGGTTTTAGCCAACTATAGACCTATTTCTAATCTTCCGTTCCTCTCAAAAATTCTTGAGAAAGCAATCGCAAAACAGTTGTGTGATTACTTAAAAAACAATGATTTATTTGAAGATTTTCAGTCTGGCTTTAGAACACATCATAGCACAGAGACAGCTCTGGTTAAAGTCACAAATGACCTTCTAATAGCCTCAGACAAAGGACTTGTCTCTATTCTTGTTTTGCTCGATCTCAGTGCTGCATTTGATACTATCGACCATGATATCCTATTGCAAAGACTAGAGCACTTAGTTGGCATACAGGGAACTGCTTTAGGCTGGTTTAGGTCCTATCTATCTGAACGCTCTCAGTTTGTATGTGTCAACGATGAATCTTCCATGCAGACCAAAGTTAGCCATGAAGTGCCACAGGGCTCAGTGCTTGGACCTATTTTGTTCACATTATATATGCTTCTGTTAGGTAATATTATAAGGAATCATTCTGTACATTTTCATTGTTATGCGGATGATACTCAACTATATTTATCAATCAAACCTGATGAAATTAATCATCTAAATAAAATTCAAGACTGCCTCAAGGACTTAAAAACTTGGATGACCTTAAACTTTGTTAAACACGGCCAAAACTGAAGTTATTGTACTCGGCCCAAAGAATCTACGAAACAAATGATCTAAAGATATACTAACTATGGATGGCATTAATTTGGCCTCCAGTGAGACTGTAAGGAATCTAGGTGTTATATTTGATCAGGATTTATCTTTTAACGCCCACATAAAATCAATTTCAAGGACCGCCTACTTCCATCTACGTAACATTGCAAAAATCAGGCATATCTTGCCTCAAAACGATGCAGAGAAACTAGTCCATGCATTTGTTACTTCAAGGCTGGATTATTGTAACTCTTTATTATCAGGGTGTACCAACAAGTCAGTTAAGTCGCTTCAGCTGATTCAAAATGCTGCAGCACATGTACTAACCAGAGTTCGGAAAAGGGACCACATTACTCCTGTTCTGGCTGCCTTACACTGGCTCCCTATAGAACACAGGATAGAATTTAAAATTCTTCTTCTCGCCTACAAAGCCCTTAATGGGCAAGCGCCATCTTACCTTAAAGTGGACCTATCATGCTATATTTAAATGATATATTGTAGGGCCATACCTATATTAGGTATATTTATACGTTTCTGTTTTCAAAATACCAAACAGATCATGATTTTAAGCCATGCCTCATTTCACTCTATTTGCTGTTCTCCAGCACTGTTTTTGCAGGGGGCTGATTCTGTGAGCTGCAGCTGACCACGCCCCCCTGCAGGAGAGGGGAGCGCGCTCTGAACAGCTGCTGGGCTGTCAGAAGAGGGGGAGAAAAATAGATCTCCGTCTTCCGTGTTTTATTATAGCCTATTATTATATAGAGTCGTTATTCATTTGTTTTAAAGCTCAATAAATAACAAAGAAGACCTTTGACCGGCACTTTTCTAATTTTGTCCGGAAGATTTAAACTTTAACGGACATCTTGACCGGCGAAAGAAACTGAAACTGAAACTCTGCCGCACGGTCCCCTCGTTCCTTGGAAGAGGCGGAGAAGTGGGTGTTTGTCATCTGCTGGTGGACTAACCGGAGAGAATTACAGTGCTTGCCTCGACGGGGAGGGATTGCATTGAATTAAAGCAGCAGGAGGAGCAAACGCTTGCCTCGGGGAGGGAGAAAAAAAGCCACAGCGGAGAATAAACAGAAGGGTAACCATGGTAACCATGCGCGGGAAGTCTTCTTCGCTGCCTTTGTGGCAGACGACAGCGCCTCTTACAGGCCTGGCATATGTACTACAGCGTCTCCAGCGCTTTCGAGCGGCAATGGCCGGCCGTGGCCCAACTCCACATTCCCCTGATAGGTGGAGAGTTGGCCCAATAGCCGTGGCTCCACTTTCCTGACGTCAGTAAAGTGTTCAAATCTGGATCAGTTTTTATCAGATCCATTCAGGGGCGTCGCCTGGACCTGGAAACATTCGGGGCTGAGCCCACAGTGGCGGTGTAGGTACCAGAATCTGTTCGGGGTTCGTTACGCCGCTTACCAATGACGTCACGCATTGGCTGTACAGCAACCCAATAGGACATTTTACATGGCCAAATTCCGCAAAGAATATTACAAAATAACAATAAACAGTACTGTAAACATTATGTAAATAACCCAATTTGTGTTCTGTGAAACTGAAAAGGATATTACAGTGTTTTTTGTTACTTTTCGTTGGCTGTTGACAGGAAGTTGTTGTTGCTATGGAAACAACATGACGGAGAAAAAAGTAATATCTTCTCCATATAAAGACGTAGAAAGTAAAGAATAACGTGGTGGCCTACCAGATCTGTTACAATGAAGGCTCGATAATCAGCTCACGACATATAGGTGTGTCGTGTGTGTACAGAGTTATAAAGGTTGGTATAAAATCCTTGTTAAATCGGAGAATTAATTCGGGTTACGCCAGAGGTGGCGATATATGCTCCAAGTGGAAGCGATTCGCCATTAAATAAAAGAAGAAGAAGAAGAATTACGCCATCTGGTGTCACAAACAAACGTGTGCCTGCATTAGCTTTGTTACGGCAATGGATTGTGGGAGATTCTCATAACATGTGAGGATCTCTCGAGGGTAAGGTGCCTGTATTATTTTGGTGGACAAAATGTATGTTTTTATTTTATAAGGACTATAACGTTTTGTTGTGTTTGTTTAGTTTAATGTTAATCGTTTAATGCTCACACAGCAGCATGTTTTTTGTGTGTTTGGCTATTGGTTTTATATGATTTATCAACGTGATCATCAATAGCTAATCTGAGCTAATAAGCTAATGGGAGAGCTGCTCCACACGATGCCTCGACTACAAAGTCTTCCATGTTTCTACGCTTCTTCCTCTGTGTCACAGTTTCGGGAATATCAAGATCATTGCACAGGGCCTTGGTCTTGCTTTCTCGTCACTTCTGTAACTTTTCAGTGTGTTCTCAACTGCTGTTTTGTAATTTACTGCCTGCACCAAGTCAATTGTTTCTTTCTGCAGGTATTTGTGCAGGCCCTGAGTGGTTGAGAGCAGTGTCTGGAACAGGACAAGCATGTAGATGGTACTGCATTTGCAAAACTTGCTTTCCAGCCCCTTTGCCAGAGGGGCTGAAAGGCTCCCTAAAGTCTTGATCAAAGCAGGGAGGTTTTTGACATGCCCAGCGAACAAGTTATTTGTCCCCTACCTCTAGCTGTTTCTGAAATGTTTGCAATCTCTAATGGTGGAGAAGAAAGAGTAGAGACACTCCAGGAGATCAACGCAGGTATGTGAGTTTTGTACACCAGTTTTTTTAAGTTTAATGTTTCACATTGCTTATGAAAAATATACTACCACTATATGATCACTGATGTTTTGTTGTTGACTGGACACTTATTTTTTTAAAGAGATGGCATGTGAGGATCTCTTAAGCAATGAAGCTCACGTGTCCTTTTTATATGCTGTCCATTGAAATGCAGGAAAGTAATCACCAACTGTGAGTGATCTGTTGCCGAGGGGACACTACACCGGAGTTACATAAGCAGAGGTAAAGTACTATTTTTGGGGGGAACTCCCCCAGGAAGATTTTTTTTAAATATTGAAGTTAAAAGCATCAATCTGGTGCACTTTGAGAGCAACATTAAGAGATCTATACATCTCTCAACACCCATATGTCAAAAAAAAATCAAAGAATCAGAATCAGAAACAGGTTTATTATTTAAAAACACTTGATTTTCCAATTAAATCATAAACTATGTCAAATTATTAGAAGTTGTTAGTAATGAGATTAAACTGAAAAAAGGGATGGAAGGAGGAAATAATAATCCCTCATCACTTGCTTCCTTCCTCACTTGCTGCTTCCTTCATCACATTACCTTTCATTTGCTTCGTTTTTTCTCCCCATCATCACTCGCTGTCTTCACACTCTTTATTGTTTTGTAGGTGGAAGTGTTAGGCTAAATCGCCTTGGTTTGACCTTCGCAAATCGGTCGACGACCTCCCCATGGAGGGTGACATGCCTGTATGCCAATTAATATTTTTTCCCCAACTCCAGAAAACCTGTTTTGAAGCTCCTCCAGCATTCTGTCGAGAACTGGAAAGAAGAGCCTTGTGTATGTTTGAATTTTCATGTTCTCGAAAAGAATCCAATGCACGCTTCCAGTTTGTGTATCCTGAGGTGGTGAGGGTGTCCCTTTGATCCCTTGATTGCTTTGGTTTGCCATATAGTCTACAACTAAAGCAGAATGCTGCATTGGCAGTGGTAGAATATTCAACCCATTTAAAAGTATCAAACCAACTTGGTTGAAATGATCTCTTTTGCTGGCCAAACATGCCGGATGGAAAACAGTGATGTCTCACTTGCCTTGGCCCTGTATCTGCAGTCCCTAAATCAGTTACCCAGTTACCCATTGACTCTTGTCTGTTCTGATGTTCCTGTTCATTGTTGTTCTTATCTGTTGTATCTCCTTCTTGTGTGTCCCTTTCTCCTGTTCTCCTTTCTTCATCCTCTACTATTTTTGGCTCATCTGTGATGACTGTGTAGGTAAACACAAACAAGTATTTAAAATCAGTTTCCAGCTCTGTCAAATAAATGAATTTCAAGATACACAAATTTGTCTTCATTAAAATGAGTGTCACCACACTGTCACAAAATATAATACTAACCAATTGAAAATAGTTAAATTGACATTGGAAACCTCTTGTACAGTAGATATCACTGTTAGTAGTTATCTGCCAATAGGAGAGAATCATTCCTATACAAATGCAGTTTGAGTAATTCACTTAATATATTTACTTAACACTTAAATATAGTCATTTTCACGTAATACTCGAATAGTCATCTTTCTGCATTCAAAACTAAGGAAAGCTGTACAATTTGACATGATAATGAGGAAAAAAGGCCTCCGACAATGCAGATTTTTTGATCATATCAATTTTAAGATGGGGGTTGAGGCTTAATATTTGGGAGCATAGTGTCCCTTGTCCCCTTTCAGGAGCCCTACTGGATTAGCTTTGATCTGAAATCTTTGTATATAAAAAGCTTGTTAGCTGGCTGTCCATCTCATAATGTTCACATAGAAACTAGCTATCAATAGGAAATATCAATCAGAATTATAATTTCATGCAAAAATCTGTCACAAAAAGAGGTTGCACATTTAAATTCAGGTGTTATGGCAACGTCAGTGGCCAAACAGCCACATTTACTGCTGCAAATACGTTCAAACGTGCTGTCGACAGTAAAGCAGTGGCAACTAGGCCACCATTTAAACTGACTTTTCTCAGAAATACTGTCACATAACATCCATATATTTCAGTGCTAGTTTGATGCTTAGCTAAGCTAACTATGAAACACTTTAACTGACAGGACTCAGGATCAACAGTGTACTGTAAGGTAGCTTCTAGCTTCCTGTCAAACAGTAAGTCAACATTTCCCAGAGAGCTTTCTTTGAAATCACCAGGTAACGCTAAAAAACACAACATTTATATTGTATGACAAAGTGTTTATTTAATATATCTGGCTCGCTATAGCTACTTGCTAACGGTTTAGATTACCCGTGCGATTCAAAGTAACGTCAACGTAGCTGTAATTTATGCTTTGCTTACATGTTCGCATAACTTGTAAGTTTACTGACATGTACATACCTTGTTCACCTGGCTCAGGTGGTGGCTCTGGGGTTGTTGTGTGAGCCACCACTTGAGTATTGCCGTCTTTTTTATTGAAAACATGTCTAATGTCCATCTTCAGAATCTCCGCGTCCGGGGCTGACAGTTTAAAGTTTAAACATTGTCACAGAGGAGAGGTACGTACCTGTCAGCCAATAAAACACGTTTATTTCCATGCAACTCTCTGATTGGTCTGGTGGTGTCTTGGCTTGCCTATGTTGCATTCACTGAACACGGGAAATTACAAATCTGCCGTCCTATAGGTAAAGAAGTACGGTTAATGTATTATATTGAGGGAGAATTTGTCCGGGGCTAAAGAAAAAACATCCGGGGCTAAAGCCCCGGATGCCTACCCCAGGCGACGCCACTGGATCCATTGCAGCCCCTTTTTTTAGAGATTTGGGTATGGAGGAAAATAGAGAGGGTTGTGTTTTCTGACACTTGGTGAGTTCCCTGGAACACCGGGGACACATATTCATGTAAAAAAAGACGTACAAAAGTGCAATTAGCATGATAGGTCCCCTTTAAAGAACTCAGTATACCCTACTGTCCTACTAGGGCATTGCGTTCCAAGAATGCAGGGTTGTTGGTTGTTCCTAGAGTCTCTAAAAGTACAATGGGAGCCAGAGCCTTTTCTTATCAAGCTCCACTTTTGTGGAATCAGCTTCCAGTTTGTGTTCGGGCGGCAGACACCCTATCCGTTTTTAAGAGTGCGCTTAAGACCTTCCTTTTTGATAAAGCTTATAGTTAGGGCTGAGATTCAGCCCCTAGTTTTGCTGCTATAGGCTTAGTTTGTCGGGGGACACCTTACTTCTTCCTTCTCTCTGTCTATACCTGTGTACTCTCATGTTCCCAATAACCCAGCTTCCCCAAATTTCTTTTTGGTGTCTATATACGCCGGGATCCAGAGTCATGGATGATCCTGTTGCTGTGGTCCTGAGTCCTGGATCGCGAGCCCTGGATCTTGAGTCGTGGCTGTGCCTGCTGCTGTGGTCCTGGATCATAAGTCCTGGATGGATATCCTCGTGGATTCATCTTCTTATTATAGACACATGCATTTCCAAACATTTGGACTACCTATGTTGCAAATGTGTTATCTTTTCAATTTACACACGGCATCTATTGCACGTCTGTCCGTCCTGGGAGAGGGATCCTTCCTCGGTTGCTCTCCCTGAGGTTTCTCACATTTTTCCACTCTACATATGTGCCAGATTTGCCCCAGTTTGCGACTCTTACAACCTCAGATCCAGTGCCTGGATACGGTTCCAGGTACCTGCTGTGCGGACTGAGGCTGGAAAAAGGAGTCTTTTTTATTATGGTCCTTGGTCTTGGAATGACCTTCAATCAAGCCTAAAACTGAGGGCATTTGTCTCTATAGCATGCTTTAAATTGAAGTTGTCTGAAGTCCTCACCACCAGCTGCTCTTGCAGTAATAAGTAGTGTACCTTTCTTACTGTCCTAATGTGCACAATGTAGTGACTGCTTTTTCGTCTTTTGTTTTCTTAGTTATGTTCTCTGTATTTTATATGTTTGTGTTATGTGTTATGTGCAACGTTGCTGCCTTCTTGGCCAGGTCAGCATTGAAAATGAGATTTTATCTCAATGCTTTTATCTGGTTAAATAAAGGTTAAATAAAAAATGTAAAAATATTCCCCTTTAAACTGTGGGTTTTCTCCGGAAGTTTTTCCTTGTACGATGTGAGGGTCTAAGGACAGAGGGTGTCGTATTGTCATACTGATAATCTGTACAAACTGTGAAGTCCACTGAGACAAATGTAACATTTGTGATATTGGGCTATATAAATAAACATTGATTGATTGATTGATTGATTGATTGATTGATTGATTGATTGATTGATTTAGCAATAGTAGGGTTGGGTAGAAATAAGAGTCCGGGGTTAGATGGGCTAACAGCAGAATTTTATATCACTTTCAGGGAACTGTTAGTACCAGTATTACACAGGGTGTTTAAACACATTGAGGAGGAGGATGACTTACCGACCAGCATGGCAACAGGGGTTATAAGTATCATTTTCAAAAAGGGGGATAGAGATAGATTAGAGAACTACAGGCCGTTAAGCATGCTTAACAATGATTATAAAATACTGGCTAGAGTACTGGGAAATAGAATCAAGAGGGTTATCAAAACAGTTGTGGGTGGGACTCAGGCGTATAGTGTACCGGGGAGGGATATAAGTGATACGACAAGTAGTATCAGAGACACTATTAAACATATGAAGGAGGAGAGGGGTGGCATTATAATGAGTCTTGATTTGAACAAAGCATTTGATAGTGTTAATAATGAATATTTATATAGAGTGTTAGAGAAAGCGGGGTTTGGAGTGAAGTTGGTGGGTTGGATTAAAAGATTATACAGTCGGGCAGTGAGTTGTGTTAAGATAAATGTATTATGTAATACATAACAAACGTGTTTAGGTTAGGGAGGTCGGTCAGGCAAGGTTGTCCTCTCTCCTCCATGTTGTATGCCTTGTCAGCAGAACCGTTAGCTACAATGCTAATTCAAAACAAAAACATTAGAGGGGTGGAGATACCGGGGGGACAAATTAGTCTCCTGTACCAATATGAAGATGATACTACGATTACGGTTAGAGATAGGGTTAGTGTGAGGGAAGTGTTAGAAATAGTGGGGCAGTATGGTAGGGCGTCAGGGGCAAAGATAAACATAGATAAATCAGAGGTAATGTATATAGGCGAGGATGGGGTAGGTAGGACAGGAATAGGGCTCAAGGAAAGGAAAGACTATTTTAAGGTGCTGGGTGTTAATTTGGGTATAAAGGAAATGGAGGGGAGAGATATGCAATATGAGGGAATTATTAACAGCATGAAGAAAACGCTCAAGTTTTGGAAGATGAGACATTTGAAGTTAAGAGGGAAGGTAGTTGTTATTAATGGGCTTATAGTGAGTAAATTGGTCTATATCTGTTATGGAAATGCCTGAGAGGGTTCATAAGGAAATTGAGACAGCAATAAGTGAGTTTTTGTGGGATGGGAGGGGCGTTAAAATAGCTAGGGAGGTAATGGAGAATGAGTATAAGGATGGAGGGATGAAGCTGATCAATTTGGAAAGGAAAAACAAGGCATTAAGGGTCAAAATGATATTAAAATATATTAGTGACAAAGAAGATAAAAAAGATCATGTATGGAAAGTATTTTTAAAGGAAGCAATTAATAAGTGTGGAGGCTGTGGTGACAATGCTTTATTTATGGCTTTAAAAAAAGAAATGCTTAATAGTGTTTCGGAGTACCACAGAGAGGCTCTATTAGCATGGGGTGAGTTCTTAAAAGGGGTAAAGCATGAGTGTGTGAATGTGGAACAAGTGTGGAATCAGCCTGTTTTTCTGAACCATATGATCGCTGTGGAGCAGTGTCCTGTATTCGATCTCCCAATGTGGAAGGCGGGTTTTAGACACATCAGGGATTTGGTTTATGAGTTTGTACCGGGGTTTATGGGGGCACAGGTGATAGTGGATGAGGTGAGGGGTAGGGGGGGAATTATGCTTTTGAGAACAGCGGAAGGGATCATGAAGAGGGTTAAAAAGGGTATGCCTGTTAGGTGGATGAGAATGATTGGCTGGTGCCCCACGAGGACGCATACGGGAAAACGCATACACAAACGCAATCTCAATTGCAAAAAAGGCTTCCGTCCACACGCAATAGACACCGGATAGTGTCTGTTCACACGAGACAGCTCGGTTTAGATCCAACCGCTGGAAAAGCTGCAGTACATATGCCGAGCCTGTACGTGGCGCTGTAACTTCCTCCACAAAAGCAGCGAAGAAGCATGGTTGTCATGGTTGCCCTTCTGTTTATTCTCCGTGGTGGGGGAACCGGGCTGAGTTTTTCGCCGGTCAATGTGTGTTAAAGTTTAAATCTTCCGGACAAAATTATAAAAGTGCCGGTCAAAGGTCTTCTTTGTTATTTATTGAGCTTTAAAACAAATGAATAACGACTTTATAGGCCTATAATAATATAATAAAACACGGAGGATGGAGATCTATTTTTCTCCCCCTCTTCTGACTTCATCAGAGCACGGCTCCCCTCTCCTGCAGGGGGGCGTGGTCAGCTGCAGCTCACAGAATCAGCCCTGTGCAAAAACAGGGCTGGAGAACAGCACATAGAGCAAAATGAGGCATGGCTAAAATGCATGATCTGTTTGGTATTTTGAAAACAGAAACGTATAAATATACCTTATATAGGTATGGCCCTACAATATATCATTTAAATATAGCATGATAGGTCCACTTTAACCTGTTAAGCCCTGAGCCTGTTTTTCAGCTTTCAGGCTCGAAAATGCCACTTACACAACAAAGACTATATCTTCACTTCTAAAAGAGGGAAATTAATAATCTTTTTTCTCAAAGCAAGGTTACATCTGTGAGTTGGATGAAGAAGTGTCAGAAATCAATATAGATGTTTTTATTTTAAAATAAATTCATAAGGAACATAGTAAAAACATGTAAATTCTATCTCCGCCTAAAAAAAACCCATTCCAGATAGTGAAAACCACCCTTGGATGATGGGTTAGTAGACTAAAAGCTTTAGGAATCCAAAGTACAAAATATAATAAGTACCCTGTATCAAGATTGATGCAAAACAAGATAAATTTGACCTTTTTAGAGAGATTTAGAAAAATAAAGTCCAGGCGGACTCACCTCTGGGTAATTTGGGAACCATCAGTTCCATTTGACCTTTTTCACTGTAAAAATCATTTTATTACTTTGAATTATCACTATAGGTATTCATTCCATCCAAATACAACTGTTCCAAATTCCAACATTTCTGCAGCAAGCTGCTCCCTGAAAGTCTTCTGTGTGTGTGGCCTTGTCCTGCTGGGGTCACTCGTCACGCTGCAGAAAGCTGGTAGAAACCAGACGATGGTAGCTTTGGAAGTGAGTGCTTTTTGGATGCAGGCTGAGTGGCCAATACTGGTGCAGATCTCTTTCTGGAGGAATGTGATGGTGAGGCAGGTGTGGCAGGTGTGGGCTGGGTGAAAGTAGGCAGTGGTGAAGCCATTTCATCCTCATCTCCATCACTATGAAAATAAATGTGGAAAAACAAAGAGATTAGTTTAATTCCTGTAATTCCTGATTCCTTGGCAGTAAACATGCCATTTTGAGTGTGTGAATGCAATACATCTAGTGACTATAGAGCCATTTCATCCTCATCTCAACACTGGCCAACCCTGTCTCCTAAAAATGATGTTCCCACAGAACTAAACTCCAACTAAATACGTTTATTTTCTACATATTTTTGCCATTTATTGTCTTGCTTATAATAATGATAATAGTCATTTATAAATACCATTTTAGAGCACACATTTGAAATCGACGATCGAGCTCGATATATGGTTAAATTAAAATCAGTAGGCGAGGCTGTAATTTCGCCAGCTGTTACTCTCATGAGCAAGGCAGAAAATAATAGTTTTATTATAGCGCTGTATTATTATTTATTAACTATATGAATAATCGTACACCAAATAAATAAGTAATAGATAAAAACAGAGAGATTACATACCTTTCCCGTGGTGGAATTTCATCATCAGAGTCACAACGCTCCGGGTTCCGTTCTGGCTGCAAGAGGTCCTCGTCGTCTGACTCAGAATCAACAGGTAACATGTCTGCATCGCTGTCAGCATTAGTCACCATTTCCATTGCCTGTAAAGTCGTAAGCATCTCTTTCCTGCAAGCCATTATTACAAGTATAGCAAGTATAGCAAAAGTCCTAAACGCCAATCTTGTAGTCTGCTCCGTTATCTGCTGTCCGCTCTGCGCTCTGGGTCCTGCTGCAATTCCTCTTGTTTACGTACTAAACACTGCGTAGAGTGTGGCGCGTAATGGGTCTGCCGCTGGCATTCATACTGTATACTTTACGCAGGACCATATCTATGGAACCCATTGGTCGATTTGAGTGATTTACACCTTTTTCTTAACCATTAGATCCAATAGAATCCGATGGGCAGTTCCAAAATCCACGTAAACATTACCATTGCGGAGGTAATAGAGAAGCAAACGAAGCATATCTGAAAGTACAAGCCTTGACTGCAAAACTTTATACCCAGTTTATTGCCATAAATATGATGATGTATTATCAGTAAAAAATTCTACGTGACACAGACACATTGGATTAACCTTGAGCGGCGTTTTTATTCCGTTGAACACAACTTTTGATCACAAATCAAAAAAGGTAAGATGTAATTATTGTAATATTTTTGAAACCGGATGTTGTTTACTTTCTCTTTTCTGGCTGAAAGCTTCGCAAATTCGGGGTCGTACAGTGATGACACTACATGTATGGAATCTGTGGAGTCTCAGCTTTAATCGGATATCTTGTTTGTGCAGTTACGATAAGTAATAAGGGCATTTTGAGAGTGAGTGCTGTGCAAAACTCCGTTAGCATTATTTCGCAAAATGCTAATTCAAAGGCTTGGTATTACTCTTGTGTTTCTTTTAGCTAAAAATGGTTCATATCTTCAGTTAGCTGAGATTATTACCGTTAATCTGGTGCTACACATTAATAGTTTCATAAATTTAAGAAGCCCTGAGACATCATCTAAAAAAAAAAAAGTGGGAGGGGTCCAATGGGGGGATCGCCGGGCTTAAGAGGTTAAAGAAAAATGTTAACCTCTTTAGCAGTGTGTGGAACCATAGGTGTCTGGAAATGTAACAATTAGGGGTGTAACGGTTCACAAACATTTCGGTTCGGTACGTTTTCGGTACAGCAGAAAAAATTATCACAAAACATAAAATATTTTTTAGGGTTTTTTAATTATTATTAAACTGTGAATAATGTATTCACAGAAATAAATACAAAATATAATAAAATAAACATTAAGGTGCAGCATTTCGATGAACTGAAATAATCTGTACTTGAACTTTACTGTATTAGTACTCACAAAACATAAAATATTTGTTTTGGGTTTTTAATTATTATTAAACTGTGAATATTCACTCAAATAAATACAAAATATAATAAAATAAACATTAAGGTGCAGAATTTCGATGAACTGAAATAATCTGTACTTGAACTGTACTGTACTAGTACTCACCTAAGCAGCCAGTTTGACTTTAGGCTTCTCATTGTATTTTCATGTTTTTTTTAAAGAAAAATTAACTTGTCCACATTGATTGCCGAAAGGGCAGATCTGCTGGCACTAACAATGTCTCCTGCTGTGGAGAACACCCTCTCTCTAGGGACAGAGGTAGCAGATACAGCCAGGTAGCGCTTTGCTAACATGGCAACATAAAGATATTTGGCGTTTGTAATAGCTTTGGCTCGGTCTGAACTTTTTGCGACTGTTGGAGGCTTAAATGCTAGTGGGAGTTGGGTTTGCACTTCAGTCATTTTTCTTTTGGTACCGGTGATATTCACGTTCGGGTGATGCCTTTTCAAATGAGTGTGCAAGTTTGATGTATTGCCAGCCGCGTAACCCATTTTAGTTGAACAATGCCGACAAAAAGCTTTGGTTCGGTCCACCTGTCTTTGTCCGTCATCCTTGTACGTAACTGCGAAACCAAAATGTTCCCAAACCGGAGACTTCAATGATGCTGGAGGATTTTCGAGCTCAACTTTATCTGCGTTCGCCATTTCGCCAGTTCCTCAAATTACTGACTAAATTTGAACGCATCTCTGTGACCAGCTCTCATAGTATGCCTCTCGTCCAATGAAATGACTTCGTCGCTCTATGACGCGTTGAACCCAATGGGAGCAAATTACACTGAACACTGCAACGTAGTGATGGGAATTATGGCTCTTTGAAGGGCAGTGAGTGCGGACCAACGATTGAACGATAACAAGAACGGCTCTCACCAAGTAGGACTTGGTTCCCCTCGTTCGTACCAAAGAGCCGTTCAAAAGAATCGGCTAGTTCGCAACCGACACATCACTACTGCGACGCAGCACCTGAGATTACTTCCAAAAAGTTGTTCACGTTCTCAATTGTTTACGTTTAACGTTATATTAGTTCGGTACACTTCGGTACACACGTGTACCGAACCGAAGGGCCCATACCGAATATTTTCGGTACGAATACGTATACCGTTACACCCCTAGTAACAATCACTCCTTCCTTTTTCAAGGATTTAAAAACAGGAGTCATTTCATCAATGGTTTGTAGTTGAATTTAGGACTTATCACTTATGGCAGGTATATTTTTAATCAATCGCTTCTTGCCCAGAGTGTCTTTTTAAAACTCTACATTTTGGACTACAAACAACAGTTATTTCCACATTAACAGTTCTCCTATGGTAATAACTATGCTACAATGGTGAAACCAATACTTTAGATTGAGATATATATTTGGCTATATTTGGCTTGGTACTAGCTTTCCCTTTAACATTATCCATACAAATACAGAGTTGTCTGATCTTATAGAGTGGTTACTAAAACTCTCCCTTTCTCCTATTGTAGATCAATACTGTAACAAATTAAAACACTACCAAATTCACACATGAATAAAAGCTCTAAAATAATAATTGGTCAACATGATGAAAAGATTGAAGAATATTTTCGACTGTGTACTCCAAAACACCCACTGCTTAAAGTGTAGTGAATATTTCCATCATGTCTCCCCCTTTATCCCACAGTACCTTCAGTGTGTTTAGGTTTATTTTCTCATTTTACTTTAAAAGTTTCCTCTTCACTGCTATTTTTAATTTACCAATTGATTAATTCATGGGTAATAAAACTTTTTATCTTTACTTATTTATCAAGTCAATTCAAGTTCTTTAAATGTGGTCCTTTTGTGAATAAGTGTGTTTATGTGTAAACTCACTCATTTCCGTTCCCCTTTTCGTCTCCTCTGTTTGTCTCAAGCAGTGACCCCGGCCTCCTCACATTCTGCTCAACCAACTCCTCTGATTCTGACTCCTCCCCAGTCCATCCGCTTTTGAATCCATCCGCTGTAACTAATTTAGGCAGCCATTGGCCAAGTTACATCTGCAGCCTCCATCATGCCACTGTTCTTTTTGCTGTTTTATGGAGTGCGGATTCCACTCTCATGTCCATGTCCCATACTTTGCATTTCTGCCAAATCTCCTGGCTCAGCCCTATCAGAGGGACTGATGAGAGTAGATCTCTGCCTGTCAGCATGCTGTTTGGTTCTGGCTGCCACAGGTGGAGATAGTTCTGGCTGCAGTTCTGGATGCAGAACTGTTGTTGTTGGTTCAGCTCTGGTTCTCTGTCTGTTCGATGGAGACGGAGGAGTCTCCTGCTTGGGTTAGGTCTTTTGTCTGCTCTGGAGGGTCAGGGTTTTAGCCGTCTGACACAGAGGGACAGTCCAGGTCTCGGGACATTACATTACATTACATGTCACTTGTTAGACGCTTTTATCCAAAGCGACTTACATACTCAATACTGTGGGCAATCCCCACAGGACCAATTTGGGGTGAAGTGTCTTGCCCAGGGACACAACGACATGCTGACTGCAGTGGGGTTTGAACCTGTGACCCCCTGATCCGAACACCAACGCACAACCCACTGCACCACACGCCTCCCTACGGGACGCATCACCTATAGAAATTCTAGCACACGTTAAATAAATCCAACCCTTTCCACTATGTCTTTTTCTAATCATACTATCTGTCTTGGTTGTTAAATGCCACATCTAAACAACAAAATGAATGTCCCCTAATGATATTACATAGTAATGTAAATTGACTCAAGTGTAGGCCTATGTCTACTTTCTATTATACTTATTACTTTTGGTGAACATTTATTTATATTATCTAAATTCCTTGTCTATGACATGCAAATAGTTTGAGTGTACAACAAAAAAAACAACACTGCTTGGAGACTGAGTCCAATAAAAATTAGGTTTTGTTGATAAATCGTGATCTTCTCGCTCCCAGGAAAGAAACTTAAAATAATGAGACTAATGGAGTCTCTGAAAAGGTTCAAATTGGTACTTTAATTAAGTAACGTGGTTAAAGAACAAGCATAAGGTAAGGAAGAGACAAAGCCGGTGATGTCCCTTGGAGGCTGCAGCGTAGGAAAGAGGCCGGGCTGTACTTTCCGATCTCCTTTATACTTTTCTTGTTCTCTCCCGCTGTGCAGATAGGGGGACCGCCCTCCTCCTCTGCATGGTTCGACATCGCGTGAAACAGAGGATTTCGACATTCTGTATTCCCTGCCTACTTCCTTAAGCCTTTTCTCCTCCTTATCTCGGTCATGACTTTCTATTTAATACCTTATAAACAGCTGTAATAGTTAGTTTAGAAATCCTAGAAACACCTTTACGGCACAGTTCTCATTTACGGTAACTCCCTCTGACGTCATAGCTACTCACGTATGTGAAAACACTCTACGATCAACTGTACCTTCATTTAATATTCAGCAGTAATAATATCTCGACGTCTATAGATGTAGTGTTAAAGTCCGTAGGTTTTGGTGTGCAACACTCCATGTCATTTTCACTTTACATTCAGAAAACGTTTTATTATTAGCCACATGCTAACTGCTAACCGGATATGAAGGATTTTCAGAATAAAAGCTTGGCATTGAGATTTCCTGAGAACTTCCGGGTTTTTTCACAATAAAACAGCTTTTAAACTGACGATATGTTTTAGACTAAATTATGCTATTAAACATTGATTTTAATTTCTAACAGTTTCAATACAAATGTAACCAGACAAGGCCAGTTCATAACACTTACAGATACCTGTAGGTGTATAGTTTTCACTATAAGTAAAAAAGAATTTTTGGACGGACACTATAATTTACAGTTTTTTACTATGTAAAATCTGAATTTTCTTTAAAATAAAAAACATCTATATTGATTCTGACTTTTCTACATCCAACTCACAGGTTTATCATTACTTTGAGAAAAAAGATTATTAATTTAACCCTTTTAGAAGGGAAGATATGGTCATTTGTTCTGGGAATGTCATTTTCGAGCCTGAGACCTGAAAAACAGGCTCAGGGCTTAACAGGTTAAACTCAGGGTTTGATTCCCACTCCTTTCTGTACTTTTGTGAATGGGCTACAGTTTAGACTGTGACATGATGACCTACGTGGATGTTTAGCTTGTCACAGAGGCACACACACAGTGGACGAGGTGATTAAGTGACTGAGGCTGTGTGAGTCAAAGCAAAGCAAAGGCAGTTATTTATTATAGTGTGACAGTGAAGAAACATTTACATTTTACATTTAAATCCCGCTCATGCGCAATTCATTTGCAGTCTCGACGCGGGAGAGTGTGGCTGTCTCCTCTCTGCTCTGACTGCAGCTGAGCTGCTGCGGGAGGCAAGAGTCTGAGCGCCTGTGAGTACTATGGGAGGGCAGAGGGGCTCATGGCAGCACCTGCGGCTCGTTAACTGCTGAACAATATTTGAGTCTCCAAACACCAGAAAAGTCCCTAATAACACCATTACAAGTCGTTAAATTAGTCGTTAGTCGCTTTTGACAAAAATAAGTAGCCGGAGGGTTTGGAAAGCCGCCGAATTTAACGAGAAAGTCGCCAAGTTGGCAACACTGGACTTTTGCTCTCGCTGCAGCTCTCTCGTTTGCGCTCCCTCATTTTTTGTTTTCGATTTTGACACAAACGTCCCAGGTGGGCGGGACTTTCAGGGGTGCGTCCCCATTGGCTACTCAGTTTTTGAGTGACAGCCCACTACACCACAGATCATACAGTGCAACTCATGCAGCAAACTCCGGAGTCCACTCGGCCACGTTAGTGTTGGTGCCTCCTGGAGAGTTTTCATGAACATATCGGACTTCTCTTATGGATTGCTGTGCATTAGACTTGTGTTGTGTAGTTTATACTTTATTCCAACTTTAAATATTTTAATACCTGAACACACTGCTGCTGTTAAATAGTTTCCCAATTTGGGATTGATAAAGTGTCTGTCTGTCTGTCTATTTATTTATTTTATAGATAAAAAAAAACACATCTATGTATTTTCAAGCTAAAGGTGATACACAATATAAACTGTATACTATTATTTTTTCAAAGACATGTTACATTTCAAAAGCATATATTGCTATGTTTAGGACAAACAATTAATAAGACTGCTTTAATTGAACAAATTCTACAATATAAAAGTGGCAGATTTGCTTTATTAAACAGACCAGACCTAGGCTGCATACCAACACAATTAGGAACATGCTCACATCTTACTATGTTGGTCTGAAGAGCTGAAGCATTCATACACAATGGATAAAAACTGTGTTGTCTCATTCTACAGTATATCCTGTGAGAAAATGATATACATTTAGCATTACAAACTCAACATAAGACTGAGGAAGATATGAATAATCAACAGATTTGAATGGAATCTCTAAAAATTGTATGTAGAATAAAGACAAAAGAGTGATTATACAAATGACATTTATTGAAATTTGAACCAGAAGATGAAGTCTCAAAGAATGTTTTAAATAAAAGGACATAAAACAAAAAGGTGGATAAGAATAAAATATATTAAATGTATATGTAAAGACATTTTGTCAAATGAAATGACACTGAGCAAGTGATAACAGCAACGCCCAGCGTGGATGAAGATGGCAAGTCTTTCTTCATGCCCCCCCTCCGTGCTGTCCCCTCAGAGGAAGTGGGAAACGGGATAAGACCTCTGGACACCACGCTGTCTCTATAGGCGCGTTCACACCAAGTACTTTTCCCACAATAGTTCATGAGAACTTAAGTTCATGAGAGCTCTTTTAGTTCTGATGAACTAAAGCAGATCGCGTTCACACCAAAATGAGTTCCTGGGGGTGGATTAGTCAAATGAACCGCTGACGTCACTTCTTCTTCTTCTGCTTTGAGTTTACTGGCAGGCCGCAAACTACTTCACGGCGAGTACAGTAGGTGGCGGTATGCACCTTAAAGTTGCAATCCGCCAAAAAACCGAGAGAAAAAGAAGAAGAAAAACCTCCCGCGCCCACTTGCTGTAAATGAGGCGTCTGTTTACCTTCCGACCTCAGACATGAGCTTCGTCTGAGTTCTTTAAGCAAACACAAATACAGATCGTCGACCAGTCAAATGCAATAGCAATGCTGATTCGGAAGCGAAGGCGGTTAAGAAGGATTGACAAAAGGATTGGACGACGACATGCACGCGCTACGCTACGTGTGAAATGAATAAACTGTGCCAGGTGTGTCGTATGCACACTAAATAGGCTCAGCAGCTAACACACCTTATTATATATCCTCCTGAGAGCAACTGCATCCGTCTGCCATGAACCCTACAGAAACCTACGTGTTAGTTGTGGCCCATAGTGGCCTCCATTTGTGTCGTGTAAAATGGGGGAAATCAAAAGTTAGCAAATCCCCATGTCATGTTCATAAAAACATTTAGTTTTAGGTTAAATAATTATTACACTGCTCTGAAACTCACTACACTAACTCCTAAGATGTTCCCTTACTATAATTAATTAAAAATATTGAACTCACAACACTGGTAATAACAAACGTAACCATTTCTCTTTCTATAAATAAATAGTGCTTGTGTTGGACGCCATTTTGAAATACAATGACATTTTTGAAAGCCACAATAAATAAAGCTTTGCCAGTTTATAACCGATGAAACATGATGGTATCAGAATAATCACTTACATGTGATGTATAGGATGCTACACAGGTCACTAAAGATAAAGTGTCAGAGGAGAAAGAAGCAAGCTTAGTTACATGAAATGTAATGAAAAATGTAAGATACAGGCTCTGTTTAATCGCCATGTAGGTTCTCTTTTATTGCACACTCAAGACAATATCAATAACAGCATCACGCTGTCCCAGGTGTGTCGTATGCATGTGAATAGAAGTTAACATTTTCAATATCAAATAAAGTGTCAGTAGTATCAAAACATATATATATATAATAACAATATAATAACAATAGGTAGGCTCAGCCGCAGACACACCTTAATGTAAAGTTAGGTGTCAGTATTAATAACAGTATATATATATATAATCACAATAATACAAAATTAACTGTCCCAGGTGTAGGCAATTTGGGGTGAAGTGTCTTGCCCAGGGACACAACGACATGCTGACTGCAGTGGGGTTTGAACCTGTGCTCCCCTGATCCGAACACCAACGCACCAGATCACTGCACCACACGCCTCCCAACAAGTCATTGTACAGTTTATCAACAACGACAAGTTTTTCTTAATTTTTTTATTGAAGGCCTGTTGGATTTAATCAGCTCGCTTAGCACTGCCAGAAGCCCAGCCAGAAAGGTATTTTGTTGCTCCACCTGGCGCGCCGCCGAGTCAGCATGGCGCGGTATCACCAGGAGCAGCTGGTCGTCCGATTCCTGGGCCTTGTGTGAATGCAGCAGCCGTTCGTCGTGCATCTCCTTGGCACGCAGGTCCTCATTCTCCTTGTTGACCATGGCACAGCGGTCCATCGCCATGATGGTTTCAAGGAAGCTGTCATCCCGTGCCCGCTTTCCTAAGGTGAAATCAGTTTAATCGCCTGGTAGGTTGTCAACAGAGACAACATTGGACATGGTGCAGGCAGGGACAGTGTACAAAATGCAGGTGTAAAGTAGAAGATAAGATAGGATCAAATAATATCAAATAAAAAATAAATATCAAAGTGCCCTTATTTATTGTTTTGGGCTTAATGTATGCTTGAACTTTGTTTTACAGGGATTAGTGGACATCAGTTAGATGTGTAACCCTTCTTTCAAGGCCAGAGTAGTTACAGTGTAAGTGGATTGACATCTAACATAACATGGCTGAGTACAATTATAACAATCAATAAAAAAAAGGAAAAAAAATTGAATTTCAATTACATTTCTACTTAAATGTGCAAAAATATTAGAACATCAGTCTTTGTGGCATGCAGGTAATCAACTGTTTAAGCTTTTACCATTAACATGTAGAATGAATGTTGCAAATGACTCATGAAACTACAATGTATTGTTAGAGGTAGCATTATGTCCAGCTAGCATGCTAATTGCTAACGTTATATTATCGTTTTATCCCGGAGGGGAAAACTAGTTTCTAATCCTGAGAGAAACACCTCGCCTGAAACACACGATTAGTGCCATGAGTTAGTGAAGCAAATTACAGAACATTGCACACTTATTCACAAGTCAATACGTGTTCATAGCGGGCACGGCTGAGAATAGCTAGCTAGCTAGATGTTGTTAGCCAGCTTGGACCTATGATAGCAAGTTCTAGCATGGCTAGCTCGATCTACTGAGCAAATAAAAGTACATCTAAGACCA
The DNA here is from genome assembly GCF_902827165.1 of Trematomus bernacchii. NCBI lineage: Eukaryota > Metazoa > Chordata > Actinopteri > Perciformes > Nototheniidae > Trematomus > Trematomus bernacchii. The sequence continues at coordinate 385,834 of NW_022987649.1, read as the reverse complement.
GTATTGTGCAGATTAAAACAGTGCAGTGCATGTATTTTATTTTACCTTCGTAGTCGTCCCGACATGACTTTGCCAGGTCTGCTAACTTTGCTGAGCCACAGAAAACTGCATTCAGTAGAACAGTGGTTCCCAAACTTTTTATGCCCAAGGCACACCAAAGGACAAGTAAAAATCTCAAGGCACACCTATTGTGCAAAATAGCCCTTATAACACGTGTTATCACTCATATCATGTAAAATATCTGTAAATGTGCATAATTATTTACTACAACTATATTACTCATGAAATATTTCTTAACGAAATATTTCAGAAATTAATTTGAAACTTTATCAAATTAGGCTTCATCAAAGCAGCAACACACTCATTTAAACCAGACAGGTCACAACATTGATGTAATTCACCATCTACACAGCCTGATTCAGCACCTCAGTCAACTCCGGGGGCATGGTTTTGGCAACTAATGCCTCTCTATGCAAAATGCAGTGGTTTGTCACGATATGTGGGTTTTGTGCTCTCACCTTAGCAATAAATCCTTTCACTCTCCCCGTCATGCTTGCCGCACCATCAAAGACTGACGCACATATTCCAGGTCAGACTGTTCTCTTTTAAATAGTTATTAGTTACCCTGAATATTTCTTCTCCCGTAGTATGGCTTTCCATTTCTTTGCAAAATAAATACGTCTCTTTGATAGAGTCAGCATCAACATATCTGACGTTTGCCAGAAGTTGGGCAGCCCCACTTATGTCAGTAGATTCGTCTATTTGTAGGGAAAATCTGCCGCTCGCCACTGAAGCCATAAGACAGGTAACTTTCATGATACTGTCTGCTGACAGTTTTTTTTCCTCTTTTCTTTCGGTGGTGGGTTGTCGGCAGTCTCTGCACTGGTGGTTGGTGGTTTGCTCCGCACAAGAAAGCGCTCCATTTTCCCTCTTGCGTGTTTCTCTGTTTTAATGTTGTTGTCGTGGCCCATTCTTGTGGGAAACTGTGCCACGTCAACAGGGATCCGCTTCTTGACTCACACGTTAAAAACCATCCAAATAAAGCTCTGTAGGCGCTGATTTCTTTGCCTTCCTTGGCCGATTTATTTACTTCCATATATTTAAACAAACAAAATAAACAAAATGATCAGTGTAACGTGAGGTCAAAGACTGTTCCGATTCCCCGTTCATTGCTGGAGACGATTTCCACGTCACGCTCAGTCCCACCCCTTCCTTATATAACAGGTGTGGCTCGCACTAAATCAAAGTTTTCCTCCGAATATTTAATTCGGTACTAATACATAAATGGAAAGAATATATTAAGATCTAAATTAATAAGAAAATAATACACTCATTGTCAACACAGAAAATGGCTCTAACCGTTGTCCTTCAGCCTTCAATGTGTCAAGGTCTTATAATTCCCACCTGCAACTGCGTTAACAGCAAAATATGGGGTTCTGTGAGGATTTTTTTTTAAATAATTGTTTTTAGGTATAGAGTTTGCCTCTGTATTATGAAAGGAGTGCATACAAAGTACTGATATAGTAAATTAAAAAATAATTATTTTTGTGTAGTTGTATATTGCAATAATAACGTATGGTTGTCACAAAATCCCACGGCACACCCGGACTTGCCTCACGGCACCTACAAAGAGAAGTAGTAAACTCAGCCTCCATTGATTTTCACATCAAATTAGCATGTTAATAAAATAAGCTATCATGGCTTACCCCTCGATTCCACCGGGTCCGTCTGCGTCGCGTCACGGCTGCGCCGCGGTTTTGGTCTGGCCTCCTCCGGCGTCATACCCTACCGGGCGCGTTTCAGAAGCATTTCAGAAGCGGAGCGTCTTGCCTGCCGGCTCGCAGTTTTTGTTGATTTGGGCATATTTCCTGGACAGGCTACTTTGTACAGACAAAGTTAATAATAATTGTAATATCCCATTTATAAACGACATGAATCAAAGATGTGTTGCTGTATTTTAGTGGTAAAAAAATGCATTCATCATCATAATTATTCTATATATATAATTTACACAGTGCCTGTAAACCGGAGGAGAACGCTGGCATTTCTCCTCCTACTTGAAAGATAGACTTGAATCCTATTTTGAGCGGAGCCCAGCGCCGAGACGCTTCTGGGACGCTTCTGAGCCGTAACGCGCCGCGTCTGGTGGAATAGCACCCATTTACTAGAGTGGACGCGACCTTAGCGAACGCCACGGCGCAGCCGTAACGCGGCCGTAACGCGACGCAGACGGACCCGGTGGAATCTAGGGGTTATACTTGCATATCTAAACAGAATCATGAAAGCCTGTTGGTAGAGTCAGGCACATGAGTCCATTTGAGTGTGTGCGCCGGTGTCTGAACGCTCACTCACTGCTCGCTTTGTAGCTAACTGTAGGCTACTTAGCTTGCATTGTTATGGATCTAAAGTTAGCAAAAGCTAACTTTCATAACACAGCTTTTCTTTACTTCTCACTTAACTAACACAATAAAGAAACAGACCGTATAGTACAGCACAAACAACACAAATGATCAATACTTACATATATTTTCACTTGTAGTATTATAATAATTGAAATGCTGGTTCTTCTGGGGGTGTTCTATCCACGCTCAGCGACCGCACCGCAGCTGCCTGCACTGTACAATCGCTGGAGGACTGGGCAAAAACTGCAACATCTTGCAGGAAACAGTGTCTGAGGGCATGTTCATTTAATAAACTATGAATGTTTTATATCCATGTAACGGGAAGAAACTCATCTAACTGATCATTTTTATTTATTTTTCAAAAGAAAACCCACAATGCTAACACTGAGCCTCTGAATTAGCAACGAGCGAAAAATGCTAACACCTTACTGCACCGAAAATCACTCACAAAACCTTATTATTTATCTCTTCTCCACATCCATGACATCGATTCACATCGTGAGGTGACCCAGAATCGATGGGTACCCTCATTATCACTGAATTATACGAATTTGCGACTTTATAAAAAAAAACAGACATCAAAACAGGTGACGCTAGGTAGCTAAAAATGCTAACATTTTTACCTTGGCTCTGTAGTCTCTCCAAAGTGGTCTTCAATGACATTAAAACGATAAAAACGCTGCTGAAGTTAATCCATAGGTTAATCCAATGTGTCTGTGTCCCTTTGAAATGATTTCTGATAATCCATGAGCAATAAAACGGATAATCCATGCTATTCCGTTTCTAGATGTCAGAGCTAGAATGTAGCTTCACTCTAATGCAAAATTACATGCGCAAAGCCCTCACCTTTTTGTTTCACAATGAGTGTGTGTGGGGGACTCCCCCTTCGATTCTATTGGCTCTAACGGTCAGAAAGAGGTGTCAACCATCAAAATCGACCAATGGGTTCCAGAGATATGAAAAAAAAAACATTTCCACCCAAATCACCTCAGAGGTGGAGTGTTTTTGGCTAAATCTCTCTAAAAATGTCAAATGTCACTTGTTTTGCATCAATCTTGATACAGGGTACTTATTATATGTTGTACTTTGGATTCCTAAAGCTTTTAGTCTACCTTACCATCATCCAAGGGTAGTTTTCACTATAAGTAAAAAATAATTTTTGGACGGACACTATAATTTACAGTTTTTTACTATGTAAAATCTGAATTTTCTTTAAAATAAAAAACATCTATATTGATTCTGACATTTCTACATCCAACTCACAGGTTTATCATTACTTTGAGAAAAAAGATTATTAATTTAACCCTTTTAGAAGGGAAGATATGGTCATTTGTTCTGGGAATGTCATTTTCGAGCTTTGAGACCTGAAAAACAGGCTCAGGGCTTAACAGGTTAAATGTATTAAAGCTCCCATGTCATGCTTTTCCGGTTATTACCCGTCCCCTTGTGTGTTATGAAGGTTTTTATGCATGTAAACGGTGTGCAGAGTCAAAACCCTCAAAGTACACCCTGTAGCGAGTAAAACTCTAACACAGTTGGAGATACGTCACTGCCCATTTGATTCTTCCGGGTACCGCCTGATGTCATGCGGTACCCGGAACGAAATGGACCAATCCCGAAGAGCTATGGCCACACCAGCAGCGGCGTGTTCCTCCTCCAGAGGTTCGAAGAACCGGCATTTCACAGACGAAAGCTTCCAAAACATTGCCCAGTTTGAGGCCGGATATGCACAGCTTGTTTGGACCGTTTGGAGCAGGGGAAGATCTGGGTATACAACCTGTAAGTTTGCATTGTTATTTGTGTATTTATCAAACAAGACTGTTTAAATGTGTAAACTGTGTTGGACTGCTAAGCCATTGACACAGTGCTAACTGTGCTAACTAAGTTGCTAGAGTTTCCATATATCAACTCTAATATCAGCAGATGGCCTTGCATACATGTATCTCATAGCAGGAGAATGTCTGCATTCACACACACGGAATACTCATACAGTATACTGTACTGTGATTTACCGTATTGTGACCGTACATATACTGCATGTAGCTAACGAGGCTAGCTGTATGCTAGCGCAAAACTATGTATTCATGCAAGTTACATTGTATGGTAGCAGAATACCCGTATACGATTGCAATTATAAACACGTTATTGCTAGCCTAATATGAACCACTAGCTTTTGTTCATAGTAGTTTTATTACACTGCATTATAGTTGCCTTTCCTCCAAGCTAACGTTCATATCGTGTTAGCTACCAAGGTAAACAAAGCTAGGTTAGCATATTAGCAGGCAAGCTGTTCATTACACAACTACTACTAACGAATCTAAAACAACTAAGTTTCTCTAATATTTTGTGATTTGCATTTGATTTCGTCCAGCCAGATCCTGGCGGACAATCCATGACGTGCTAAAAGGCACTTCTACTACTACTGAGGCGTCGTGCTAAAAGGCACCGCACCGACTGTGCGCAGGCAAGATGCGAGGAGGAGGAATGGATGATATACCGTGTATATATGTATATTTATGTTCATTTTGTACATTTCTAAAAATAAAGTTTAATGGAAATACTTAGTAGGCCTATCCTTTCTTCCCTGAATTCATATATAGCAAACCATGATTTGATTTCTCATCAAACAGTAGTAGTTTATAACGGGTAAAAATAACTTACTCTTTGTTATGAGCGGCTCGTAGGCCACAAAGACAAGGAGACATACACGAGTTTACAAAACCACGGCACATTTATTGTGGTAAATGCAGAGATAGGTGGTTGAGAGGATCGCAGAGTTAGTCTTCCTGCAGCCGCTTTGGAGAGAGACTGGGGCCGTAGTGTCCGGAGGTGTCCGTGATCGTGCTGATTAGCCTCTTCAGCTCCACCCCATCGTAAGACAAAGGCCCTGGGGCCGTCACACTCTTCTATAACAACAGTTAAAAATATATATGTATATAAAATATACGGCTGTGCCGACGCCATGATAAGACTGATGTTACGCTGAGAGCAGCCGGGAAAAGCACTGTTAGACATGGGCGCAGCCTCTCTGGTGGTTGACTAATCAGAACGAGTGGCCGAGCTGACCAATCGGAGCACACTAGGCTCACAGGGAGGGGGGGGCAAGAGCTCCAACGAGTCGTTTAGTGGAGAAAGTGAATACTGCTGAATACACATGCTTGACAGAGATGCTGTATGCGAAACCAATGTGAGTTTGGAAAATTGCACAGTATAAATCTATTTTAGTATACCTCAACAATGTAATTATGATCAGTGGAAATGGCCATGACATGGGCCCTTTAAACGTATACTGTAATTAAAGGTGGGGTAGGTAATTTTGGAGAAACCAGCTTGAGTGCGCTAGAATTTGAAAATACACAACCGGAAAAAATCTGCCACTTCCTTACAGAGCCCCTCCTCCAACACACACGAACGTGCACATGACCAATGAGGGCACGAGATAAGTTTGTGCACGAGATGGAAGGCTGACAGGCAGGTAGGCCATCCAGTTATTTTAGCCGGGCCGGCTAAAATGATTGGTCGTGCTTTTTACAGCACTACGGCTTCCACAGATGACATTTTTTTATGTATTTATTGTCAAAGCATTTAATATATTCATTGCTATCGGGATGTTAAGAGCATTCCATGGAATATAACAAAAAGTGTTTCTGAAATAAATGACATACCCCACCAGCAACAGACGTAGGAACAGCACTGCTGAGCATGTTAGCTTAGCTTGTTAGCCTCAGCTAGCCGGAGCTTCCGGTGGCAGCAGGTCCCGCCTCGGCTCCGCCTCTTTGCCCTTATTTGGATCAGGCTGGAGTTAGACTCTGACTCCTACTTTAGGCTTCACAGCAACTCAGCAGAAACCTATGAATGACGTCACGGACACTACGTCCATTTATACAGTCTATGGTTCCAACGTTAATATACTGTGGTAGCCACGTTCTTGGCTTGGCTCTGGTCACCCTGATGGACTGCTTGGACGTTTGTTCAAGGATATACACAAAGCCTTTCCAGTCTGAGTACCATTATTTCTTACCAAGTCTTTCATTTATGTCTGAGAAAAGCTTTTATGTGTAAATATGTGTTTCAGTCATACTAAACAGTAATTGAGTCCTGATTTTCTTCATGTGGGAATAAAATGTTTTGCTTGGTTCTGTTGCATCTTACTTTGCATTTCATGTGAAACATTTGTATTAGGTAAGCGTGAATGTTAGTAACTAATTCATAAATGGACATGTGTATTAAACTTAAAAACAACGCACCCTTTCAGTAGTTAGAAATGTTAGTGACTCATCAATAGATGGTGATGTGTTTCACACTTTACAATAAGGCTCCCTTTTGGCAGTTATAAATGTTAGTAACTCATTCATAAATGGTCATAAGAGATGCCAAGAAACATCAAGATGGAAGGGGGGAGAATCAACTCAGTGAACAACAGATACCAAGGATGCTGGCTGATGAAGAAGACGAGGTAAGCTAGGTAGCCAATATAAGGCTTAGCAGTACAGATAAATGTGGGCTCACTATTTGGCAAGCAACCGGTCACAGTTGCCCTGTTTATCTCATGTCTTATAAAATCTTATTAATGATTTATTAAGTGTTCACAACCTAGTTAATAAATTAATTACAAACTATTCGTAAACCCTTTATAGGGGTAGTCTTATTGTAAAGTGGTACCCAAATATGGACCATGAATCTAACTAGAGCTGTCGTACATAGAAAATAATGTGCGCCAGGGAACCTACGCAGGGCCGCCTCTCGCTACACGCAGATCACGCAGACTGCGTGGGGCCTCACCTCGCGGAGGAGGCCTCACCTCGCGGAGGGGGCCTCACCTCGCGGAGGGGGCCTCACCTCGCGGAGGGGGCCTCACCTCGCGAAGGGGGCCTCACCTCGCGAAGGGGGCCTCACCTCGCGAAGGGGGCCTCACCTCGCGAAGGGGGGCCTCACCTCGCGGAGGGAGCCTCATCTGAAGTGCAAATGCGGCGCAATTATGCAGTTCACGCACGTGCTCTACTAGCAATGTATTCCCATCGGTATTTGACGCTCAGGGAAGCACCGCATCCGTCCATGTCGGCGGCAGCGTCCAATTTTACACCCGGAAATAAGTATTCTCCTTACTGTCGATTGATTTTACAGTGATATCTGCATTACTCATCAACTCAAAAACACCAAATTATACCTTGTGTACAATGCTTTTGTGTTTTTCTCCATTTCGGAGAAACAAATAGTTTTTTCGGAGTTTAGGATGGCCGAAGACACTACACTACCCATAATCCTCAGCTATCGTTTGGGACTACACCAGTCCGCTTTGCTTGACAAACCCCGTGACTAGTCCTCAAGCTCTGTGATTGGATGTTGGAGTGTCAGTGCGCCAAGCTTATGCCGAGCGTCAAACAGCACTGAAATGGAATGACTATCCAAAAAAGGATTTGAACGCTACAGTGTAGTTATGACGATGAAAATGTTAGGTCACAGGCTCCTCCAACAGTGCAACACAATTAAACAGAAAAACTGAGTAAATACAAAAAGAAAAATTGTAAAAAAGTGAAATAGTGCAATAAGAGTCGATATTCAAGTGATTGAAATATGATATATTAGATAAATAATTTGTAAATTGCAGCCAGATTAATGTTATGGATGTTGTTAAAAAAGTTCAGGTGTTTAATAGTCTTCTGGCCAGTGGGATGAAACTGTCCCTGAGTCTGGTGGTTTTAGTCCGGATGCTGCGGTACCGCCTGCCAGACGGCAGCAGACAGAACAGTTTGTGGCTGGGGTGATGGGGGTCTTTTGTAATCCTGAGGGCTTTCTTCCTGAGCCGCTGGGAGTAAAGATCCTCCATGGATGGCAAAAACTCCACCACAATTCAGAGGTTAACCTCCACTACATTTATTTTAGTTACTTTACAGATTCTGATTAATGATGTGAAATATAAACAACCCTTAAATCAGACTTTAGTTACACCTGAGTAAAATTCAGGGAAGGTGATTGTCAAGTGCAAACAATTAGGCGAGATATTTGATAGTTGGTGCTTGAGAAGACTAAATATGTATCTGCAGATCCCTATAAAGCATATTCATTAGTTATTCTTTAATCGTTCATTAAAAACTGTATATAATGGCTATTTTGCACATCCCTTTCAAGATTTTCTAAAGTTTATTGACATATCATATGCACAACTATGGTGTAGTTATGCATTGAATGAAAAACTTGGGTCGCAGGTTCCTCAACAGTGCATTACAAGACATCTATCAATATGTGTGTACCTCCACCATTAAACTGTCATATTCTGCACATTTCTTATTCTATCTACATACATCTTATAAGAGTATAATAAATATGTATAATATCAGTTAAAGGGGACCTATCATGCAAAATGCACTTTTGTACGTCTTTTAGTGTCAGAAAACACAACCCTCTCTCTTTTCCTCCATACCCAAATCTCTAAAAACGGGGTTGCAACGGAGCTGATTTGAAATTGTTCTGACGTCAGAAACGAGGACAACTCTCCACCTATCAGGGGAATGGGGGGTTGGGCCACGGCCATTGCCGCTCGAAAGCGCTGGAGACGCTGTAGTACATATGCCAGGCCTGTAAGTGGCGCTGTAGTCTGCCACAAAAGCAGCGAAGAAGACTTCTCACAGAATCAGCCCTCGCAAAAACAGGGCTGGAAAAGAGCAAATAGAGCGAAATGAGGCATGGCTAAAATGGATGATCTGTTTGGTATTTTGAAAAAAAAACTTCACAGACATGTTTTATATAGGTATGGCCCTACAATATATTATTCAAATATAGCATGATAGGTCCACTTTAAAATAAGTGCTTCAACATAGTTAACATTGCAGGAAAGTTGATTGTCAAGTCCCAAACAAACTATGCAATATATTACATTACATGTTACTTGTCAGACGCATTTATCCAAAGCGACTTACATACTCTATACTGTGGACAATCCCCACAAGAGCAATTTGGGGAGAAGTGTCTCAGGGACACAACGATATGCTGACTGCAGTGGGGTTTGAACCTGTGACCCCCTGATCCCAACACCAAGGCTCTATCCACTGCGCCAAAGCTGGGGAACAATAGTCTTGCAAGGGGGGGGAAGAAAGGAGAAGAAGGGGGAAGAAGGGGGAAGAAGAAAAAGGAGGAAAAAAAGAGGGAAAAAAGAGAAAAAGAGAAAAGAGGAGGAAAAAAACGATTCTCCTGCTCCCAATTCTCCTCATGTAGCATTTAAAAGTGTTTATATACAGTAGTGTTTCAAAAAAAGTATGTATTTGTTTATTTCTTGCGGCGGAAAAAACATCCACAAGATTGCAGGATTGAATCCCAACTCCGTCAGTATTGAAGTGTATAATATATAGAACATGAGAGGAATAAAAGTGCTTGTGTTGCATATCTTCATTAGATATTGACTGATAAGACTTGTGTTATACAGTTAACTATTAATACGTTTCTATTAAATATTAAGTACAACTTATTTACTTCTTTCAAGTTTATTAAATACTTTTTTTAAATCAGGGATAGTTTTTAAGTCACCAAATGGACTTTTATTGAAGCTCATTGTTTGTGTGCTGTGGATAAATAATTAAAATATAACCATTACATTAATATCAACTAAGGTATAGGTTTTATAATTATTTTGTTTTTGGCTTTCGAACAGGTGAACGAAAAACTATAGAAATTCTAAACATAGCACTCCACTACAATTATTGGACAGACACTAGGTATACTTGAAAAAGCCAAACCTTTATTTTAAATGAGTTAAACATAATAACATTTAAAACAGTAGTAAAACGGTACAACAAAATAATGATAATAACACTCGTAAATAGAAGATAAACATTATTATATACAATTTATACATAAGATATATATATATATATATATACACACATAACTATAAAACTGTAAACCAAACTATATACATAATTAAGTGTCAATGCCTATGGGGGCGGATATACTTTTCACTTTTTGTTTTTCATGTCCTTCAGCCACTGCTCCTTTGGCAAAGCCTCAACCAAGGGGCAGTAAACAACTCCCTTGTACTGGCTGTGTCCAGTTTCCGCTGTGCGAAATTTCCCACACTTTTTGCACGTGTTGTGCACAACCTTGCGGGTCAGCTTTCGGGTGGCTGGAGCAGGAATAGGAGCAGGAAGAACAGAGGAGAGGCTGGCATTCAGAGCCTGTGGAGCAGCGACCTGGACCGGCACCTGTGAGGTCACTGGATTAAAAATCCAGGAGCAATGGCCCAAAGGTGAAGCAGGGAAGAGCTGTCGCTGCCGCACCATCTGAGGGCCAGAGGGAAGCTGCGGTGGAGCAGGGAATAGCTGCCGCACCATCTGAGGGCCAGAGGATGGAGCAGGGAATAGCTGCAGCTGGGGACGCAGCTTTACAGTTGCCGGTGTTGCTGTTGTGGGCGAGGCCTTCCTCTTTAGCTTTGCCTGGCCAACGGTGCTACTTGGAAGTATGTAATGGTAAGCAACACCTGGCTGGGGGGCTGCTGATTGGGGGCGAACATTGGCAGGGGGAAGAGGGTCAGATGCCACAGACAGGCGGCTAGGCAAAACCAGCCCCTGCAACACCACTGCATGGTCTTCCCTTTTCACCCTCTTATTGTGCCACTGCACTAGGGTGGTGTGGCTCACGTCCACCAGTTGCAGGGTGGTCTGCTGCATAACTGTCCCATTGGACAGAATGCGGCGCCTGATTTTCCTGTAGTCCTCCAGGATGAGATCCCATCTTGACACTGTGCCAGTCCCCCTCTTCCTGGGACTACGGTGGATTACACAGAGCCTGACAAAGATGGCCTCAATCAGGCGGCAGCAATCTGGCCACTGTGCAAGTGGGGCAGTGGTGGTGAGAGCATGCCTCTTCAAACTCTCCACCCCTGGAGTGAACTCCTGCTTCTTTTTAGGAGACCTGAACCGCCCTGTGTGCAGCCTGCTCTGATGTCTGGCAGCAAAAACCACCCTTTGCTTGTCATAGTCCAGCAGGTTCAGCCACAGAGCAACAATGTTGCTAACCTGAGGGAGGGAGAACACAGCACATAAGACAAGAATATCTCAAATTGTGAACTTGTATATGCACAGAGGAAAAGCAGCTTGACTGTTCATGATCCTGACCTGCTGGTTTGTTAGGACCATAGTCAGCTGGTTCCTGAGCTCCACCAGACACTCTGCCAAGCTGTCCACTCTGTCCATGCCTGCCATGCCAGAGTCATCCACAGCCTGCAAAAATATAGAAAAGAGAAAAATAATGTGAGGACAGCGAAAAAGGACAACCACATACAACCACAGCTAAAACACATAATTGCATATTGATTTATATACCCCAGACTCATCAGGAGGCGCAGAATCAAGTGCTGAAGAGACACCTGGCTGAGGCATGGAGGCTGGAGCCTGGGAGGAGGCAGAAGGTCGAGAGGAGGCAGCGGACAGGGAGGGCAGAGAGGGAGCAACAGTTAGAGAGGAGGCACAATGGTGCAAGGAGTCAGCAGCTTGCTCGGACGCAGCAGCCAGGGAGGAGGAAGCCGCTGTGGAGGAGGAAGCAACCTGGGAGGAGGAAGCAGGCTGGGAGGAGGAGAGTGTTGCAGAGGGACAAGGCAAGGAGGAGATGGAGATCCCTGGGTCATCAAGGAGGAGGATTGGGACTGTGGGCTCCTCAAAGCCCTCATCTTCCTCTTCTTCCTCACCTTCATCCACATCCTCCAACATGTTCTCAGTCTCCTCGGAATCAGGGATGATTCGAAGAGGCCGTCCAGTCTGACTGAGTAAGTAGTCAACACCAAGCAGCTCTCCTGTCAAAAATCATCATATGGCAATGATAGTTGTTTAACTTAGTACATTCACAGAAACCTTAAACCAAAAGTGTAATGAAGCCAGATATCAATTATACATACCATTGTATTTGGCAGGCGGCCTGAAGGTCGGCACAAATGCTCGACCAAACACCTTGAGGCTGTTGGTGTTGACACAGTGAGCCACATCCCCAGCATATGTCAGCAGTGATGCCTGCTTGCTGGTCACCGCAGCAGCCGCTCTATCCTGGTTCCACCTGTTCAGGCCTTCCAGGAGGTACAATTGGAAATTCAGTGCATTTGCACTGGTTCCTGGGAACAAATACAAATATTTTTGCCATTGAAAAATGTTTTCTTTTTCAAACTGAACACTTATGTCAAAGAAAAACATACACATAATTGAACCAACCTGGAATAAACCTGTTTAGGTGGAGATGAAATGACTCCAGCGATGTAGACCCTCGTGCACAGCGGTACTTTATAAGCAGGATGCCACTCTTTGTGGTGGTTCCTGTCACGGTGTACAGCTGCACACCTGGCACATCCTGGATGCACTTCACGTGGTGTCTCTGCACACGCCAAATGTGCTCCATGCGCACCTGTTCCAGCAGCGGCACCCCCATAAGGTCTCTCCCATTATTCCCCCCCAGTTTCTCCAGCAGCTGCTCAATGAGGGTGAGAGTGGCCACTTCCCCGTGCGTCCTCCTGCGGCAGTACAGGCTCAGCTCCTTTTTACTGATCTTCTCGTCCACCATCTGATCAGTAAGACCTGGCACACCCTCCTGCACGAGTAGCGCCCTCTTTGCCTGCCGCAACAAAGTGAGGTCCCTTGCGTCCCACTCAAAGATGCATGCAGACAGGCAGCCCATGAAGGTGGGGTAAAGGGGATGAGCGTCAGTGGTGCAGCCAACAGCCAACCTCCTCATGAAATGCCAGATGTCCAGCCGAATGTGGAGATCTGGCCAATCACTGAACCTGCTGTGCAGCATGCTTGTCCCGTCACTCACACAGCCACAGTCAACATACAGCAGCACTGGGGGTGGAACAGCTGCCTGGCGATACCGCTCCATCACACCAGAGGCCATCGTGTCCAGTCCAGGCCCCTCCTGTACTGTGAGGACACTTGTCACAATCTGGCCGACCTCATTACCAATAGAGGTCACCCAGAGAGCTGTCCCCTTGGCGTGGCCAGCCAGCTTCTTTGTGATCTGGAATGTGACAACAGCGATGTTTTAAGTTAAAGCAGTAAATGTATGTAGATCGATTACACTGAACACATGTACAATAGAAACAATATTTGTAATGTTATCACTGCGGAAAAATATGATTGTGTATAGAAGAGTATAACATACATGGAAATTGAATACACAGTCACATTATATATTACCTTTTTGGTTGAGTCCATCTTTAAAATGGAACCAAATGTCGAGGTGATGCTTGCCTTGATGTGGTCCATGCGGGAGAGTATATCTCTGCCGTACACGGCCAGCACCCAGCGACTGCTTGGGATGTCGATGGGCTCTGGGGGCTCCTGGCAAACCACAGGGAAGAGGCTGGGCCGAGCCACAAAGTCAGCACACTCCCCAAGATAGTGTGCCAACCGGTTCAGCCATTCCTCCCCATGGTTCTCCTTCAGCTGCTTCACAAGACGTGCTGGGCTGTTGCCGAGTGTTCTCTCCCGAAGCAACCGAATGACACGGATGTCACAAGCATACCTGAAATGCACATTTCATTGTATTTGTTTATCCAAAACACAGAAAGTGTGTGATAAACCCATTGCATCAGATGTAACACAAGGTTAATTTATATCAGTTTTACCTTCTAGTTTACATAGTTTACACAGGGCTGGGACCAGGAGGGGACAAAATAAGACAGTGATAATATCATGTAGCCTGTATATCATACCACAGCTGTATTTAACTAATTAAGAAGAAATTTGAAATGTATTAAATGTTATGATTTTCCATGTAATATACAATTTTTGACTATATATTTTTTTGCAGTGGTTTAAGTATTCTCAATCACCATAATTTAAAAACTGCTTTACTCACTTATGGGTCAGAATCAGCCGGAACATTTTCTGGTGCGGCAGGTCCAGCTGGTCCCGCACGGTCTGACTGGTCGACAGAAAGTTCAGGACACACACGCTGCACCTGAGTGTCTCTGTCACCATCAGGTAATACCTGTCGATGTCCAATACCTTCCGAGACCTCCTATGGACACCCGAGCCCGTCAGCTGCTTCCTACAAGTTGGGCAGAACACCCTCACATTCCACAGGTGGTAGGGCATCCACACCATCAGCCGATGGGTGAAGAAGCGGTCTGGCATCGGGGTCTGGTGGTATATGAGGGCTGGGACAGGAAGCTCGTACCACAGCTTCAAATGTGGCCGCAGTTTGCCAGAATAAAAAAGGGTGTTGGAAATCCACCTCTGGTCCTGCACAGGGATGGCCTTCCTCATTTCCCGAGGCAACCAGAATGAAGCTGCAGCAGCAGTGGCTGGCTCATCTCCTCCAGACTCATTCTGTTCGGAAGAGAACAACAAGTTGTTGAATATATAAAGGCTACATTTAGATTTACAACAGAGCCATACAAACGAGTAGACACAGTACTCACAGAGCCTACTGCCAGGATGGTGTTTACAGCAGTGCTCACAGAGGATGTAGAGGGAGAACTGACGGAGGATGGAGCAGGCATGGAGGTCCTCGCAGAGGATGTAGAGGGAGAACTGACGGAGGATGGTGCAGGCATGGAGGTCCTCACAGAGGATGGAGAGGGAGAACTGACAGAGGATGGAGAAGGAGGGGAAGAGCTGTGGGACTTCCTAGCCACTAAATGTGGCTTCAGTGAGGCAGATTGTGACCCACCAAAGCGTGATTTCGTGAACTAACAGAAAAAACAGAGGTTCATTTATTGTGCAAGAAAAACTAAATCAATAAAACAAAACAGTAATTACTAAGGAAATATTTACCATTGATAAACTCGGAGGGGGCCGCAGGAAAGTCCGCTGGGCTGAGGCAGTTGCTCCAGGGGCTGAGACTGAGGCCACAGACTGCGGGGCATTGGCAGGCTAAAACAACAGCATTCAATCTATCAATCATGTAATGCAATACAAAATGTTATGTAACAGCTACAGCATTAAAGCACTGTAAAAGGCACGCAAGCAAGAACAACAATAATGTTATTTTATTTTCAAATACATCACCTTAATGACGTGAAATCCACAGTTGCAGGCCATGGACCCGCCAAAGAGGGTGGTCTGTCTACGGGCCTGCATGGGGCATTTTTCAATCTGAAATGATCATAATTATTTTTTAGTCTCGAGTGAGTCACTCGATTGATAATATTTGTACCAGTATCTTGTCTATTTTCAGTAATACAGTATACTTTTAATTTAATAAGTACTAAGTAATAGGTACATGTGTTGCTATACTTTACCTTCTGATAGAGGTCATACCATTTCCGTTGCCTCGGAGCTGGTTTATTCCCCTCCTCTGAAGGCCAAACTCCAGAGTTAGCAAAGGCCTTCAGCCGGGCCAGCCATTCGGCCTCTCCCATCGCTTTGTGGGTTTTGGGTTTAGTGCTCATCTAAGTAAAATAACAAGTGTTAAGAGCAAACTACAGTGCAAAGCAAACAACACTGATACCATGTTATCAGTTATATATAATAATAAGAATAATATGAATAATACATGTTATTTATATATTGCTTTTCCTGGTGCTCAAAGCGCGTATATATACATGTTATCTACACATATTATCTTATATAAACACATAATGTTAATATTTATACCCTGAAGTTCTCCTTCTATCAATTATGAGTGTATGTATATTGAATTACAATTAATGTAATCTTATATACAGTATAAAGCTATCTTTAATATATATTTAACAATATACTGTATCCCTCCTGCATCACATAAACACACACTTATACATATTCATATTATCATATAATACTGAGTTAAAGCATATCATTATATCATTTAGGTGTCTATATTAAAACAATACACTAAAACCATGCAACGCATAAACAAACTCATAAAACGCCCCGTTACCGATAGGGATCTCAAATTACAGTGGGTAATATTAAAGTTGGTTATTGTAAAACCTTAATAAGTATACACGTATACACCGCACCTATTGTCAACAACTATTGTAAGGGCTGCATACAGTAGCTGTATGACTAATGCTGGTGGTACCACAGGTCAAAACGTGTAATAAGCTAATTACAACATGCCCATTAATGTAATAATTGTATAACAATCGGACAATCGGATGTACATATTTACACATGGTTGTTGACAATTATTAAAATGACAGTTAACGTTTATTTAAAATAGAAACATTTGCGTTAGCAATGCTGGCGATGCTAACTAATTTGATGCAGACTGTTGTTGTTGCCTGATGTTGCCATATACCGTCATGTAAAAGTTGACGGCAAAATAGTAAAATTACATCGAGCGACGGTTGTAAAATTGGGTTTTACGACTGTCAAACAGGAAAAAAGTAACATTTAGTGTTGAGCTTGTGTTGGTACTTACTCTGGATATCTCAGATGCGCTTCGCGAGGACTGCAACAAGTCCACTGTCAATCAAAAGCGTGAGGGGGCGGGTTCGGGGAGAAGCCGTGCCCGTGAGTAGCTCTGTCCATTGTGATGCCGTGACGTGATTGGCTCCGTCCATTGTGAACTCGCGTCGTGATTGGTTTAGGTCCAATCTCACAATGGACAGCGAGTATCATGATTGGATGATAGATTGGAGCTAGAGCAGACGGTACTGCGCCAGCTAGCGCCACACGCCTCCTAGATATTAGATGCTAAATACTTTATCAGGCTTAATATATATCTGTTGATACCCCCAAAGCTTTTTGCTTATTTAAAAGAAGACCTTAACCTAAAGTATTATTTAATGTTTTAATAAAGCCTAATTAGTTTGTCTGTTTTGCACATCCTCCTATTAATATCTTTGTACATCCAGCACTAAACTGTTTTATTCTAGATATCATTTACAGTATCTTCTTGATATTTTCTATTCTATCAGACCTTCTACTTTCCTGCTATTTTGTATTTCCTCTTAATATTTAAAGGTTTTCATCAAATATAACACATTCAACAAAACATGCAGCAGACCTTTGGCAAGGCAAGGCAAGTTTATTTATAAAGCACCTTTCAACACAAGGCAATTCAAAGTGCTTTACAAAAATGAAAGACATTAAGAAAAAGGCATTTAAAAACAGTCATTAAAAAGCAACAAAATCTACCTGCATTGCAATTACTCTAAACGTGTAATAACGTGTTTTAACCACTAGGTGGTGCGGGTTAAAAAACTGTCAAGCTTACAGTGTTAACAATCAATTATACTGCTGTTTCCGGTTTAGTTTACGACGGATATATTTTGTTATCCACACATATATTGTTTTGATAATTGTAACACAAAAGCGATGTAAAAAACCCACAGCAACACAGAAAAGATGATCTTAACATGACCCAGTAGTCTAGTTAATAAAAAATAATAATATCAAACAAAATATTACTATTAACTTTATTGTGAAATTAAAACAGAACAGTAATAGAATAGTTTCCGGTCTATTCTGAGGCCCAATATCTGTAGATAAATAAAGAACTAAGCCAGATGTGTAATATTTAATGCAGCCGAACCATTTATTACAATGCATTTATGTGATGACTCTCAAAGAGTAAAGCAAGCACTGCTGAATAAAGTATGATTTTATCTTTTACGAAATGGAATGCAGTTGGAGGTCAACCAATCACAGAGCTTGAGGACTAATCACGGGGTTTGTCAAGCAAAGCGGACTGGTGTCGTCACAAACAATAGCTGAGGATTATGGGTAGTGTAGTGTCTTCGGTCATCCTAAACTCCGATAAAACTATTTGTTTCTCAGAACCGAAAGGGAAAAACACAAAAGCATTGTACACAATTTAAACCAATTACTGTTGTGTAATTAACAAGGATAATCTGTTTTTTTAGTTGATGAATAGTGCAGATATCACTGTAAAATCAATCAACAGTAAGGAGAATACTTACTTCCGGGTGTAAAATTATATTCGATATGTAATGGACGCTCACATTAGGCTTATTTGAGATGAGCTGCGGCTCGCTTCGAAAGTAGACGAGAATAGCCGATTGCAGCCGGGGGAGGTCTCAAAAAGCTCGCCTGAAGTCGGACAGCTCGGAGTCGGCTTGACTCGGTTTGCATTTATAAAGAATGCACAAATGTGTTTAATCGTTAATGTCGGATATGTACTAAGTAAATACATTTGTTCCTGCTCAAGATTAGATTCAACTTTATTGTTATTGCACAGATTACAGGTACTGAGACAACGAAATGCAGTTTAGCTTCTAACCAGGAGTGCAACAAGCAGTAAAGTGAAAAGTAATGTCCACAATCTACAGAATAAAATATAGAATGAATTGAATGATGAATAAACAGTGAAGGGTATGAACACACTAGATATACACAGTAGCATGTGAGCAGTATGAACAGTATTAACAGTGTGTATGAATATGCTAAGATATATAAAGTATGAAAACGGTAAGCAGGGCAAGTATAGTATAAAATATATAGATATTAATTTCATGATGATAAACATTGTGGAACAATGATGAAAAATGTGACAAACTTTTGCGGAGCCAATTGGAGAGTTTCATCAGCAGCACGGGGTGAAAACCACCAATGAGCGCTCAGCTCGATATACCAGCGAGTCGTTTCCCATCAAGCATTTCGCTTCTGCAGCTCGTGGAGAGAAACTGCTCCGCCTCGCTCTCAAGGCTGCTGGCATCTTTGTCCCGCGAGATTTCAAAGTCTCATGCAGTCGAGCCTCCAGAGCAAGTCGGACAAAATTACTAACCATCATGCAACGCACTAGCAAGACGGCGGTCGCAATTGCGCAGGTCTGCGTCGGTCTCGCTCATCTCAAAAGAGCCTATTGCCTTTAAATGCCGCCGACATGGACCGATGCGGTGCTTCCCTGAGCGTCAAATACCGCCGCCGATGGGAATACATTGCAATCAGTTGAAAGCTCTTTGCGTCCGTTTATGAAGCTGAAGGAGACTCGGTGCGTCCAAACTGCACGCCAAAGGACCCTGACCAAGTGTCGCTCTTTGATGATCAGGGAGTGAGACTGTGTTGTCATAAACTGGCAACAACAATGATCCCAAGCTCCTCCTCCTTAACAGAGATAGCAGCAATACCCAAGGCCGTAGACCTATGCCATGGGAAAAGAGACAGTGAAAGGAGAAAACGATCAACTGTGTCCATTTGCTTTGGGATCCACTCACTTTTTGAAAACACAACCACTGTGAAGTCAGACATGGAGACACCAGAAATGACATGGCTTCAAGAGCAAAGATATACACACTGCAGTTATAGCATACACTTTTTCTTTTTCAAGTGTGAATATCTGTAAATAAACCTTCTGGGCCAGCAAAAGGAATACAAACTCTCATGAGCTCCTCTTTGGCTAGGTCACTGGCAGAGAGTATGAAGGAGTATTGACCTGTCTGAAAGGACAGACAGACAGCAAACATCCAAGTAAATAGAGACAACAAGGCACACAGGAAATCAGCTGGAGAGATCAAGTTATTTATTTTGTGTGGATGAGATTTATTTGATTTTAATGGTCAACGTGTCCTCCCAAGGTTATCATTCAATGGCCTGATGTGGCTGGCCACTGACTAGCACAGACTATATCATTATTAATGTGTGTTGTTGGTGTGCGTGTCTTTGTGTTACATGAAAAAGTGTAACATAGTCATTTAATTGTAATGTATTCATAATAACAATGAGCACACAAAAGAATAGCTCCTAAAAATGACAAAATACGATAAGAATCAATATATGTTTATCTATTTAAGATAATTTTAATACATATTGTATTTATTACGTAGTGTTTGATCATGTCTTGGAAGTAGGAAGGAATGGTTCCTTTCATCGTACTGTGGAGTCTGGATGCAAGCTAACAGAGTGGTGTAAGGAGGTGAGGACTGCGAGAACTGGAGGTGAGACTCCAGGCTGGCTTCAGTGTTTTGGAGCAGCTGACTGATGGCAGGCCTGCTGACTGTCACACAGAAGTCTTTTTAAGCCACGAATCTGAACATTCAGTTTGTTTAACAGCACAACATTTATAAAAACTAAAAACCTTCCCAGTGTGCTCACATTGTCATATGTGACATCTTTCCCAATTCATTGTCAATTGTCATTGACTTTATACTTGATGACATCACACATTTGAGTGTCAGCGCTGTACTTTTGGATTTGAAAGAGAGTTGGTCATGTTTTGGTATACTGATGGAATGTCTTGGACAAAAGACATCAAGTATGACGTTTGGAAAAAGGCGTAGTTCCCCTCTAAATTATACAATTACAATTGTATTATACAATCAAGTAATATTTGTATTTCCGTAGTCCTTAAAGTTCCCTCGTTTTTTATTGTGTCATAAACATAAAATAAATAATTTTTACTTTATATCTAATGATTAAAAATACTCATACTTTAAAGAAGATGATTTCTAAACTGGGTTCTGTAACTAAGCAGGGTTCACAGACTGGGTAAGGCACAACTAATGGGTGTCATTCTGCTGCCTATTTAGAACTCTTACTTTAATTTTGTTTATTTCATTTTGCTTTTAATACATTGATCTTAGTAATGTGTCAAATGTATGACTTTAACATGGAGGACTGATAACAATTTGTACCTAGTCATTTACGGCTCTACAATGGTTTAGGTACAGACCGGCGTGTGGGCTTTGCCAAGGCCAGATCAGCTGCAACAGGTAGTCACTGTGGGGTACCCCCAGGGTCGGTGCTGGGACCAGTTCTCTCATCTATTTACATGCTCCCTCTTGGCACCATCATCCGTAAGCACAACATCAGTTTCAATTTTTATGCAGATGACTCGCAGAATAATTTTAGCTGCGACCAAGCAAACCACACCCTTAACGCTGTTAATCTGCTCAAATGCCTCCAGGATTTCCACATGGAGCCCCCTCCACACGCTCCCAGTTCAAACACACCACACAATTGGGCTTACCAGGTTTTTCCAGACCCAACCGATCCAACTCACCCAACCATACTCACCACCAGATGGTGCTCAGTTGACAGCTCCGCCTCTCTCTTCACTCATGGGTAAATCCGATAATACAATAACACTATCGATCATCTGCCTTCAGCCACGTTATCTACCTCCGGGCCGGGAAGCTTCCCTTCTTCCTCAATCTATCATTAGGTGCTTTCACACCGGAGTACTTTTCCCAGGAATAGTTCCGATAGTTCCTGGGATTTTGCGTTCACACTAAAAAGATCTGGAACTAGAACTTTTTTTCGGGAACCTTTTCACCCCTTTTCAGTCTTTTCAAGGTTCCAAATTTGGCTGGGCGAATTGCAAACCACGCCCCGTAAAAAGTTTTGTGAAGCCGCCATTTTATTTGCTCGCATCAGCATTATTAGCATTAGCATTAGCCCAGCACACCAACAGAGAGAGACTAACTTATGGCAACACAAAATAAAACATGGGAGTGGTGGAGTGATGAGGAGGTGTCGGCGTTCTGGCGATTTACTCGGAAGGCTTCAGTAGAAGCTGCTGGGAGTCCCAGCAGCTTCTACTGAAGCCAGTCCCCAACTCCGGGGACTTCCGGCCGGGGACTTCGGGTGGCAGTATCCGCCGTGAAGTTGTTTGCGGCCTGCCAGTAAACCCAAAGCAGCTTCATTTGCGTAATCCTTCCTCAGGGACTTATTCCGGTGTGAACGCGATCTACTAGATAGTTCCGGAACTAAAGATTTCCGGGGAACTTAGTTCCGGGAACTACTCCTGGGAAAAGTACTTGGTGTGAAAGCGCCTATTGGGTGTTTTTATTGAACCATTCTTAGTCGGGCCCCTTGCCTGAGACCAATTAGCAATGGGAGACCCTATCAGGAACACCCCAGCCTTATTATTATGACTACAGCATCCAACAGTATGTATAGATTAGAGGAATACTTTGAGGACAAAAGCAAGGAGGCTGTTCCCATCAGTTGGTTTGTGGTGAAAAATATGGTAAGAATTTGATTAATAAAATATAGTTATTTTAAAGGTCCCATGTCATGTGTAGGAGCCAAAATCCTTGTTTTGCCATTACTTATTATTTGTATTATTATCTTCATTTCTGTTTGCATCGCGTTTCATTCTTATTGTTTATCACTTCCGGCAATGGTCACGTGGGTGTGGTTTATTGTTATTTAGGTCACCTGTTGGATGCCGGTTTGGGAGGATATGATGTAGGAAGAGGGTGAATTTGCTCTGATACTTTCTGTTGACCCTCAGGTCGGGAGTTGTACATTGTTTGTTTGCGTTTTATTAAACACTATGGACTATGAATGACTTCGGACTCTTATATGGAACGCGTCACAGCAAAGAGCACATTTTAGCCTCTCAGCGGCATAACTCATAGGGAGTTTGTGCCACTACATCATGCTTTTCCGGTTATTACCCGTCCCCTTGTGTGTTATGAAGGTTTTTATGCATGTAAACGGTCTGCAAAGTCACAAACCCTCAAAGTACACCCTGTAGCGAGTAAAACTCTAACACAGAAAAGACCTGTCTATGCTGCCCCAGAACGCCTCGTTGGAGATTTCTCTTTTTCTTCCTGGGTACAGTGACGTGACCATACCCAATGTGGAGCTCCACACACACACTCTCTCAGCGGCAAAACTGTGACGCGCTGGGGGGGTGAGTTTGGAAAATTGCACAATATAAATCTATTCTAGTAGAGCTCAACAATGGAATTATGATCAGTAGAAATGGCCATGACATGGGACCTTTAAGTCATCGGTGTAGTTTCCAGGACTGGGTTTTTAAGGGATATGTTTTTGACGATGCACTGCTGAGCCAGGGTCGTAATGAATACTGAAATGAACATTTTGTTCATCTCAGTTAATGAAATAGGTTACTTGCTGTGTTGTAGCACAGACCTTATAGTGTACAATCTCAAATTGTTCAAGAGCTGGTTGAAAGTTCATGAGGGGAACCTGGAAAACAGGGAAGAAGGTCCAGAACTCAGTGCTGTATAGCTCAGTGATGGGTGTAGCCATCACCCATTGTACATTTCAGACACTTTGTCATCAATCCTGCCCTGCTGGCTTTTTGGAAAGATTCAGCTCCCTCACCATTGGACATTGAAAAGGGTTCTCCAGCTTCATACACTGCTTTCTGTCAGACGGAAGTCCTCTCATCAGCCTACAGGTGGAGTCAGGGGCATGCAGTGGGAGAGGTTGTTCTGCAGCAGAGTTTTGAAGGCAGAGCTGAAATCTACAGACACCATCCTGGCTCATGCTCTTACAGGCCTGTGCAAACAGCAGGGTTCAAGGAGGACAGGACAAACAATGACTATAAAAGACATTAAAATACTTAAAAGCCACCAAGGTCTGGACAATGAGGCTGTGAATGTATGTGGCACAGGGCTTTACTTATAGAGGACACACCTTTTTATTTCTGATCAAATAAACGTATTTATACAAGAGATTGGTTTTAAGTTTCCAGGATTTAGCTTTTACTGAAGTTGTGATGTCTCTCAATGATAATTTGACAACTTTAGTAGCAGAAAATGAACAAAAAACTATAAAATGCTTTACTTTATAAAAGGCTCTGCGTCCTAATCAGATTGAAGACCTCAACAACTTCTGAGTCTGCAGGAACAGTTATTGGATGTTGTTTATATGAATCGCATAAAACACATTTCCATCTTAACATAAAGCATGTCCAGTAAAGGATTGAACTCTGAGGCAGTTTCCTCTTAAATATGATGTTCCTCTCAAATACTGTGTCACTCCTTTCACTGCACTGACCTGTTGAGATTAACAAAGTTTAACAATGTTATACATTATTTCATGTGTAATAGTTTGGCTCAATTTCAGTGTTCCTGTACTTATATGTTGCGTTATTGATATGATGAAGTGTAACCACAAAGTGTAAACAATCTCAAGATCAGAAAGAACATCTACATAACAGTACGTGTGTGTGTGTGTGTGTGTGTGTGTGTGTGTGTGTGTGTGTGTGTGTGTGTGTGTGTGTGTGTGTGTGTGTGTGTGTGTGTGTGTGTGTGTGTGTGTGTGTGTGTGTGGGTGTGTGTGTGTGCGTGCGTGCATGCGTGCGTGCGTGTGTGTGTGTGTCTGGCCTGGTTACGATGATCTCTGCTATTCCTGGTCTGAAGGGGAGGAGCAGGGTGAAAACAAGACTTTGCCCCTGACTCATGCCCTCTGTGGCAGCATAATGCTGACCATCCAAGTGTGTTTGTGTCTCCTTGTTTGAATATGTGGCTGATAAAATATATATATATACATAACCACCTAAAAACATGTATTGGTGCCAAATGCGTTGCATAACAGATGGTACATTTAGCCCCCACATTAGAAAACCAGTCCGTAGTGGCCAAAACTGAATTTCTGTAAGGGTGTGGTACATTCCGGTTGTTTTTATGATTAAAAAAGCACTTATTGTAAATGTAAAAGTTTAACCGTATATTAATTTAGTCCCTGTCTTTTATCTGTCTTTTATTTTCTTAGAGGTCACACGTGCTATACATTATTATCTGACAGGGCTGTAATATCTCTGAGAGCCGATCCACTTGCTGGCTCACACGGTGGTCAAACAGCAGCAGTTGATGAACTCATTCAGTCCAACCTGGCTCTTTCGTAACATTATATAAGGTTATGCCATCTGCACAGACTTACTCATTGTTACATATTTGCCCAGCCGAGGGTTAGGGTGGTGGTGGGGTAATAGAGTCCAGCATACTGTGTCACATTTATTGATCCCTCCTTTTCCAAGCACAATCTCCCCCATACACACACTCTGGTTTCTTCACACACAGCATTCTATTCGCAGGGAACTCAACAAGTGGCCCTGCAAAGTTATTTTAATATTTGATTATTGCCAATATGTGTTGTTAAATGCATGGTCGAGGTTCAACTTCATTTTCAAAATGTTGATTAAACTATAGGTCATTTACCTCTACTACCTCATTTTAAGGTAGTGTAAGGTACCTTCTATTCCAACCTTAAAAATGATCATATAGTCAGATCAACACATCTCCGTGTTCAAGGATAACCTCATCTAACATTGCATAATGTCACTCTGTCAACAACCCTGCATGTTGTCTCTGGCCCTTGTGAAGAGAGTTGCAGCCCCTTTGGAAATCAATGGTAATAACAAGCTTAAAAGTGATCTGCAGATTTCGGGAACATAAAAATATTGTTTCTCAGATCACACCACTCAAAACTATTTATCTGTAAATGCTGACATTAATCTGACACTGTACAGGGTACAATTCAATAACTAAAAGGCTACATACTACATTACACTGCTCGGATGTATGCTTGAAGCAGCTGTGGGATGTGATTTGATACTTTTAGGCCAAGAAGTTGCCATGGTAAGCATGTTCAGCTATGTGTTACTTTATTAAGCAATTGTTGGTAATTAAACTTTATCATGACGGATCAGAATTTAAATAAATAATTTTAGACTCAACATATAAAACTTTTGGCTTGTGTAATACACACTTTAAAAAAAATGTTTTTCACAATATCTGATCTTATTGAGCACAATGTTAAATTCAGTCGAGGTGTGGGCGCACACATATATCAGCACACTCAGCTAATGTCTGTTTTAAAACTGATACGGCTGTTTACTGAGTACACATCTGGCATGTGTATTCATGCTTGCTGTGGAACATTCCAGTTAATTCATGTATGGCATACTGAGAAGTTGAGCCATACTTGGAAAGAAAAATGTAATGAAAGGATTTTGTCTTTGTTGATATGGGACAAATAATTAAAAAAAACATCCTGTGAAAACCTGACAGCAATCTATCTTTTCCCATATGGTGGTGGGAGGACATAAGGGGTCTCTGGTATATATTTATATTTCGGGTAAAAGCTGACTGTATGGTTCAAACACCATTATGGAATCAACCACAACGATGAGTTGGACTACAGAGGGGGGTCCGGGCAGAACCTGGTGGCGGTCCACAGACTGTCCCCCCTCCAAACCTTCAGGAGGCGGTACAGGAGGCTCTGCTTCAGGACCAGCAGGCTGTCAACATGCTGAACACTGTCTCTGCACCCTGAACATCCCAGAATAGCATGCCACCCTATTACATTACATTACATTACATGTTACTTGTTAGATGCTTTTATCCAAAGCAACTTACATACTCAATACTGTGGACAATCCCCACAGGAGCGATTTGGGGTGAAGTGTCTCAGGGACACAATGACATGCTGACTGCAGTGGGAATTGAACACTGATCCCAACACCAAGGCTCTTCCACTGCGCCACACGCCTCCCCCTATTACAATATTTTGAGATTCATAGGGATCTGAGCACATTACATTACGTATGCAGGATTTTGGTTTAGTGTTTCCAACAATTGGGGGGGGGGGGGGGTTAGGGTTAGGGTTAGGGTCGAAAACCTATATAACACACTACAGGAGAGGGAAACCTTCAAAGAGTAGAATAGGGCCTCTTTAACGACAAAGAAATGCTGTCATAACATGAACGAAGATGTGCAACATCGGCCGTAAAAAGTGATGAAAAGCTAGTAAGGATATCTGATTATTACACTTGAAACCATGTATGCCTCCAGTAATTTAACTTTTAAAAAGAAAACCGAATCAATTTAGATAATGAGCACATTTCTGTCCTGTGGCCTTGAGGTGGCAGTAGTGCTTTCATAAACTAAAGGTGGGGCATTTACAGAAAAACTGTAAGAAACACCTATTCATATTTAGACCAGCAAATAATTCAATGGCATTCTTGCTTAAAGGAGCAACGGACTTCAATACAAGATATGACATTGGTGCACCAGTTCACTTTTGAATAATGACTGTGTGGATTATGTCTACCTAATCAACATTTATTGCTTTCAAAAAAGTGTTTATCTGTTTTTTTCTTGTTCTTTAATACATCTGCAGTGCCCCGGAGGTGAGGTGGCATCTCTCCACATACAGTATAGAAGTGAGCACGCAGGATTTCGGCTTTTGGCTAATTATAGACCGCTTTTTGGTCAGTTTGTATATCATTTAAATATATAACACAATAAAGACTTATTAATTACAAATGTTTCCTCATGGTGGCAATATGCTTTCTAATAAAAAAAACAAGATTTATACATCTTAAATGTTTTTTCCCCCACAGGCTCAGGAGAATTACAAATTGCTCAGAGAAACCTTTACACAAAAAAGAAGAATGAAAAAGCCAAAGTGGAGCTGCAGCTCAACCCGAGGGAGGGGGGAGGAGGGTATTCACTGTCTACATCTGACGTCAATCTTTCTACAAAGATAAGCCGTGTGGCTTAATATGAAATATAATGTTCGCATTTATAGGACGAGTTATGGAGCTCCAGCCTCCTCGTGCAGCTGCGAGCACACAGCAGGGGGACACAGGCACGCTGAACTCTGAGCGCGCACGGAGCCTCGCGCCGCTGGAGGCATGCAGGGCGCGCTGCAATAGTTGTGCTGCGGTCGGATACACGCAGGAAGACACCATGGGCATGGCAAGTGAGGATCTGCTGGTGACCCTCCAGATACTGCCCGGCTTCTTCTCCAACTGTCTGTTCCTCGCGCTCTATGACTCCGTGGTGCTGGTGAAGCGCGCGGTGTCGCTGCTCAGCTGCTCGCGCCCCGCGGGCTCCGGAGAGCGGCCCCGCATGCTGACCTCCGCGGGGCTGCGCTCCATCTGGAACAGCTTCCTGCTGGACGCATACAAACAGGTAGGGGCTGATCCTGCGGAGTCCCAGGGACCTGGACCCATAATCATACACTCACTGTGTTTCAACTTCAGGAATATGCCATGACGCAGTTTTACCAAATACTGTGTGTGCGTGCGTGCGTGCGTGCGTGCGTGCGTGCGTGTGCGTGTGTGTGCGTGCGTGTGTGTGTGTGTGTGAGTAGCCCAGGCTTACTGTTCGTTATCCATATGTTTCTGTCTCTGTCTTCGTACAACCAGTGTACGCAGAATAAATACTACAAGACAGAGCTTTATTCATTCTGAGAGATGTAATACAAATGAAGGGTGTAGGAAGTAACACGTAAAACAGTTTTAAATAGAATATCAGTCGGCTACAAGACATTTAGTAAAATACAAAAGTAGGGTCAACAACATTAAAATAAAAAAGAGTAAATATATAAAGTGCATAATTAACTAGAAAATGCATTTCCTGCAGAAAATGCGTGCGAATGCTGTAAACTGTGAATTAATTTAGCTGAAAATGCAGAAAAAGCTGAATATGTTATTAGCTGAATTGCTTTTAGCAAAAAAAATGCAGAAAAAGCTTAATATTTAAAAGAAAAGGTTTAAAAAAACATGTATAGCCTTGATGTCCTGAAATAGCCGAATAATGTAATAGTTGAATGGTTTCTGCAGCTGAAAATAGGCTGAAGGAGTTAAATATCAGATGTAAGTAGTAGTGAATGAATTTGTATTAAGATGAGAAAAGAAAGTAAAAAGGCTTGGGAAAGCAGCAGAATATTTGAACTACAAACTTTTGAACTAACTTGATGGTGAATTATCTGTCGCCATGGCAACGGCATTTGATGACACCCCATAATACGCTTAGATGTGTTGATGGCTGCATCGTTACCAAACCTGTGAAGTTTTGGGCCATTTCGAGCATTTTCACTGAAGTTATGAGAAAACCGTGTTTCATGGTGAGCATTGTGTTGCCATGGCAACGGCATTTGAAGAAATCTCAAAACTGTCCCGTAGATGTCTTCACGGCTGGACTGTTAGCACACATGTGAAGTTTGAGCACTTTTTGAACATTTTCATAGTAGTTATACATTACATTAGGAGGTTACATTACTCTCTCTCTTCTCTTGATCGCCCTCTCTCTTCTCTTGATCACCCTCTCAATCTTCTATCGCCCTCTCTCTCTTCTCTTGATCGCCCTCTCTCTCTTCTCTCTCTCTTCTCTTGCTCGCCCTCTCTCTCTTGATCGCCCTCTCTCTCCTCTTGATCGCCCTCTCTCTCTCCTCTTGATCGCTCTCTCTCTCTCTCCTCTTGATCGCCATCTCTCTCTCCTCTTGATTGCCCTCTCTCTCTCCTCTTGATCGCCCTCTCTCTCTCCTCTTGATCGCCCTCTCTCTCTCTCCTCTTGATCGCCCTCTCTCTCTCCTCTTGATCGCCCACTCTCTCTCCTCTTGATCGCCCACTCTCTCTCCTCTTGATCGCCCTCTCTCTCTCCTCTTGATCGCCCTCTCTCTCTCCTCTTGATCGCCCTCTCTCTCTCCTCTTGATCACCCTCTCTCTCTTCTCTTGATCGCCCCTCTCTCTCTCTTCTCTTGATCGCCCTCTCTCTTCTCTTGATCGCCCTCTCTCTCTCTTCTCTTGATCGCCCTCTCTCTCTTCTCTTGATCGCCCTCTTCTCTTGATTGCCCTCTCTCTCTCCTCTTGATCGCCCTCTCTCTCTCCTCTTGATCGCCCTCTCTCTCTCCTCTTGATCGCCCTCTCTCTCTCTTCTCTTGATCGCCCTCTCTTCTCCTCTTGATCGCCCTCTCTCTCTCTCTTCTCTTGATCGCCCTCTCTCCTCCTCTTGATCGCCCTCCCTCTCTCTCCTCTTGATCGCCCTCTCTCTTCTCTTGATCGCCCTCTCTCTCTCCTCTTGATCGCCCTCTCTCTCTCCTCTTGATCGCCCTCTCTCTCTCCTTTTGATAGCCCACTCTCTCTCCTCTTGATCGCCCACTCTCTCTCCTCTTGATCGCCCTCTCTCTCTCCTATTGATCGCCCTCTCTCTCTCCTCTTGATCGCCCTCTCTCTCCTCTTGATCACCCTCTCTCTCTTCTCTTGATCGCCCTCTCTCTCTCTTCTCTTGATCGCCCTCTCTCTCTCCTCTTGATCGCCCTCTCTCTTCTCTTGATCACCCTATCGACTCTTCCTAATCACCCTCCTCTCACTTCTCTTGATGTGTCTGTGAGAGAGAGGGAGAGTGTGTGTGTGTGTGTGAGAGAGAGAGAGAGAGAGAGAGAGAGAGTGTGTGTGTGTCTGTCTGTCTGTATGTCTGTGAGAGAGAGAGAGAGAGAGAGAGAGTCTGTGTCTGAGTCTGAGAGAGAGAGAGAGTCTGTGTCTGTGTCTGAGTCTGAGAGAGAGAGAGTCTGTGTCTGAGTCTGAGAGAGAGAGAGAGAGAGAGAGAGAGAGAGAGAGAGAGAGAGAGAGTCTGAGAGAGAGAGAGAGAGAGAGAGTCTGAGTCTGAGAGAGACAGTCTGTGTCTGAGAGAGAGAGAGAGAGAGAGAGTCTGTGTCTGAGTCTGAGAGAGAGAGAGAGAGAGTCTGTGTCTGAGTCTGAGAGAGAGAGAGTCTGTGTCTGAGTCTGAGAGAGAGATAGTCTGTGTCTGAGAGAGAGAGAGAGAGAGAGAGAGTCTGTGTCTGAGTCTGAGAGAGAGAGAGAGAGAGAGAGAGTCTGTGTCTGAGTCTGAGAGAGAGAGAGAAACAAGTTAAACATCTAAAAAGACAGTTTAAAAACCTAGATATTTTTTTCAAGTATAACAACTTTTGAAAAATGTAAAGTTTCCCATCATGTGATGAAAAAGCAGAATATCTTTGATATTTCAATGCACAGCATACAGCATTCGCAGTAAATAGTGAAGAAGCTTAATATTTAAAAGAAAAGGTTTAAAAAAGGTGTAAACAACTACATGTATAGCCCCAATGTCCTGAAATAGCTGAATAATGTAATAGTTGAATGGTTTATAGCTGAAAGTAGGCTGAAGGAGTTAGATATTAAATGTAAGTAGTAGTGAATGAATGTTTACAAACACCTGTGTGTGTAAGCCCAGAGATCAAAGGTTACCATGGTGACGACTTATGACGATTTTCCAACTGCAGCACTGAGTCACATTAAGAATGCATTGAGGATTATATCTGACAATTTTGCCACCTGTTAAAAAACTATGGCTCCTATCAAAAAATTACCAGACCGTGAGCATCAGGGAACCCCAATGAACTGATATATGTTGTTTTTTTTGGTTTTGTGTGTAAAATGTGGAGATGGAAGCAGTTTGTCTAAAGTGTACTTCTCTCTGTTCTGAAGAAAGTTCCGGAAAGATTTAACATGGGAATCAATTGGGAGCTAGGTGGACTTTTTGTGTCTTCATGCCCTCAAGAGGCATTTTTGTTTAATATTTTTTCTTAATTCTTTTTTATTTTCCAACCTAGGAGAGGTTTTCCTACGTTTTTCATGAAAAATTATGTCTGAGAAGTGTAGGGTTTGGGAATTATGGCAAGTTTAAAACATTTTTTGAGGAGAATTTGAAGCACCCCTCCACTCTGTTTTGAGATCAAAGCACTCTAGACTTAACGAGCTGCTCCATCCACACTAATGTTAAAATCTGAAGAAAGCCTCTTTACCAAGCTCCAAACAAAGTTAATTATCTCAAGAAGTATAAAAGATATCAAAGATAAAAATCAAGTTTGAATAGCTGAAGGTCTTGTGATCATTTGAAAGTTGGAATGAAGTGTCTAGCTGAAAGTATGTGGAAGGAGTAGCATTTGGCGCAAAGTGTAGGAAAAGAGGATTTGAAGGCATCTCCCATTGACTTCCATGTTAAAAAAAGAGTTTAAAAAGCTGAATATTTCAAGAAGTATAAAATATTTTAAAAAATGTGAAGGTTTCCCATCGATTCCTGAACAGGCTGAATAGTTTAATATTTGAATGGTTTCTGTAGCTGAAAATAAACTGAAGTTATGGAGTGCCAAAGTATTGGCTGAAATAATAAGGGGAAGAATAAAGATTCGAAGAACTATAGTGGAATGCTGTAAACAGCATTCGCACTAATTAGGTCAATTAACTTAAAGGTCTCCTATTATACTCTTTATCTACAATATATTATAGGTCTCAGATATACAAACATGTATCTGAAGTGTTTGTCTGAAACACCAAACAGATCATTGCAGCATATCTCGGTTGGTGATTGGCTAATACACAACCCCAAAAATATTTGGCACAAAGTGGCAAAATCAGATTTTTCAGATCTCATTTTCAGACAGGTTTTTATAGAGAGGCGAAGTCCCTCCCCTTCCGGTTGAGCTCCATGGGACCTTATTTCGGAAAAGTTATGCATCTCAATGGAGAGAGAAAGATTATCTTTCGATCCTGTTTGAATTGTGCCACGAATTACACATATGATGTTTGTCAATTTAAAAGATAATTTTACAAGTCAAAAAAATAAAAATGTGTCGTAAAACTGTGAAGTAACACTTTCTTTGTGTGAAACCGCTCAATGAACTACATCTCCCATCTCGCACCACACACCAAGACGGCCGTCACGTTGGCACATTTCACTTCTTTCTTTCAGAATGAGGCGGAAAGTATTAAAAGAGGTGAAAATCACTCCAAGTCTGGGCATGTTGAGAGCTGTACATACACACAAGGGGAGTTAGTCGGTTCGTAAGAGCCAGCATGCGGGACCGGGATTCTGGGATTTGTAGTCTTTCTAGTTGCGTATTTTTCATACAGTAGTCTTATATTTCAACAGTTTTACGACAAACTGTGACTTTTTTGACATGGAAATTATTATTTAAGATTGACAAACATCATATGTGTAATTCGTGGCACAATTCAAACGGGATCGAAAGATAATCTTTCTCTCTCCATTGACTTCAATACAAACTTTTTCCGAAATAAGGTCCCATGAGTCCCACCGGAAGGGGAGGGACTTCGCCTCTCTATATAAATGGATCAGGACAAAAAAGAGGGAGAATCTTTTTTCCCAAACTTTCAGAGTCTCTTAACACAGAGGTGTTACCTTTAAAACAAACATGTTGTTAACATACATGTTAATGAGAGCAACTGTACTGCAAGTGTAGATCAGTTATGATTTAGCCTTGTGTTTTCCATGCATGCCCCTCATAAGTGAAGACCACCAGATCCATCTTATTTCTAAGGCAAGTAGCCTATTTGTTAAAAACATAAAAATCATTGGAGGAGATATATAACTCTAAAATGGCCAATCATTCGACCCTAAATGTTATCACTCAGAAAAGTATTCAAATCCTACAGTGAAAATAAGTCTTCAAGTCTCTTGACATTTCATGTCTTGGTGACCATGGGGGAAAAAGACAATATTTCAAAGCACCAAAATCAATATGTTTCTACAATATTTAGAAAAAAAAAGTCATAGCGCTTTTATTTCAAGAAGGTTAGTTGTGCCATTCCTCAAAACAGTTTCATTCAGGAACACAATTTCAGATAAGTCATCACCATTGAACTTTTAATAATAGTGAAAGCCCCTCCTCCCCCTGTGCTCCTGCTGTGTGGCATGCAGCCGCTCTCTCAATAGCCGCTTTCACACCAATTACTTTGCGGTACTTAGTTCCCGGTACTTAGACCCCGTTTACATGAGGACGATACGGGTTGTATCCACATAGTTTCTCTTGCGTATAGCCCTTTCGTTTACACGAGGCCGTAACAAAACGATAGAAACGGACCCCGCAAACGATAACGGGTCCCAAGGTGGATAGATCTGCAAACGGAACGCTCTGGGGGGTCAAACGGCTCCGTGTGTACGCCTCTATACGATCATTTTCTGATAACGATGAAATAGCCCCGCCTCTCTCTCCCCACGTCTCCTGCTCAGAGATCAGCTGCTGGGCTGTAACGCAGCCTAGACACGGCGGCGTGTGTTGCCGCTTGGCGGTGGGCGTGTCTTGAGCTTGGGGAGTTTACGCGAGCAACACGACCAACAACCAATCACATGAATCTCCCGTGTCTCTCCCCAAGGGCTGGAAAATTTAAGAAGTGACCAGAAAGTCGGGTTTGTCAGCTGGAAAAAGCCATGTCTATTATTTTAGGTACTAAACGAACGGGGGCTTGCAAAACTTTTAGCTGCTGCAGGACACAAGAGTTTGCGGAAACAAGACAGGAGTTGATAATTGGAAGGGGGGGTCTGTGTAAAGTTTGTGATGGGAAGGGGGGGGGTTTCTGTTTGCAGCGGGGTAAAAAGGCTTTAAAAAGGCTCCCGTGTATGAATCTCACCATAGACATTAATGTCTAAAAAGCGATTTTTAATTAATGTCTATGGTGCTATTTTATGCAACATTGCATGGTGGCTAAATATACTGTCTATGCCTGCTGTCCATTCAAACGAAGTACACTGGATATAAACTCCCCAAACAGGCGAAAACCTACCAGTTTCACCCACTGTCTCTGCCACCTCCCTCCATGCCTGGCTCCTCCGGTTTGTATCCCGGTAGGTGAACAGGGACTGAAAGCACCGGGTGATTCCCTACCGCTACGATTATTTTCTCCTCCATTTTTTGGCATATTTTATGGCTCTCTCAGCATACACACGGTTTGATTGGCTAGCGCTTGTACTGGCAGATTTGCATACGCGGGATTTGATTGGCTGACGCCTCCGCCTCAGCTTCAAAAGTAGAACATTGCTCTACTTTTGCAGCGAGCACCACGAGAAAAGCTACGCTTTGCTCCCAGAATGCAGTTCGGCGAATCGTGACGTCACCCCATTCAAAGTGAATGGGCAGAAGCGTTGAAGCGTCAACGCACGCCGCCGTGTGTAGGGGCCGTAAGAAGAGGGGGAGGAAAAGAGAGGCTCCGTTTATTATTCTTATATTATCATATCGAGTCGTTATCAATTTGTTTTAAAGCTCAATAAATAACAAAGAAGACTTCTGACCCGCACTTTTAAAATTTTGTCCGGAAGATTTAAACTTGAACGAGGCGGAGAGGTGGGTGTTTTTCATCTGCTGGTGGACTACCGGAGAGATTTACAGCAGGAGCACACGCCGTCCACCGCGGAGAATAAACAGAAGGGCAACCATGGCAACCATGCTCCAGGGTTTTCTTCGCTGCTTTTGGTGTATTTTGTGGCGGCAGGCCCGGCACATGTACTACAGCGTTTCCAGCGTTTCCAGCGAGTCGAGCGGTCTCGTGTGAACAGACACGTTAATTGAGCCGAATGCGTGTGAACGGAAGACTTTTTTGAAAACGCATACGGTGCGTAAACGCAAACGTTCCTGTGTAAATGGGGTCTTAGTCCCCCCGAACTCTTTAGTCCCTGGAACTGTCCTGTAGATCGCGTTCACACCGGAATAAGTCCCTGAGGGAGGATTATGCAAATGAAGCCGCTGACGTCACTTCTTCTTCTTCTTCTTTGGGTTTACTGGCAGGCCGCAAACAACTTCATGGCGTATACTGCCACCCGAAGTCCCGGAGTCCCCCGGAGTTGGGGACTGGCTTCAGTAGAAGCTGCTGGGTAGCGTCTTCCGAGTAAATCGCCAGAAGCGCTGACACCTCCTCATCACTCCACCGCTCCCATGTTTTATTTTGTGTTGCCATAAGTTAGTCTCTCTCCGTTTCTGCGCTGGGCTAATGCTAATGCTAATAATGCTAATGCGAGCAAATAAAATGGCGGCTTCACAAAACCTTTCAGAGTTTTACGGGGCGTGGTTTGCAATTCGCCCAGCCAATCAGAAATTGTTAGTGTGGCCGACACACCCACGAACCATTTCCTCCCCATTTCCCCCCCAGGGGGTGAAAAGGTTCGCACGAACTAGGTTCTAGTTCCAGATCCTTTTGGTGTGAAACCAAAATCCCAAGAACTATCGGCCTAGTTCCTGGGAAAAGTACTCCGGTGTGAAAGTGCCAAATGTGTTGCACCTGTTCCTACTTGAAAACCTTTGTGATTATATTTACTTTACTGAGTTTGGCCACCTCATCAAAGTCCCCGCCTAATGCCTCATTCATGCAATGTCAGCAGAGCGGGAAAAAAGAAAACATCTGTTTCTGACTTCCTGCTTCATCCCAAGGTAGTCTCCCCACTTACATTGTAGCCAGAGCAGATAAAACATATTCAATTAAGAGAGACAAATGAATAAAACATAACGTCTATAAG
The DNA here is from genome assembly GCF_902827165.1 of Trematomus bernacchii. Lineage (NCBI taxonomy): Eukaryota > Metazoa > Chordata > Actinopteri > Perciformes > Nototheniidae > Trematomus > Trematomus bernacchii. The sequence continues at coordinate 349,753 of NW_022987649.1, read as the reverse complement.
AACAGATGATAGGTGTATGTTTTGAGTTGTTGGCGCTAGGCCTGTCATGATAATACATTTTGTTGGACGATCAATTTTCCTGGAAATTATTGTGATAAACGATAAACGATAAACCGTTGTAAGACCATTTTAGACCACTGACATAATGATAATATATAATAATAATTCAAGTACATCCTTTCAAACAGAACTTTTTATTGAACATTCAACATTGCAAATGAAATGTGGAATAATATTCAAATATATAAATTATATATAATAAATAAAACAAATAAATTAAATTATAGAAAACTAATGAAATCACACACAACCAAAACAATGCATTAAATAGACTCAGGCTGGAAAACAGAGCTCTCTCTCTCTCTATATATATATAAATAAATATGAGCACACATTGTCTCACAAGCACTGTCCATACAAAGACCCAGATGCCTCAACAGGCCATATCCAAATCTGTAATTCAAAGATTTCGAGCAAGGAACACCAACATGTTTGCATTGTTGGGCAAATGCCATCTCCATCTCCAGCTGCCGTGTTTGCTCCCAGCTGGGAAAACGGAATGGGGTGGATGTGTTTCAGGTGCAGTTTAAGGTTGGTCGTATTACTAGCTTTTGTTGCTACCTTTTTAAAACAAATGCGACATACCGGCTCATTCAAGTCCGTAGATTCGCCTCGTTGATTTGGCTTAAATCCAAAATATTCCCACACCGGAGATGTGGAGTTAGGTTTTGCAACCAATTCCATTTAACTTCAAATTCCCCTCGAGTAACTCACACGTTGTCTCCTGCTTGTCTATATTATTCATTTGGCTGCTACACTGTTGCACGCGGAGTGTCCTGACCTGGCTGTGAGCCCCGCCCCTCACAGCGCGCCTGGCCGGCAGCCAGCGCATGTAACGGGCATGTAAACGGCAATTTATCGAGGTCAGAAAAGTTATCGAGTTCATTTTTATTTATCGTACGATAAGTCAATTAATTGCTTATCGCGACAGGCCTAGTTGGCGCTTAGACTCTACAGGGAGATTTGTAATGGATAACACTCAACAGCAGCATGATGATAGGCTAACAATGTAGGTGTGTCGCTGTGCTATTGGATAGATGTGACCAGCTGATGAGAACAGCTGACATCCAACGGACAGCCACAGACTCTGGATGCCACGAGTCTATTAACTTGCATCAAAGATACTCTGACTTGTGTCTTAGTCCCTTCCACCTGGAAATGCATGGAGATATGCAAGGAGACCATCTGAGGAGAGAGGAAATGGGTTTTATAGAAAATGAAGATGTCCTTTCCTCTGGAGCACCACATGAGGCGATCACAGTTGGATCAGCTTTAACAACTGCAAACACTTTTCATAGGACCACAGCACTCTAGCTATCAGCTATTAAATCTGTATTCTGACCTCATTCCAGTATGAATCTTCAGTGATCAGCTGCAGTGTCCATTTAATAACTGATCTACAAAAAGGGGGCGTGTCGGCTGGTAAAATATTTCCCTGAAGGATGCTCCTGTGTATCCCCGCAAGTAGTGAAATATCAAATCCGAGACTTGGGATGCACCCAATCACACCAGAAATTGTGAGTGAGGATGCCTCAGGGGAGTGAAATGGCAGATTTAGAAATGAACTAAAGGCATAAGCTTCAGACTGAACTTCATTAAAACGTATTAGTTGTGTGAGGTAGATATCCATTATCAAGGGAAACTATATATTATATATGTTGGATTTTATTCTGATGAAGTGCATAACATTGAAAAAATAGTTTGTTAAAAGCTAAAAGCAGAGCCCTTATCAATCTAATCTATTTGTATCTCCGTAGGTGAAACTTGGCTGCGAGGCACCCAACTCCAAAGTGGTGAAGGTGCCGGATGGCCTCGGGGGGGGCAGCAGTCTCAGTGATAAGGCAGATGTGCCGCCTGGTGCCATGACTGGAACCAGAGATGAGTGCAACCTTCTGGATTTTGAGTCGTCAGATCGCCCTCTGGTGGTCAACTTTGGCTCAGCCACCTGACCCCCCTTCATCAGCCACCTGCCAGCTTTCCGCCAGTTGGTGGAGGACTTCAGTGAGGTAGCTGACTTCCTGTTAGTGTACATTGATGAGGCTCACCCGTCTGATGGTTGGGTGGCCCCTCCTATGGGCTCCTGCGCGTTCAATATCCAAAAACACCAGAACCTGGAGGAGCGGCTGGGGGCCGCACGCAAACTTATCGAGCACTTTTCCCTGCCCCCCCAGTGTCAGCTGGTGGCAGACTGCATGGACAACAATGCTAATGTGGCTTATGGTGTGTCCAATGAGAGGGTTTGTATTGTGCAACAGAGAAAGATTGCCTACCTTGGCGGTAAGGGTCCTTTTTTTTACAATCTAAAGGATGTGAAGCACTGGCTGGAACAGAGCTATGGTAAACGGTAGGAGTCATCAGACATGTACAGAGGACATATTTCCATAAGAGACCAGTACGTTTTGTAGACTAATAAAGACCAAATTAAAAAGTGTATTATTGTGATATCATCTGCAACAAAGCTGTAATTAATTCAGTTACAGAATTGTGGCTTACTTTTGAAATCAGTCCAACTTTTTGCACAGCCGTCCACTTAAACTGGGATGAACACACACACATTTACTAAAAAGTCACATAAACTAGGCAATACGTTGATTCGGGGCAATGTATTATGGCAGTATGTGATTCATCTGTATTTCTGCTCGCCTTTGCTTCTAAAATCCTATTTGAAGTGATTTCTGTTTAAAAAAATAAAGGGCAGAAATCTCAAGTTACCCGTTTTTATCAAATTGGAGTTTATACTATTGATTGGAGATTTGATGTTTGTATTCACTGTCAACAACTTCATTGAATGTTTTAGGTTTATTTACCCCACTTCCTCTAAGGATAAATGTTCATAAATAGATACTGCCCATTGTTGACTATCGAACAGCTCTGTAGTGTCCCCAACCCCTAACAAGGGTTTGTGTTTACTCTGTTGAATCAGAGTAGATTCCATGTGGCTTTTTTGACACTGATCCACACAAATAGAACAGTTGAAAAAAATGAATACCCATTAGCATTACTAATCAGCGGTGAATAATATAAGAAATGCATCAACTCTAATAAAAAACTGACATCCTGTCATTGATCATTTTAAATGTGCCCTGGTCAATACTGCTGTTTTTATTATCCCTCTATAATGATGTAACAGGATCAATCTGAACATGCAGGTTTTTTTTGTCATGGGTCATGTCCGTCCTACAATACATTAAAACACCAGTGATGATTTAAGTGTCTCCTATAAAGTTGGCTGAAACAGTTCCTTCATCTCTGCATGCTTCATACTGCAGTGCATTGATTTAAAAACAAATCGGAACAGCATTATGTTTTCAGACACACTTTGTGTTGCATAGTAGTATGTACACTTTATTATTACAATCTTTGCTAAGGATCCTTTTTTGATTGCATCAGAACATTAGCATTAGCTTATTACAGTTGTATTACTTCACACACTGCAGAATAATGTGTAGCTAGCACTAAATCCCTAAGATTGTATTGGCAAAGTGGTCAATACCACTGACAGATCAATTTAATGTTAGATTCATTTCCTGGATAAAACATTTCTATCCAGAATACATGCATGGATTTAAAATGAATGTACTGTTATGCTGTATTAAAACTAAAAAGTTGTTCTTTAAGGTTCAGGCATTATCTAAAAATATCGCCACAGGGTGGGAGAATGGTTCTTGATGTCTGCACTTTTCTTAGACATACATATGTCGGTATTCAGAGTGCTTTGAACATTATTTGAACCCAACTCGGTTCTTCTTTGGGCTCGAGGTTATGAAGTGACATGTCCTCTGCTTGTCATGTTTTTTAAAGAAGGGTCAATAAAGATGCTTTAGACTTCCAAGAGTTTAAGTGATAGCATTTGAGTTCTATAGGACACACAGATGGTTTGTTCTGCTCGCAGTGACAGAGGTGTGCTGATGAAAACCTCTGACGAAAGAGTCCCTGACTCGGTCTCTGGTTGGATAGTGAACTGCACCTGGTCAACATCACAGAACCATTGCATCTGTTTCGTTGTTAACTTAACTCATGCAGACAACTGTCTTTCATGTCACCAGCTGCACTTTTTCATTCCTGCTTAGTGCAATGTTTAAATTGTAGAGTAAGAAGAAAAGGAAAATAAATAAAGTGGAAAATAAAGCTGCTGAAACTGCTGGGTTTGTTGTCTTTATGTCCCAAAGAAATCACAGATGTTAGAAAATTGGACGGGTTTATCTAATTGTGCCATAGCTACTGCCAAGTTTATCATTCTTACAAGGAAGTATACAACCTCACAAATATGAGTAATATCTCACTCGTGTCAATGAAACAGGCGGAACAATCCAAATAAAAGAACATTGATCTCTTACTGTCTAGTCAATAACATGATAAATGTTGGCATTTGTATCTGCATCTTCTTTAATAATGTCCCTGCGCTCTAAGAAGTAGTCTTAACAAACAGCAGTGGGATGTGCAGTGTATAAACTGAAGACTTACTTTGCCCTTTATTAGAAAAAGAGGAAATAAATATCCTCCTCCGCAATGTTTTGGTTAATAAACAAATAATCTACGGGCGGCGTAGCCGACGCAGGCGACGTAGCTGACGTAAAAGTCGGGACGCCTTCGGTACGCGTTCTTTGGTCTCAGGTGGGTGTGTAGCTGCCTTAAAGAAACACTGTCATTGTTACACAATACACTCAAGCAACACCAATACCAACATGACATTGTGTTTGTAAAAGTATCATTTATTTTGTGTTGGGCATAAACTGAGTTTCCATAACAACAAAGTTGTATTGGTTTTGACCTATTTGCATAAAATATTTCCTGTTACATTAATATGAAACTAGAGTAATTCCAGTAATGCAATACCAGACTATACATATTCACTTGTATATAATAGCTACAGATATAGAAAAACAACACTTATTTTGCCTTTGGCCAGATAAAAAGGAATTCCTCTGAAAAAGTGACACCTTCCTGTAAAGAGCTGTAAATGACTCGGGTGACCGGAAGAGATCAGATGAAGCCACATCGTCCAACACAATCCCAGAAGCTTCTGGATTACACATCAGCCGCTTCCTCTCCTCAAGTGCACAGCTGATAGCACACTGAGTATCTAACACATTACACATGAGTGAGATTCATCATTGCAGCATCAAGTCACTCACTGAAAATAAGAACACTTTATGACTCCCACTGCTATCCAGCAAGACTCGTACAAAACAGTTGAAATGAGGAACAGACACAAGCAACATGAATTGTGGTCACTATCCTAACTGCCAACAATATTGTGGTCACTATCCTAACTGGCTCGGCTGGGCACACTTCATCATACATTTTTAAAGAGCGCTGCACAATCATTTGGAGTTTTTTTATTTTGAAAGAATGTTCTGTTATAAAATTTAAAAAAACGGTGAATGAGACAGTAATGAATATTTAGAACCAGAAGCATGCGGGACAATCGGATTTTCTCTGGCCTTCTCAAATATCCATGCGATAATCCAGAGGTACTGATCCGAAAACCCAGCTAACCCAGATCACTTTCCTCCCTCTTGGATCTCAGGCCTCACTTTCTGCTCCTAAACTGGAATATAAAAAGGATTGGCTCCAAAGCCAAAATGAATAAATCATGTATTTATTTAAATACATATAGTACGGACATGCATATAATTAATAAGATATGCAATACGGGAGCGGTCAGTGGCAGGAGAGGGGTTGCTGTTCAAAAACTAAGTAACATTCGGTAAAAAATGTGCCACAGGAACCAAGATCTCCAGCGTACTTTTCTGGTGCGGGCACATAGGGCTCTGGAAGGGGTGGGGCAGGATTAGAGATAGGATCAACTGCTGCTGGGGGCAAAGAGGAGGAGATTCGCGGGGAGAGTTGAGGCTGATAGAGCTGTGATTTGGTGGGTCAACTGGCTGACTTGATGAAGCATGGCCTGGTTGCTATCATTGAGGGCCTGTAATATCTGCTCATGCTGCCCTAGGAGTTAGCCCTGGTTGCAGAGGGCATTCTTAAATTGTGAACAATCCGGGGAAACCTCAGAGTCTGTGTCTGCTGGGTTACATTTTCTGGTCAGATCGTACTGTCAGGCTAGAAAACCGATTGAACCCAAATGCAGAAGACAAAGCACTGAGATAGGGAGCGGTTGCAAAAGGCTTTGTTAAGATTACTTAGAGGGTAGAAGCAGACGGGCTGAGCTGAGCCAGGCAGGGTGAGTCCACATGGGGGGGGGGGAATCCTTTGTCCCGAGTGTGGTCCAGGTGACGTAGAGAGAGTAATCCAGGAGGGGCTGGAGGCCCAGTATCTAAAGCCCAGCCCAGATTGAGATTGACAGCCTGGCCCCTCCACAACAGATCCCAGTCCTGTAATCAAGCACAGACACACACACAGAAACAGAGGGGGGGAGCAGAGGCCCTGACACTCTGTCTCTGTGTCTCTGTCTGTGTGTCTCTGTCTCTCTGTCTCTGTGTCTCTCTGTCTCTGTCTCTCTGTCTCTGTGTCTCTCTGTCTCTGTCTCTCTGTCTCTGTGTCTCTCTGTCTCTGTCTCTCTGTCTCTGTGTCTCTCTGTCACTGTGTCTCTGTGTCTCTGTGTCTCTGTGTCACTGTGTCTCTGAGTCTCTCTGTCTCTGTCTCTCTGTCTCTGTGTCTCTCTGTCTCTGTCTCTCTGTCTCTGTGTCTCTCTGTCACTGTGTCTCTGTGTCTCTGTGTCTCTGTGTCACTGTGTCTCTGAGTCTCTCTGTCTCTGTGTCTCTGTGTCTCTCTGTCACTGTGTCTCTGTGTCTCTGTGTCTCTGTGTCACTGTGTCTCTGAGTCTCTCTGTCACTGTGTCTCTGTGTCTCTGTCTCTGTGTCACTGTGTCTCTGAGTCTCTCTGTCACTGTGTCTCTGTGTCTCTGTCTCTGTGTCACTGTGTCTCTGAGTCTCTCTGTCTCTGTGTCTCTGTGTCTCTCTGTCACTGTGTCTCTGTGTCTCTGTGTCTCTGTGTCACTGTGTCTCTGAGTCTCTCTGTCACTGTGTCTCTGTGTCTCTCTGACTCTGTCTCTGTGTCACTGTGTCTCTGAGTCTCTCTGTCACTGTGTCTCTCTGTCTCTGTCTCTCTGTCTCTGTGTCTCTCTGTCACTGTGTCTCTGTGTCTCTGTGTCACTGTGTCTCTGAGTCTCTCTGTCTCTGTGTCTCTCTGTCTCTGTCTCTCTGTCTCTGTGTCTCTCTGTCACTGTGTCTCTGTGTCTCTGTGTCTCTGTGTCACTGTGTCTCTGAGTCTCTCTGTCACTGTGTCTCTGTGTCTCTCTGTCACTGTGTCTCTGTCTCTGTGTCTCTGTGTCTCTGAGTCAACTGGTGAGGAGTTGGAAAGGTAGTTTCTGAAGATGTTACAAATAACACACAGCATACAATGACATAATAACTTTGCATTATTAGTGTAGGACACTTATGTTTGTATAACATCTGAAGATGTGTAGTTTTATGTTTTTTTTTTTAAACCTTTATTTAACCAGGTGGTCCCATTGTAGTGTTGCACGGTGTACCGATACTTGAAAGGTACCGCGATACCCTGCCATTAAAAATGTTACGATTCTTCCGTTTCAATAGTATCGGTACTTTAAGAATGACGGGGAAAAGTACTCCGGTGAGAAAGCGCTGTTTTAATAAGTGCTGTGTGTGTTCAGCGCTCTGCCTCCACTCCCTGCACTGCAGCCGTGCCTGCAGTCCCTCCCCTCTCAAGCACGCTCTAAGTGCCTCCCCTCTCTCATGCACACACTAGCTGCCAGAGCATGTGAGAAAACGAGAAGCATGGCTGCAAGTGGGAGTGCAACTGCCGCTGCGCCTCGGCTTGTTGACAAAAAAGACGCCAGAAGCGAAATGTGGAAGTATTTGAGCTATATCTCTGACAGTGAGGGCAAGCCTACGGACACCACGAGGCCTGTCTGTAAGACATGTTTTAGATCCCTGCAAACCAAGGGAGCCAACACATCAAGCTTGGCTAAGCACCTCGCCGACCGGCATCCAGAGCTGTTTGAAGACAGACAGGTTAGCGAATGTAATAGATAACATAATTACATCATGCTCAAGCCCATGTCCTCAAATCTAAGTCAAACAAGTGTCATTTATTGTTACGCTTCCCGAGAAGTGACGAGATGAGAACCCGCTACGCAAGCACTTAGACAGATACAGTGGTGAAGTGTCAAACAATAGTCTTTATTTGACCACGGCACAGACAAGGTGTAGACGAGGAGCTCAGAGAGGAGGAGACGTGGAGCTGAATAGACCAGGGGGAAACGGAGGTGCGGAGATGCACGGAGGGAGCACCGGCGAGGTGAGCCGGGGATCCAGAGCTGGTGTGCCTGGAAGCACGGAGGAAACACCGACGAGGAGAGCCGGGAATCCAGAGCTGCGAATCTAGTCAGGATGAGCTGGTGTGCGTGGAAGCACAGAGGGAACTCAGACGAGGAGTCGGAGACTGGACGTGGCAAGCAGAGCGGCAGGTGTGTGGATCACTGAAGAATAAACGAAGAACTGGCGAAGTCTGAGGATGGGAACCAGGGTTTTAAGCAGGTGCAGGTGAGTAGTGGCAATCAGTGAGATGAACAACAGCAGCGGAGGTGAGTTGGCGGGAATCAGAAAGTAGGTCAGCCACGCCCAGCCAGGAAGACAGACAAACACAGAAGGGGAAAAGAAGGAGGAAGTACTGCAGATCCTCACAGTACCCCCCCCCTCAACGGGAGCCTCCTGGCGACCACCAGGCTTGTCTGGATGAGCCCTGTGAAAGGCCTCCTGACTATTCCCGCCGACTACTCTTCTGCCGGGGGTCCTGCCAACTCCATGTCCTGTCCCATTGGGGGTCCCGCCGACTACTCTTCTGCCGGGGGTCTTGCCAACTCCATGTCCTGTCCCATTGGGGGTCCCGCCGACTACTCTCCTGCCGGGGGTCTTGCCAACTCCATGTCCTGTCCCATTGGGGGTCCCGCCGACTACTCTTCTGCCGGGGGTCCTACCAACCCTATGTCCTGTGCCGTTGGAGGTCCCGCCGACTACTCTCCTGCCGGGGGTCTTGCCAACTCCATGTCCTGTCCCATTGGGGGTCCTGCCGACTACTCTTCTGCCGGGGGTCCTGCCAACCCTATGTCCTGTGCCGTTGGAGGTCCCGCCGACTACTCTTCTGCCGGGGGTCTTGCCAATCCTATGTCCTGTCCCGTTGGGGGTCCCGCCGACTACTCTTCTGCCGGGGGTCCTGCCAACCCTATGTCCTGTGCTGTTGGAGGTCCCGCCGACTACTCTCCTGCCGGGGGTCTTGCCAACTCCATGTCCTGTCCCATTGGGGGTCCCGCCGACTACTCTTCTGCCGGGGGTCTTGCCAATCCTATGTCCTGTCCCGTTGGGGGTCCCGCCGACTAGTCTTCTGCCGGGGGTCCTGCCAACCCTATGTCCTGTGCTGTTGGAGGTCCCGCCGACTACTCTCCTGCCGGGGGTCTTGCCAACTCCATGCCCTGTCCCATTGGGGGTCCCGCCGACTACTCTTCTGCCGGGGGTCTTGCCAACCCTATGTCCTGTGCCGTTGGGGGTTCCGCTGAGGGTCCTGCCAACTCCACGTCCAGTATCGTTGGGGGTCCTGCCGACTACTGCTCCGCTGGGTTTCCTGCCAACCCCATGTCCTGTCCCGTTGGGGGTCCCGCCGACACCTGTCCCGCCGGGGGTCCTGCCAGCTCCATGTTCTGTTCTGTTGGGGGTCCCGCCGACACCTGTCCCACCGGGGGTCCTGCCAACTCTGTGTCCTGTCCTGTTGGAGGTCCCGCCGACACCTGTTCCACCGGGGGTCCTGCCAACTCTGTGTCCTGTTCCGTTGGGGGTCCAGTCGACACCAGCCCTTGCTCCATCCGGGGTCCCATTGACACCAGCCCATGTCATGTTCAGGATCCCGTCTACGCCTGTCCCGTCGGCTCCGGTTCCTGTCCGGCCGATACTGGGCCCTGCCCGTCCTCCGGAGTTGTCCCGTCAGCACCTTCCTGCCCGTCCTCCGGAGCTGTCCCGTCAGCGCCTTCCTGCCCGGCCTCCGGAGCTGTCCCGTCGGCGCCTTCCTGCCCGTCCTCCGGAGCTGTCCCGTCAGCACCTTCGAGCCCGGCCCCTTGAGTTCCCCAGCCGTGGTCTTCGCCCTCGAGCCCGGCCTCCTGACTCTTCCAGCCACTGCCTTCGCTCTCATGCCCGGGTCCCTGAGTTCGCCCGCTGTGGCCTTCGCCCCTTTTTGGACTCTGCCTTGCCCCCGGGCCGTCCGCCCGGGACCCCTTCCGGGCCCGTCCTCCGGACCCCTCCACCCACCCTTTTGGTCCTGGTTGTGCGTCCCTCCTCCGGGCCCCCTCCACCCACCCTTCTAGAGGTTTTGGACTTTTTGGGGTTTTCTTGGGACGTCTGGAATCCGTCCCTTGAGGGGGGGGTTCTGTTACGGTTTTGTATTTATGTTTTCATTTTCCACCTTTGTTTTGAAATGTTTTCCTCCTTGGCCCGTTCTCATTTCATCAAATGTCCCTCCTCGACTCCCCTCCTCGACTCCTATCCTCGAGACTTAGTCCCGCCCACAGGAGATGCGAGCGGAGGAGCCGAGGAGGGGAACCGAGGAGAGAGGAGGGGAAGCAGCAGGCGGTTAGAGAAATGAGAACTCCTCTCCTCTGAGCGGTCATTTTAAAGAGACGTCCATTAATGATGACAGGAGGCACAGCAGCACTCTGTCTGATGGACAGATGTGTTCATGACGACTTATATATTTACTTTTAATTCATTCACAGTGCGGTATAATGAGACAATAACAGGCTACAGATGCGGACATACACACAGACACACACACACACACAGACACACAGACATGTATATATTTATATAAATATATACAATTTCAGAATCAAACAGAGCACTCTCATAATAACGTAACACTATCAGAGACTGGATATATCCCCCCCCCCCCCTCTCCCCTCTCTGGTCGCTACAATGAGGGAAATAAATGACCGGCCAAAAGTTTTATTTACAAGTATTACAAGTAAGCAGAGGACACCAAACCAACTGAGACCTGTCTGTCCGCTGCATCTACGCACACACTGTACCACACACACCTACACCACACACACGCACATACAGCTCCTAAAGCAGGGGTATTCAACTAAAATTCAACGAGGTCCAGTTAGAGAAAATCTCCCCATGCAAAGGTCCGGAACATCAAAATGTCTAAGTTGCTTTATGAATTAGTGTGATATATATTGAAGTAGCCTGTAGCTTTATCAACGTCTGCATGTAATCAACAACTGACTGCCAATCAAATAAAGAAAGTACAATTCAAAAACAACAATATTTATTGTCAATGAACATTGAACTATACAGATATACAGTAAAATACTGTGGATATGTTCTTGCCATATCCACTTAATGTTCCTCTCGGGCTGCATTTAAAAATAAAACAGATAAAATAAATAAAATGTGCTTTTGAAAATATGTGCTTAATTTTAGATAAATAAAATAAAGTGTAGCAGCAGCTTGAGTTTCCCTTTTTCTTTGTTAACAGTTTCACATCGTGACTTAACAGTTTCAGACGATTATAGAACAATATCAGTCTTTACACATCATAACAATTGAACAGTTTCTCTTTCTCTCCCTCTAATATTGCAGTCCCTCACTCGCTGTTTTTTAGTTCAGTGCGAGAATTGAGCTCGAGCTTGTCCTGCCAGGATTTTAAATCTGGGCTGAAATGGTGTCAGAGCCATTCTCATACACACATGCAGGTGCTCATTGGTTAGCCTGGAACGATATTTTGTTTTAATAATGTTCATTGTGGAGAAAGCTGCCTCGCAGCTGTATGTGGAGCCAAACATGGTGAATATATATAGAGCTACTTTCCTCAGACCTGGGAAAGCTGTCTCAGAGACTGTTTTGAGCCAGAAAGTGGCAGGGTCAGTTCTTCCAAATTGCTCTTTCAGGGCCACGTCTGCTTGGAGATCAACCAGTTGCATCTGGAGAGGCCCAGCATTTGCCCACTTGAAGTGCTGTGTGACTTCTTTGAGAACTCCCTGACATCTGTGATAAGAAATGGGTTCTGAATGAACATGGTGAGCTGCCGTCCAAAGCTGAAGCTGTCAAAACGTTTGCTGAAGTTTACAATCAGCTTATCAACAAAGTCAACAAAAGAAGACAAATTTCTCTGTCCCTGAACCTGTTCCTGCACTGCTGGGAAGTGTGCACAGTCTCCCTGCAGATCTTCCTTGAACACTTCAAGTTTCCTCTGAAAGGAGCGGACAGCTGTCATCAATTCACAAATTGAATTGTCCTTGCCCTGTAGCTTCAAATTCAGTTCATTCAGATGCGAAGTGATGTCAACCACAAAGGCCACATTATCCATCTTTTTCTCATCTTCTAAAAAGAGAGAAAACTGTCTTGCCTTCTGACTTCCCATCTCTGCCAAGAAAGCTGCTACTTCCCTTCTGATGGACCAAAAGCGCTCCAATACCCTGCCTTTGCTGAGCCATCTCACATTGTTGTGCAGCAAAAGATCATCAGCGTTTGCATCAACTTCTCTGAGGAATTCCCTGAGCATGCGATGCTGATAGGAAGAGGATGCCCTGAGAAAATTGATCATTTTCATCACTGTGTTCATCACCTCAGCAAGCTCATCTGACAGGGAGGAGCACATGACAGATTGATGAATGATGCAATGGTAAGAGATGAGCTCAGGATTATCCTCTTTCATTCTTGACACAGCTCCTTTCTCTCTCCCTATCATGGCAGGGGCTCCATCTGTGGCTATTGAAACCACTTGTTTTGGCTCTATTCCTCGCTTTGTTAACATCTCCTTAATGGCCAGGTAGATGTCCTCTCCTCTTGTACTGGTCTGAAGGGGAGTTACACCTAGCATGTCTTCACAGAACACTTTATTGTCTTTGTTGAAGAACCTTACATAAATTAACAGCTGAGCATTGTCAGAAACATCAGTGGACTCATCTACAGCTAAGCTTACACAGGGTGCCTTATGAAGGGCTTCATCCAGCTGGGCTAGCACATCCTGGGTTAATACTTCACTCCTCCTTGTGGCTGATGATGCTGACAAAGGTATTTGCTTAATTTGTTCACAAAGCTCTTCTTTTTGTTTTCCCTCAAGCAAGGTTTGAGCTACTGCACTCATGCACTCCTTGACAACCTCTCCATCAGTAAATGTTTTTTTGTTTTGACCCAAAATCCAAGCCACTCTGAGGGAACATTCATTAGCACGTTGTTGGGCAGTGAATGAATGGGTCAGGATTCTGGTGGAATGATCATATTGGGCTCTCAGACTGCTTATTATTTGTGACCTCAGTTCTGAGTTGAGAGGGAATGTTTGGTCAAACACTTTATGTTTGGTCTCATAGTGGCGTTTCACATTGGCACTTTTAATGAGCGCCACGGTCTCTGAACAGATGAGACACACTGGTTTTGTGCTCCCAGTGGGCAGGATGAACATGAATGAGTCCGTCCACTCAGGGTTAAAAGCTCTGTTCTCACTGTCCACTTTCCTCTTCTTGGAGAGCGCCATGTGTAAATATGTGTCTCTCCCTGTCTGCCGCTAACTCGCCTGTTCACTCTCCTCTCCGCTTCTCTCCCTGTTTCGCTGCTCGTCACTCACTCTCCTCTCCCCGTCTGCCGCTCTCTCCTTTCCATCTTCTCTCCCTGTGTTGCTAACTCTTCTCTTCACTCCTCTCCTCTTCTCTCAATGTATCGCTAACTCTTCTCTTGACTCACTTTCCTCTCACTACTCTCCCGCTACTCTCACTGTCTCCCGCTTCTCTCACTACTCTCACTGTCTCCCGCTACTCTCACTGTCTCCCGCTTCTCTCACTACTCTCACTGTCTCCCGCTACTCTCACTGTCTCCCGCTACTCTCACTGTCTCCTGCTACTCTTACTGTCTCCCGCTACTCTCACTGTCTCCTGCTACTCTTACTGTCTCCCGCTACTCTCGCTACTCTCACTGTCTCCCGCTACTCTTACTGTCTCCCGCTACTCTCACTGTCTCCCGCTACTCTCACTGTCTCCCGCTACTCTCACTGTCTCCCGCTACTCTCACTGTCTCCCGCTACTCTCACTGTCTCCCGCTACTCCCGCTACTCTCACTGTCTCTCGCTACTCTCACTGTCTCCCGCTACTCTCACTGTCTCCCGCTACTCTCACTGTCTCCCGCTACTCTCACTGTCTCCCGCTACTCTCACTGTCTCCCGCTACTCTCACTGTCTCCCGCTACTCTCACTGTCTCCCGCTACTCTCACTGTCTCCCGCTACTCTCACTGTCTCCCGCTACTCTCACTGTCTCCCGCTACTCTCACTGTCTCCCGCTACTCTCGCTACTCTCACTGTCTCCCGCTACTCTCGCTACTCTCACTGTCTCCCGCTACTCTTACTGTCTCCCGCTACTCTCACTGTCTCCCGCTACTCTCGCTACTCTCACTGTCTCCCGCTCTCTCGTCTCTTCTTCTGTGTTTCTCTCCCTGTATCGCTCACTCGTCTGCGGTTAAAATAGAATCGCCCCGTCAAAATTTAAATCCTCTATTAATGTATTGATTATAGGTCCGGGTCCGTATAGGTCGGCGTCTGGGTCCGGACCCGGACCGCCTGTTGCCGACCCCTGTCCTAAAGCATATAATCAGGCTACAGCCGTTGTGTATTTTATTATGTGAAGCACTAAATGGTTTTAGAAAAATATCGACTTTGTTTGTAGATATCTACTAAACTAAAGCAAATAAAGAGAGTAGGCCTGTTATACTGAGTGATATATATTATACACACTGCTCTGCTTTCTGCACGGACCTCACAGCTGTTCTCACTGTAAACATCGCGTCGCGATGAAAGCAGTTAATAAAATAATATCCAGGGGATGCATGCAGAGCTGTCATTGGCTGAGATAAGTCCGGCCGTGCGTCTCGACTCTTTGAAACATCACTGTTGCCGGAAATGCATCCACGAAGGAGCCGTGGAGGACTGTGGAGGACCCATCAGTGTATCCTCGGTTATAGCTCCTCCAGAGAGCCTCCTCGACGCTCGATGCTCGGGCAATCACATAAACTCAAGTATAAAGAAGAGACCATGTTGTAAGAAAACACTTAACAGATAAACTACAATTTTATTGATCATGAAAATAATAAAAGAAAAGTATCGAAAAAGAATCGGAATCGCAATTCTTGACTTGGTATCGGTATCGAAACCAAAATGTTGGTATCGTGACAACACTATCCCATTGAGATCATCGATCTCTTTTTCAAGAGAGACCTGTCCATGGCAGCAAGTAGGTTACAACATGAACATAAAACAACAGATGACACAAAAGGACATGTATTTACAGGGCTACATTTACATACCTAGAGACATTGACAAGTACCAACAGTATATGTATATCTCGCCCTGTCAATAAGCCTCACCTTCTTGGCAACAACTGTATTGTTTTTGAAGTGGTGGAGAGACAATGCACAGTTTTACCCACAGCTGTCACCCATGGACAAAGCATATCTCTGTCCCAGCAACATCAGTACCAAGCAAGAGAGTTTTTTCCACAGCATTTTAGTAGTATTTTAAACGCCCAAACATCCCAGCTTCTACCTGGAAATGTGGGCATGTTCATATTCCTAAAAACCTGTCTGATGATGCTGAGTGAGTGAGTTAGTGAGTTTGAGTTGAGTTACTTGAAATACTAAAGTGAAACTTGATTTATTTTATTGCAGGGTCTGATTATTATATTATTGACACTTTAAAATACTACTAAAATGCTGTACAAATCAGATTTATTATTCAATAAAGAAAAAAAAATTCCCGGTCCTGTTAATTCTGTTTTGCTGTTCCATATGTAAATGAGCTGTGTAGTTGCCCCAACGTCATTGGCTACCATTTCCTGGTCCGCCTCCGAAAACACTGATTGGAGCACGCCAGGCCCGACGCGCTCCAATCCCCGTGCAATCCCAGTGCACACCTTCCGGAGATGACTACAAAGCCTGGGGATAACTATCACTCGGGAGGCTCTGCTGCGATCAGACGCCTCACGCATTTTTGCTCTTGTGTCGTGGCAACACACTCTCACTCCCTAAACGTCCAGGAGCGACGCATAGGTCTACGGCCTTGGGTATTGCTGCTATCTCTGTTAAGGAGGAGGAGCTTGGGATCATTGTTGTTGCCAGTTTATGACAACACAGTCTCACTCCCTGATCATCAAAGAGCGACACTTGGTCAGGGTCCTTTGGTGTGCAGATGTGACGCGCCGAGGCTCCTTCAGCTTCATAAACAGACGCAAAGAGCTTTCAACTGATTGCAATGTATTCCCATCGGCGGCGGTATTTGACGCTCAGGGAAGCACCGCATCGGTCCATGTCGGCGGCATTTAAAGGCAATGTGAGCGTCCATTCCCATTGGATAACGGAGGATTTTACACCCGGAAGTAAGTATTCTCCTTACTGTCGATTGATTTTACAGTGATATCTGCACTACTCATCAACTCAAAAACACCAGATTATCCTTGTTAATTACACAACATTGATTGGTTTAAATTGTGTGCAATGCTTTTGTGTTTTTCCCCTTCGATTCGGAGAAACAAATATTTTTTCGGAGTTTAGGATGGCAGAAGACACTACACTACCCAGAATCCTCAGCTATCGTTTGGGACTACACCATGTGCTTTGTTTGACAAACCCCGTGATTAGTTCTCAAGCTCTGTGATTGGATGTTGGAGTGGCAGTGCGCGAAAATGGAATGAAACCCATCGACGGCACACTATCCAAATCAAGACTCGAACGTGTCCTACACCCCCCCCCCCTCCCTTAGGTCACAGGCTCCTCCAACAGTGCAACACAATAAAACAGATACACAGAAAAAATAGTGCAAGTAAATACAAAAAGAAAAATAGTAAAATAGTAAAAAGTGAAATAGTGCAATAAGAGTATATACAAGTGATTGGAATATGATATATTAGATAAATAATTTCTAAGTAGCAGCCAGATGAATGTTATGGATGTTGTTTCTAAGTTCAGGTGTTTAATAGTCTTATGGCCTGTGGGATGAAACTGTCCCTGAGTCTGGTGGTTTTAGTCCGGATGCTGCGGTACCGCCTGCCAGACGGCAGCAGACAGAACAGTTTGTGGCTGGGGTGATGGGGGTCTTTTATAATCCTGAGGGCTTTCTTTAAGGTTAACCTGGTATTTTTACTACATTTATTTTAGTTACTTTACAGATTTGGATTAATGATGTGAAATATAAACAACCTTTAAATCAGACTTTAGTTACACCTGAGTAAAATTCAGTGAAGGTGATTGTCAAGTGCCAACAATCAGGAGAGATATTTGATAGTTGGTGCTTGAGAAGACAAAAATTGTATTTGCAGATCCCTATAAAGCATATTCATTACTCGTTATTCTCTAATTGTTCATCAAAAATTGTATATAATGGCTATTTTGCACAAGGTTTATTGAAATATCATATACACAACTACGGTGTAGTTATGCAATGATGACAAACTTGGGTCATAGTTTCCTCAACAAGAGATCTATCAATATGTGTGTACCTCCACCATTAAACTGTCATATTCTGCACATTTCTTATTCTATCTACATACATCTTATAAGAGTATAATAAATATGTATAATATCGGTTAAAATAAGTGCTTCAACATAGTTAACATTGCAGGATAGTTGATTGTCAAGTCCCAAAACAAACCATGCAATATATTAAACGTTAAGTACTTTGTCAGGCTGTAACGAAGGTAACTTCGTTACCAGTGGCGACTGGTCATTAGGGGCACAGCCCCACCTAGTGTCAGCAGAAAGTATTACAAATAATGATTACAAAAAATGCAAAAAATTAATTAAAAAAAATATAAAATATATTTTAAGATCATGTTTAATCATCTGATTCGTCTGTACATTGCTGTTTTAGTCTGTGTTCTTCTAATTCGTGTCTACAGTGTGTGCCTATTGAGCTGTTTAGAGCCATGTGGGACAAAACCTGATCATGCCCCTCCCTCTCACTGTCTAAGTGAACGGTGACTGTAAAAACTACACTGCGCATGCTCAGAGTATTTTCCTATTTAATGTGTGTGGCAACAAAATAATGACCATAGGGGCACTGAGCTGCCATCCCCACCATACGTCATCTCACATAATTCAGAGCTGATTGGTTGTAAGTATGTGTGCCGCGAAAAGTGTGGTGTGTGAAGAGGAGACGAGAGAGCTGCAGTGACGCGTCCTAAAACCCGGAAGTAAGCCGCGCATGGCTTCCCTCGACAAAAAAGCAATGAGATTTCTCCATAGGATTTTAGAAAATAGCTCGAAATAAGATCTGTGGGAAACGTACCTGTTAGATAAATGCACGTTTTGTTCAGCCGGATAATATCCACATGTCTACCCTACTTTTATAATTTTTTAATCATAAATCTATGGATTAGATTTATGATAGACTTTTGAAACTACAAGAAGATAAGGAGGACTTTTACAAAAAAGTAATAGAGATTTTTGTCCAGAAGGATAGGCAAATGGACTTCATCTTCAAGTCAAGGTAAGACCGCAATTTTATTGAAAATGGGATCTTACTAAGAGAGAACAATTCAATATTTAAATGATAAAATTACATTTTTTGGGTATCCTTTTGTTGAACTGTCTGTTTAAAATTAATCGAAGCATCAGACAAAAAAAGCTTTTGAAAATAATATTATATTTTGGTTTAGGTCAAAATATAATATTTGTAAACCTGAAGAGTCAGTGCCAGTGCCTCAGCAGCCATGAACCTCACTGCATGTCACTGCAGAAGCTTATATATAGACATCTAAGTTTTTTGTGCCCCACCACTTTTGTACATATAAAAACGCCACTGTTCGTTACTATGGACTGACGGCTTTGGGACCTTGTAATATTGCACATGTGGGTTTGCACTTTATATAACGACTTCCTTTTGCACAGTAATAATGTCACTCAGCACTTCAGTGAACAGTTTGCACTTTATTAGCGTGATTTGCACAGTACAGTTTGACATTGCATATTTGCACATTTTTATATAATTTATACTATTTATTGATGTAGTATTTATTAAATGATTAAAGTGGACCTATCATGCTATATTTGAATAATATAGTGTAGGACCATACCTATATAAGGCATATTTCCTAAACGATAGCTGAGGATTCTGGGTAGTGTAGTGTCTTCTGCCATCCTAAACTCCGAAAAAATATTTGTTTCTCCGAAATCGAAGGGGAAAAATACAAAAGCATTGCACACAATTTACACCAATCAATGTTGTGTAATTAACAAGGATAATCTGGTGTTTTTGAGTTGATGAGTAGTGCAGATATCACTGTAAAATCAATCGACAGTAAGGAGAATAGTTACTTCTGGGTGTAAAATCCTCCGTTATCCAATGGGAATGGACGCTCACATTGCCTTTAAACAGCCGCCGACATAAACGGATGGGGTGCTTCCCTGAGCGTCAAATACCGCCGCCGATGGGAATACATAGCAATCAGTTGAAAGCTCTTTGCGTCCGTTTATGAAGCTGAAGGAGCCTCGGCGCGTCCCAACTGCACGCCAAAGGACCCTGACCAAGCGTCGCTCCTGGACGTTTAGGGAGTGAGAGTGTGTTGGTCGTGGACACTTTAGACTTATGCTATTAGACTGTGTTTGACTCGTGTGGTCCGTGTTTAGTGTAGTGTGCGATTATATATGTGCTTAGTGTCGTGTGAAATATGTGTTTAGAGTAGTGTGTTTAGCTTCCCTCATTTAGCTGTGTTTTCCTGCAGCCTCATTTTGTTAGTGTTGATTGGTAGTGATTTCAGGTGTGTAACTAGGCTCACTTTTAGAGTCCTCTTTCTGTTATTATCAGTACATTTGCGCCCTTTTGGCTTCTTTGTTTGGCTTAGGCTATTTTTGCTCTCAATTTGTTGTACACCTTTCTTGTTATTTATTAAACCCAATTATAATTATTTACCAAAACCATCTGGTGTGTGTTGCCTTCCTCATACCTAGTGGGTTCGTAACAATGACACTATGGCAGGCGGTGGACCCTCAGCCCTCACACTATGCCAGCCAGGCCGTTACCCAGGATAACATCCACACCTTCAATCGGCATTACAGGACGGACCCCCATGGCGACCTCACCCTGCACCAAACCAGAAAAAAGAACAACAGAATGCAGAGGAACAGGCACAACACTCATTCCCATACCTCGCATCAGAACAAAGTCCCCAGTTCTAGATTCTTCAGAAAACGGTAGCACAGAGCTCAGAATGTATGAATCAAACGATGCCATGTCTCTCAAAATGTTTTCCGGCACGCTGTTGTCACTTCCCACCAATGACACGTATCCGGTTGACAAAAATGCAGAAAACAGTGGTTCCTTCAACCCATGGCTCGCTAACCTGCTGACAGGGAGAGATGACAGTTAAGGTTACCACAGACACAGCACAAGCAGCAGAGTTAAACTACATGGTTCCCCCTGCTAGCCTTAGCTTCGGGACAGTCAGCCTTCCAGTGCCCTCTCCCCCTGCAGAAATGACATATATCTGAATCACCCTGTGGCTGACCTCGCATTACACGTTCCGGTTCACGCCAGTGCGACTTAGTTTTCTCTTCCCATCTACCTCCTGCACAATACATACCTCCTTCATCCTGGACCCTGAAGTCTCGACCACCCCTGTGCGTTAGCACATAGTCATCAGCCAGAGCAGCAGCCTCCGCAGCAGTTTTCACCTTACGCTCGCTGATGTAAACCACAAAGTGGCTGGGTACAGAACTCTTAAATTGCTCCAACACCATCAACTCACATAATGCAACATACGTATCCACATTTAAAGAGTTACACCACCTACTGAAAGAGGTAACCAGATCCCTGGCAAACTCAACATGTGTCTGTCTGCTAGACATCTCCCAGGACCTGAACCTCTGTCGATATGCCTCAGGGACTAACTCGTAAGCCTTCAACACAGCAGTTTTAACAGTTAAATACACTTTGCTATCTGCCACCGTTAAAGCAGAATAAGCTTCCTGGGCCTTACCTGTTAGGACACACTGTAGCAATAAGGTACTGTTAGCATCCGACCACTCTCTGCTCTCAGCCACACGCTCAAATAGGGAGAAAAAGGTATCTGGATCTCGTTCACTGAACTGAGGCACAACCCGCAGATTATGGCAACGTCAAACGGAATGTTACCTCTACCAGGGAAATCAAAAGCACGGCTGGCACCTCCAGCAGTTGAATTCAACCTCCGCTCCTCTAACTCAAGCTTTCTAATTTCTACCTCTCCCCTCATTTTCTCCACTGCCAGTCTCTCCATTTCTGTCTGCAACAGTCTCTCTCTTTGCTCAAACGTCAGGCCTGCATCACGGCAGCCAGACATATTGACACTGTCTCTGCTAGGACTAACAGTAAACATACCCCCTTTGAAAGCACCTTCCTCAAACAGATTTGATCTAACAATCTCCCTCATGTTCTCCTTCATTCTTTTATCCCCAACATCCAAGTGGAAATGTTCAGCAACATAGATCAGCTGCTCACGTGAGAAAACCTCCAGCTGCTCCTCTGAAGGTGCCCTCAAAAAATCCTCTACACTTCCCATGATGACAACACTGTGTGGCACGTTCACGCTACTTACAGCATACACGCTACCGCGGCCTGTCCCTCTAACTGCCTCACAGAAACTAGCTAAACTCCCCAACTAGTCTTCAGGTGCTAGTTACGGCGGGTACTTACGCACTTAATAACGTAAGCTTGGCGAAGTGACCAGCAAACCGGCAACTCCACCTGCAGCCTCGGCGTGCTCCCGAGCTTATAGCTCTAACCACTTTCACACCACACTAACAGCCCCACCTACGACCTCCAAGGAAGACCATACTAAACCTAACAGGGACAGAAACCACGGTAACTAACATGACTGTGTTCAAACTCGCTGCCACACATTCCCCCTGCAATCAAAACTGCAAAACACTTACCCCCGTAACGCTACTGCCAAAAAATCAGCCGCACTCAGCGACAACAGCTGTGCGAAATCCGTCCCCACAACGGACATCCATTATCAAACGTTCCCAGGTCCAAAGCAACGAGCCCCCATATGTTACAACCCGGCTCCTGGGCTGTAACAAAAAGCAGGGAGGCGAGACGAGGGGTAAGAATATAACAATGTTTTATTCCTAATAACTAAAATAAAACCAGCAACAGGTCCCCGAGGCTGGCACGGAGAGAGTGCCCAGAGGAGTGAGAGAGCAATGTATCCGGCTTGGCTCTCCTTGTAGGCTTCCAGCAGGTGTAGCTCATCAGGCAACTGCCGGCCCCACAGCACCGGATCCTGTAACAGAGAGACAGAAAGACCACGGAACGCCTAGTGGTGTGGAGGGGTCGTCACACTGTGTCTCTGTGTCTCTCTTGCCCCTTTCACACCAACGCGTTTTCAGCGCCGGCTAGAGCCTGAAAAGTACCGGTTTTTCCTCTTCACACCGCAGCGGCGCTGCCTCTTAGCTCCGGAATCCGGTTCGTTTCCAGCTCCAAAAAATTGTCGGTCTAGAACAGGCATCCTCAAAGTCCGGACTCCGAACCACAACTGTCTCTGGACTCTGAGCAAATTATACTTTTCATATATATTATCTGTATTATCTGTGTTATCGGCGAGACATCGCCACAACGCAACTAGAGATGGGCGAGTCCTGATTCATCCGGATCATTAACCCGGATCCTAGAAATGAGCTGGTCGTGACGAGTCTCCCCTCTCCATTAACCCGAGTCCTTGAGTCCCACACTTGGTGTGACGTACAAATTAAAACTATAAATTGCGTCACTCGCTACTCTCTTTATAACATGTAAAATCACATTACAACGTACCCCAGTCCATCTGCCTACCCTTTAGCAAGTAGGATAGCTGCCAGAAGTGATCGTTTGGCTCAGGGGAGGGGACGCGGATCAGTGAAACTTCCTGCAGACTCGTGGGGACTATTACTAACCGTAATAGCATAGCAGATCCAGAGATCCATACTCGTCATGTGCACGAGCATAGCCCCTCCTCCAGCACCCGGCTCCCGCGCTATCAACAGCAGACTCGCAGAGTCGCAGAGTCGCAAATCCTGACTCGCTGCAACACACAGCGGATCAGACTTGTGCGGACTCGGAGCCGTAACCATATAGCAGCAGATCCAGAGATCCAGCAGACTCGTCGTCATGCACGAGTCCACAGCAGACTCAGATTCGCAAATCCAGACTCGTGCGGACTCGGAGCCGTAACCATATAGCAGCAGATCCAGAGATCCAGCAGACTCGTCCTCATGCACGAGTCAACAGCAGACTCAGATTCGCAAATCCTGACTCGCTGTGCAACACACAGCAGAGCAGACTCGTGCGGACTCGGAGCCGTATATAGCAGCAGATCCAGAGATCCAGCAGACTCGTCCTCATGCACGAGTCAACAGCAGACTCAGATTCGCCAAATCGCAAAATAACCCTTTTTTTTGTGATCAACATTTTTTATTAAAGCAAAATACACTGTGTAGTGGAGGTTAATATAACGTCAGTTTAATAGATAGATAGATAGATAGATAGTACTTTATTGATCCCAAATTGGGAAATTGTTGTTACAGCAGCATAAAAGGCATTTTACAAAATATACAAGAATAGAAAGAAAAATAAAATAAAATATAAAATATACATGTCGAAATAGAAAATATACATGCAGATATTATATATATATATATATACAAATATATATATATATTCAAAATATATGGAATAATAATATGCTCGTGAAATGCATCAACTTTTCGGTTTCACCGATAGGATTTCTACGGTCTTGGTGATGCTGACTCATATGACTCAAATGACTCGTATGATCCGGATCTCTTCAATGACTGACTCAGAAGACCCTGAGTCCGTAAAAGGATCCGGATTTGCCATCTCTAAATGCAACAAGTCAAAATTCTCCGCTATGTCCGCTGCATACAGCGCTCTGCATGTCAGACTGTTCCACTGTCTGTGTGTGTCTGTCAACGCTTTGGTCCAATCACATTCAGCATCCCGTCAGCGTTTTTTCCCCCCACCAACAGTCTGCGAATCAGAGGCACAGTAGGGCGGGTCTTCGCGGAATGCGGGTGGGAAAAATGCGTGTGTCGTGTCGTCTCTTTCAACCTGTCTGAGTCAGAGCGAGAGTTTAAAAAAAAAAAAAGTCAGAGCGAGAGTTAACAGCTCATCTAGTTGCATCTGTACTGTAGCTAGTAGCCTAGTTTCACCTACCGGGGTGGCATGGCACCCCAGTTGGCAGCTTTGTTTTGAAAGAAAAGTTGTGGCTCATCAGACATTTATGAGAGAAAGTCTCTAATGTCCGAGTGCAAGTGAATGCAGCACAAGACGCACGTCTTGTAACCCCTTCCCCGGCCCTGGCGCGAGCGTGGAAATATGATTGGCGGCGATTTCATTTGAACGGGACGGCGCACAACGAGAAGCATTCGGACCCAAGTACTAAAGGAATGAGGTACGGTCTACAATGACAGAGAAGAGACTGTCAAGTTTGTCTGTACTCAGCATTGAATCAAAACGCACTAAAGCTTTGGATCTTAATAATTTTGTGAGGCGTTTTGCTGAACAAGATGGTAATCGCCGCATTCAGCTGTAATAGACATGTCAACTTGATACTCTGCTCACGGATGAGTATACACAATTGTTAAGATGATGACCTTACGTGTGTAAATATATTTTTTTCTTTGTGGGGGTCTGCCCCCAAAAAACAGTTGTAAGTCCTGAGAAAGTCAAATAAGACGGTGTGTAAAACTACACTGCCCAGCCAAAAAAAAGTAACCACTTTGATTTACCTAGGCCAGTAGGTAAGGACATTCCACTGGATAATAACTGAAGTATAAAAGAATGCATGACTGAAGTGATGGAGACCATGTTTGAAGGCAAACAAAAAGAGGAAATAACAGGTCAAATCAAGCAAATCCCCCTCTCAGATTCCACAGCAACCAGAAGAACATAAATACTGGCTGGTGATTTGATTAATCAGCTTTGTGATGGAATAAAAAATGCACAGTGCATTTCCTTAGCTGTGGATGAGTCCACTGACACCACTGACAATGCTCAGTTGCTGGTGTTTGTGAGTTTTTATGATGAGGCAAAGGGGGAGTTTGTTGAAGATATGTTGGGCCTGACGAACCTCAGTGGACACACAAGGGGGCAAGACATTTATAAAGCAATAATGGGAATGCTGAATGAAAGAGGGTGCAGCTGCCTTTATTCATAACTGTGCAGCTCTTACACTGCGACTCTGAAGGATCAAGCACAGACACAATAACAATGAAAACTGCTGCATACAGATTTTTTTTTTTTTACCTTTAAGATTTGTATTTGAGTACCCCTGGTCTAGAAGCAAGACTCCGGAGCTAAGAGGCGGCGTTGCTTACGTCTCTCTTACGTTGAGGCGTGCAGGAAACTAAACCCACCTCCCCTGAACATGGGTCGACTGAAGAGTCTCGTCATGCCTGCCTACAAGCAGTAGCGCTGAGCAAAGTGACTAGAAGGCAACCACACACTTGTAAAAAAAAAACACACTTTATAAAGTCAGGCAACACTAACCAGGCTTTGTGTGATTCTGTTTATTTGTACCTTACTTTGACCATCCGTTCACTGTTATTGATCATTGTGGAGAGCAGGCAGACGTTTTGTTTGTTATTATAGCATGCTATCGGATGGAATCAATACATGGGCTGCACAGGTTGTCATGTCCGACTATCACAAGTAGAATCATAATGAAAAATACGCCGGTAAAATGTGCCTGTAGAAAACGGCTTAGCAAGTAGTCAGTTTAGCTTCGGTTGCTATGCTAACATCACCCATGTTATACCAGAGAAACTTTCATAACAGCGTTGTGATGCCAAACAGCGTCAATTCAGACTGACACACATTCACTTAAGGGGAACTGGGGATATGTATCAGCTGCTTGTGTGACAGTCAGACAGTGAATACTTTAGAGCCGTGTGAGCTAACCCGGAGCTAACGGGAGAATAAACTCCCGTGGAAGTGCAGCCAGCACTGCAGCGGTCGGTAAATGCCGCTGAAACACATTAATAAACAATGAACCACGGCACTCTGGAGAAAAGTATAAGGTTGGAGAAGTCGTTATTTAATTTAATCTGGCTTCGTATGATTAAAAGCAACACGATCATCGACCCGACGCAGTCCCCCGTTGTTGTTGTTGTGAGCGCCGTTGGGGAGAAAATCAGCGATGTAAACGGTGACGTCATGACGCAGCAGCGGCAGCACCAGTCGGGCTCTGGGCAGTGTGAACAGAGCGGGAGCTGAAAAGGGAAACTGGAGCTGAACCAGAAAAGCTCTAGCACGGAGCTAGAATGGGAAAAGCGCTGGTGTGAAAGCCGCATCTGTCTCTGTGTCTCTCTGTCTCTGTGTGTCTCTCTGTCTCTGTGTCTGTGTGTCTCTGTGTGTCTCTGTCTCTGTGTGTCTCTCTGTCTCTGTGTGTCTCTCTGTCTCTGTGTGTCTCTCTGTCTCTGTGTCTGTGTGTCTCTGTCTCTGTGTGTCTCTCTGTCTCTGTGTGTCTCTGTCTCTGTGTCTCTCTGTCTCTGTGTGTCTATGTGTCTCTGTGTGTCTGTGTCTCTATCTGTCTCTGTGTCTCTCTGTCTCTCCATGTCTCTCTCTCAGGTTGGGTGAGGACAGGCCTCGGGTTCACTGCACAGAAGGTCTGCTCTGGCTGAACTTTTGTTCATGCAGATCTACCGATTAATCCAAAGAGAAAGAGCATGGCGGAAGGAGGACAGAGTGGTAAAGAATACATTAAAGGAGGGGGGGTTGGGAGGAGGGGGGGTTGGGGGGGGGGGGGGGGGGGTCATTTAGTACACATGCCTTTGCCTTTCAAACAGACCCATCTCTCCCACTTCCGTTTTCAGCTTCTCTCTCAGCACCTGTAATCCCTCCATACACATGTCCCTGTTTGTCTTCTGGATTCCAGACCCCTGCTACACCCCCCCACCTGTACCTGGGTAGTTGTGGCAACATAAGTAAGATACTGGTGTGGAAAACAGCTTGTGTGCTAATCCTCTTCAGTCTGTGTTGTCATGTGATCTTGTTACGGCCCGCCCCCTACTCCGTGGTAGTGGCTCGTGGGGAGACCCGCAACATAAAAGAAAACACACAAAACATCCAGAACTTAACAGCGATCATTTATTTAAATGTACAGCCGTTACTCACACAGGCCAACCGGCAAACGATCGAGGTCTGGAGGACTGGCCAAAAGAAACAAAAAGAAGGAGGGGGCCCGAGCCAGCCACACCACGGGCCGTGGGACCCAGAGCTTCCCTCCCCTAACCAGAAATCTAACAAACACGCTACGGGAAACAAAATAAAGCCACGAAAACTGGACTACCAGGTCCTCTAGGATACACATCATAACACAACAGCAAAGGGGTCTACAGATCAAAAACAGCAGAGAGATCATCCACAGACAGAGTGGATAGGCATAAGGATAGGCGACGGATCCTTCTCCTCCAGTCTCTCCTTTTAACCCAGCTGAGTGGAATCTAGGAACACCTGCGCAGAGGCGGAGCCAGGGGCAGACCAGGTGCACCTGCGCAGCAGGGAGACAGAAAATACAACAAGGAGGGGAGCACGTAACAGATCTCACATAGGGTCCAGTCCAACATTCAGTAATACTATCCCTGAAAGAACCATCTAGACCAGGGGTGGGCATTTTACGGCCCGCGGGCCACATCCGGCCCGTTGGCCGGCCTTGGCCGGCCCGTGTGAGGTTGATCATAAATTATAACATAATGAAAAAAAACAGCAACCTTGCAACCAATTGCAAGGTTGCAATTTACGCCATGCAATTGCATGGCGTAAATACTTTTCTAACTGTGTTGCTTTTATTTTGAAAAGGAAGCTGCTGTTTTTTTTATTTATTTACGTAAACGCGCATGCCGTGAACAGCTACGAGTGATGCTGGCCGGCTAGTCCTCGAAATGTCCGCTAAGGGCAAAAAAAGAAAGATCGATACTGAATGCCGCATTTTCAACAAGACATGGACCGCTAAGTATTTATTTACAGAAGTGAAAGGTAAAGCTGTGTGTTTAGTTTGTGGTGCGCAGGTCGCTGTGTTCAAGGAGTACAATTTGAGTCGCCACTATGCTACCAAACACGCAGATAAATACAAGAACCTGTCTGAGGAAGAGCAGGCAAAGGGGTCGGATGCTTTGCTAGCTAAGCTGCAAAGCCAACAACACATTTTCACAAAACATTCCACATCCAGAGATGCAGCTGTCAAGACGAGTTATGTCTTAAAAGTTAACCGTTTTCGGACGAAGAGTTCATTAAGGAGTGTTTGTTGGACACTAATATGCCCGGAGAAAAAGGAGGCATTTGAGAAAGTGCCGCTCTCCCGACGCACTGTTACGAGGAGAATTGAGGACATCGCGGGAAATCTGGAGCTTCAGCTGCAGAACAGAGCGGTCAACTTTGACTTTTTTTCCTTGGCTTTGGATGAGAGCTGCGATGTACGTGACACTGCCCAGCTACTCATCTTCCTACGTGGGATAACTACAGACTTCAAAATCACGGAGGAGCTGGCAGCCATGCAGTCAATGAAAGGTACAACAACAGGGAGTGATTTGTTCACGGAGGTAAATGCATGTGTGGAAAAGTTGGGACTGAAATGGGACAAGCTGGCAGGCGTGACAACGGATGGTTGTCCAAATCTGACAGGGAAAAATGTTGGACTATTGAAGAGAATGCAGGATAAAGTGACAGAAATTAACCCTGAGCAGAAATAGGTATTTTTGCATTGTATTATACATCAGGAAGTGTTGTGTAAGTCAGTGTTAAAAATTAACCATGTTGTTGATGTTGTAACTAAAATAGTTAACTTCATCAGGGCAAGAGCATTGAATCACAGACAGTTTGTTGCACTTTTGGAGGAAAGTGAGACTGAACATCGTGACATACCCTACCATGCAGCTGTCAGGTGGCTCAGCCTGGGCAAAGTGCTGAAAAGAGTATGGGACCTGAGAGAAGAGATTCAAGACTTCTGTGTGAAGAAAGAAAACGACATCCCACAGCTTTCAGATGCAGACTGGATGGCAGACCTTGGTTTTGCTGTAGATGTGACTGCACTAATGAGTGAACTAAATGTCAAACTGCAAGGCAAGGGCCTTTTTGTGCATGACATGTACAGTGCAGTGAAGGCTTTCATGAGAAAGCTGCAGCTTCTCTCAAGCCAAATGGAGGACAACATTCTCACGCACTTGCCAACACTGAAGGAAGCCACACCATCAGCTGATCACCTCCAGAGGTACTCATCCATGTTAGAAGCACTGCATGGTGAGTTTTCAAGGCGATTTAAAGACTTCAAAACAGTTGAGAATGAAATGAACATGATCTTTTCCCCATTTACATGCCATGTGGATGATGCACCCAGTGATGTTCAGCTTGAACTCATTGACCTGCAGTCTGACACACTTCTGTCAGAGCACTTTAGGTCAGTCTCACTGCCTGAGTTTTACTCTTCCCTGAAAGAGGAGAACTTTCCACACATCAGGAGACGTGCTCAGAAGATGATGGTCCTCTTTGGATCTACCTACATATGTGAACAGACATTCTCAGTGATGAAGTTCAACAAATCCAGATACAGATCCTCTATCACTGATGATCACCTCTCAGCTGTCCTTCGCATATCCACCTCAGACATTGAACCAGATTTCCGTGCACTTGTTCAAGCCCAAGACAGACTGGATTTTTCTCACTGAACAAGTAAAATTAACTGAAAAACAAAAATCAAAAGCACTCATTTCTTTTTGTATAAAGCTGATTCATTTCTTATCTTTAACATACTGTAAAACACCTTTTCAGTATTGGTATATTGAGCAGAATTAAGTTCAACTTATTTTTGATTCGGCCCCCCAACACAGCTCGAGTTTCTGAAGTGGCCCCTTGTAAAAAATAATTGCCCACCCCTGATCTAGACCTACACCGACATGGAGGCAGAGGTGGGAAGTAAGTACATTTACTCAAGTACTTTACTCAGAGGTGTAAAGTAACTAAGTACATTTACTCTACAAGTACTGTACTTAAGTACCATTTTGAGGTACTTGTACTTGAGTATTTCCATTTTATGCTACTTTGTACTTCTACTCCACTACAGTTCAGAGGTAAATGGTGTACTTTTACTCCACTACATGTATTTAATACCTTTAGTTATTTGACATATCTGGATGAATGATGTGAAATATAATCAAGTGTTAAATCAGACTTTAATAATAATACATTTTATTTTTAGGCGCCTTTCATGACACCCAAGGACACCGTACAATTTGTTAAAAAAAGAAAACGTTAATAGGCAACATAACATGATAAAAACACAAACAGGAAATCATGGAGGAGACAGTCAAGTGGACACAAATGAAACATATAATGGGGAGCACTACAGTGAGTAGGCAGATCTGAACAGGTGGGTTTTTAATTGGGATTTGAATGTGGTGATTGTGTCTGACTGTCGGATGTGCGGGGGGAGAGAGTTCCAGAGTCTGGGAGCAGTGCAGCTAAAAGCCCGAGCACCCATGGTGACGAGGCGTGGGGTGGGGACGGTTAGCAGTCCAGCAGAGGAGGAGCGGAGGGAGCGAGAGGGGGTGTACTCCTGAAGAAGGTCAGCCAGATAGGGGGGGGCAGGTTATGTAGGGCTTTGTAAGTGAGCAGTAGGTTTTTGAAGTTGATACAGGATTGAACAGGGAGCCAGTGGAGTTGGATGAGGACAGGGGTGATGTGTTCTGAGGCCTTGGTGCCGGTGATGATCCGGGCTGCAGAGTTCTCTATGATTTGTAGTTTGTTGATGAGCTTGGTGGGTATGCCTGAGAGGATGGCGTTACAGTAGTCGATGCGGGACGTGACAAATGCATTGACCAGGACTTCAGTGTTTGATTAAGAAAGGGATGGGCGGAGTCTGGAGATGTTGCGTATGTGGAAGAAGGCAGTCCGGGTGATGTTATTTATGTGAGGTGAAAATGAGAGGGAGCTGTCCAGGATGACACCAATGCTCTTAACTTGGCCAGAGAAGGGGATGGAGTAGCCATCAATGATGAGGTTGGAGGCAGGGGAGGATGAGGTTTTGGAGAGGGTGGTTTGGTGCCAACCAGCAGGGCTTCGGTTTTGCTGCCGTTGAGTTTTAGGAAGTTCCTGCTCATCCAGCTCCTGATGTCCTGGAGGCAGTTGGTGAGAGAGGTTGGGGGAGGGCAGTGTTGGGTTTGCTGGAAATGTAGACCTGGGTATCATCGGCGTAACAGTGGAAATGGACATTATGATGACGGAGTATAGTGCCAAGGGGGAGTAGGTAGATAATAAACAGGAGTGGACGCAATACTGACCCCTGAGGAACACCATGTGAGACAGTGGAGCAGCTTGACCGGTGGGTGCTGAGACGGACATATTGTTTTCTGTCTGTGAGGTAGGATGAAAACCATGAGAGTGCAGTACCAGTGATCACAATATCTGCCAGACGTTTGATAAGCAGTGGGTGCGAGATGGTGTCAAAGGCAGCTGTGAGGTCAAGGAGGATTAGGATGGTGAGCTGTCCAGAGTCAGCTGCACGGAGGAGGTCGTTGGTGATTTTTATCAGCGCTGTTTCTGTGCTGTGCTTTGAGCGGAAACCCGATTGGAAGGGTTCATGAAGGTTGTTTTTGTCCAGGTGTTGTTGAAGTTGGTCAGCAACCACTCTTTCAAGGGTTTTTGAAGGAGATGAAGGAGAGGTTAAACATGGGCCTGGAGTTATTCAGGTAATCTCGGTCAGCTCCAGGTTTTTGGAGTGTTGGTGTTATTGCAGCAGTTTCGAGGTTTGGCGGTATTGTTCCAGTTGCGAGGGACTGTTACTTTAGTTACACCTGGAGTAAATTCACAAGCTACCCTGCAGTATACAAAGTAATGAGTACTTTTACCTTTGTTCTTTAAGTATATTTTGAAACTATTTATATATGTTGTACTTTTACTTGAGCAACCTTTTGAATGCAGGACTTGTAACAGTGTATTCCTACACTCAGGTACTAATAGAGAACCGCAGTGACGCGTCCTAAAACCCGGAAGTAAACTCCTTCCGGTTCCTTCGTCAAAAACGCAATGCAATTTCTCCATAGGATTTTGGAAAATAGCTGGAAATAAGGTCTGTGGTTGACACACATTTAAGAGACGGACCACGTTTTGTTCAGCCGGATAATATCCACATGTCTACCCTACTTTTATAATTTTCGAATCATAAATCTAGTCGCCAGAAGCAAAACGTTATGCTATAAACGAACTACAGCAGGTTCGCTGCTTCAACGTCACGCCAACTTAAGATCCATATTCAAACATACAGATTCTAAATGGTACAAGTTGAAGCGTTTGTTTGAACAGTTTGCAGGAGGCAGGTACTTCACTGTAAACATTTACCAGCATTTCACTACATTTAACAGTATTATTTTACAGTGACATATTGTAATCAAGGCCCCCTGTAATATCCCAACAAATACATGTAAAAAGGACTGTATCCTTGGATTTCACAGCATTTAACTATTATTTCACAATAAAATACTGCAATCAAAATCCTCTGTAATATCACAACAACATTGTAAACATTGCAAGGATTTCACAGCATTTAAGAGTATCATATTACAGAGAAATATTGTAATAAAAAGCCCCTGTAATATCACAACAACATTGTAAACATTGCAAGGATTTCACAGCATTTAAGAGTATCATATTACAGAGAAATATTGTAATAAAAAGCCCCTGTAATA
Organism: Trematomus bernacchii; assembly: GCF_902827165.1. Classification (NCBI taxonomy): domain Eukaryota; kingdom Metazoa; phylum Chordata; class Actinopteri; order Perciformes; family Nototheniidae; genus Trematomus; species Trematomus bernacchii. The sequence goes on along the minus strand of NW_022987649.1, from coordinate 316,969 downwards.
TCACAACAAAATATCTATAAAACTACAGTAAAATTGGATATTGACATTATTTAACTATTATTTCACAGTAAAGCACTGTACTCAAAATCATCTGTAATAGCACAACCCATTACTGCAACATTTGAATTGTGCAGCATTGCACATGTGCAGAATAGACTATTCTAACCGGCGTGTGTCCTGCAGCATAGCCTACTTCTCAAACCGTCTGGAAGATTTGAACTGAGACATTCTATACACTGTAAAAAAAGATCCTAATTTTACAGGAAATAATTATTTTTTTATAGTAATTATGTTTTTTTAAATAACTTGCAAAATCCCGTAAAATTACAGATATGAACTATAAATTAACAACCCAAAACATTATTTTAAGTATTTTGACAACAAATAACATTTATTTATTTATTTTTTAAATTAAATTTACTATATCATATTTACAGTATTTTTGCACTTTCAGAAAATACATGCAGATGTATGTAAAATAAAAATTATTATCTGCAATTAAATATGTAACTCCTCGTAATATAAAAGTGTATTACTATTATAAGACTTTAAGATATTTCTTTGTAATTTTAAGGTACCTACACATGAAACTGTAAAAAAAAAAGTGTCAAACATTTTTACATAAATCATTTTCTCAATATTCGATTGAATCCACCACAAACACAAAATATCCAATGTTGAAACAAAAGTAAATAAATATGTTTTCATGAAATTCCTAACTTATTATATTGTAAACATCTACAGTTGACAATATCATTAAAAAAAAAAAAAAATCATAGAAAGTGGAGAAATCTCTGCAGGGAGGACCAAGGTTTAAAACACACACTGTTATTTACTCAACAATAAGTCACAGTTATCCTTGTTTTATTTATGTGTTATGTTGCTGTGTTTTTTTTCCCATTGGTCAATATACAGTGATAAGGGTTAGTTATAGTCTTACATGCAGTATAATGTATGGTTTTCGGATTCTGGCCGACAGCCAGAGCTACGGCACTTGAAATAGAATTCAGGCATAACACGGCAGACAAGTCAGGCATGTTTGGAATGAGTCCACAACACTCCTGATTGGTTAATATAAACGTCATCGAAGAAACCTGCCAATGAGAACTGTCTGCGCCTGTCGTTCACATTTAAAACATCCACGTCAGTTTGAGCGGGTCTCCTGTATTTCTGCTGCAGGTGTTTATGGATTAATATCGGGATCGTTTTACATCTACACGTTAAATATGAGCATCGGGACGTCGTCAACAAAGAACAGAAGACTTGAGATCTGGTGAGTCCTGCGACTGTAATGGAGTTAAACATGTATTTAGAATATCCTTAGTTTGTGAATGTTTTATTTTTTATTTAAGGTTACGTTTCTTCTTCTAGTTAGCTGAGTTTCTTCCCATTATCATTAATAGGTTGTTAAATGTTAAGAAGCCCTGAGATGCTGTTTCTTGCAAGATGTTGCGCCCGGGAAACCGGACTTAACAGGTGGCAGCTAACATTAGTTTACAGCTTATTGCAGTGCTGCTGCGCCACCCTCTCATCTCCAACACGGGAGAATTACACATAAACATGCAGCGGGGTGTCACAGTGTTGTCGCCAAGTTTATTGTAAAGTTTCACAGCTTTCCTACACTTAGTTAATGTTCAGTTATAGTTATAGTTATGTTCTAGTTATAGCTAGCATAGCATAAACGGCTAACCGCTAACGTTTAGCTAACTTTCTAGTTAGCTCTGCTCTATATATTACAAGCTAACATGACTAGCTAATGTCACACTGTGAACTAAAATAGTTTTTGTATTACTACATCATACATGCTTGGTCCAAATCACTGCTAAAATTATAGTATGTATTTTTTTTTGCATTTTTATCACACTTGGCCTAAACTATTTTAGTTCATCATTTAAGAATGGGAGAATGAAAATAATGATTTGTGGTAATCAAAAACAAGGCATTTAATTAATACTTTGAATATTAATGACTAAAGGAATAGATTTGAAAATGTATAGTAAAGAAACACTCAGCCATGCATGAAATAACATAGCAAAATAATACGGATAATTTTTTACCCATGTTGTGCCTAAGTGTAGTGATACAAACATGATTTGTATTCAAAAAGTAAGAAAGGAAAAATTAAAATTTGGTGTTGATCCAAAACAGGTTAATTGAGGAATACCTGGAATCCTGATTAAAGTAATTTATTGCAAAGATATTTACAATTAAAACTAATTCGGGTTACTTTTGACGCATGTTGGTTGTATGTTGTGTAACAAAGGGTTAACATGATAGCTGTGATGTTCACTCTTTTGACAGAGCATCAGTGGACAGTAAAGACTATGGAACAGAAGATGTGATGGCTGTGTGGAAAGCTGCTGACGCCAGCCTGTGTCCCTCATCAGTTTCTCCAGGCAGCACCCAGCTATTCTTCCATCTTGCAGATGAAAAGACTTTGATATGTGAGTAATAACTTGTGTCTAACATAATATTCAATGTGGTTTAGTAAAGTATTTAAAAATACCCCACATTGTACATGTACAGGACAATCAGACCTTTTTCAACAAAGATCATTAGACAATTATTTTGTCTTTTGAGGTACAGCTGCAGCAGAGAGTCTGAGTTTGAAGAAAACCCTACAATTTTATTTAGTGTTGTTTAATCAATCAATATTTACTGGTCTTGAATTTCCTCACTGGATTACAAAATGCTCGAATCTTATTGTACAGGGACATTATGCAGATTTCATCAACTGAAGATGAAAATATAGATTCAGCGATATGTACCATTTTAAGGAAATAGACTGTTAGCGGTATTGACCGAAGCTCCGTGTAACCGGTGTGGTTAAGCGGTCTCTGCGTTGTGTTGATATGGACGAGACCCGAGCCAGCGTAAAGTTGAGACGATCTGTTTAATGACTGACAGATAAAAACGATCAGTTTTACAACAGTTTCCCTCAGTGACTCCTCTCACGTGCAACGTTTACAAAAAAGGCACATACCTGACAGATAAAAACGATCAGTTTTACAACAGTTTCCCTCAGTGACTCCTCTCACGTGCAACGTTTACAAAAAGGGCCGAGGAAACGGGAGGGACACAATATATAGGGGGGAAAGTCCTCACAACAATGAACTCCTGAGCACAGCGACCACACTTCAGAGGTTCCGCCCACTGATCTCCGTCCTTGCCAGGTATTTAACATTCAATAAAATGAAGAACACAGAATAAAATAATATAAAACACAGAATTTGTGTGATTATACAATATTAAATTAAATAAACCCCACTGCATATTTACATCTGTTACATCCGCAGCTGTAGCTAGGTGCTGCTAATGAAAACTCAAGTGCTCAATTTGTTACTTTTGCTTTTTTATTAAGAATTGACCAAGCATATCTTCCTCTTCGAAATCCCAGTTGTACTTCGCTAACACGCAGTGCCTGCGAGAGTGCGTTTGATTGTTCCCACCCTTACCTCAAGCAAATCCAGTGGTTAGTTTTAGGGTAAGCTCCATTGTTTTTTTTTATGTATTCACTTTAAGAGAAAGGGATTTCAGAAACAAGTCGCACAAGTTTGGCTCGAGGTAACATTAACAAAAGCTAACTGTTGTTAGACTATGTTCCCCCCTTCTAAACTTATGAAATGAATGAGAAAAATATGAACAACTCTTCATAGAGCCACATCCACACAGCTTTAAAGTTGTAGGAAGCTGAAGCATTGCATTCGTGCCAGTTTCTAAGGTATTAGAAAGTTGTTTTTTCTGGAAGGGGTTTAGCATTTGATCAATTCCCTTGGGATGCTATCAAGAACTGTTTTACAATCAATAGTGTGTTTAAATTTCCAACCCTGCTTCAAAGGTCCATCATACAAGATGGGGGATCTATTGGCAGCTGCTGATAATAACATTCATCATTATGGTTTACTAATTGTAGTCTTTTTGTCCTCTAGGTTGCACTGCCACATCTACAGTAGCGCAGAATGGACAGAGGAAACATGATTGGGCCTCAAGTTTTTTGCAGCCAATATACATTCTCCTACAAACTTGGGATAGGAGGGTGAGTGAACAAGTTATCCATTGGTTGGAACCTACCATTGTTAGACGTATTAAATCCTGCACACTGCTCCTTCAAATGGACAATGTGAACATATGTCGCCATTTTGTAATTTCTGTTATTTTCAGTTGAGAATGTTTCAAAGTAATCTTAAAAAATTAAACTTACTTTTTGTTTATACTGTTTATAAGTAGATGTTTAAATATGAAATGCTGTATTCATTAATGGTTGTATAATTCTACAAATATTTTTATATTTTAAGTTTTAACATTTTTATAGTAATTGTTCCCTACAGAACATTTTGTGCTGTCTTTTTATTGAATGTCTTTGATTGGAAAATGTTAGAAAAAAGCTGTAAAATAACAGTATTCTACCTGTAGAACTTTAGGTTCTGTATTTACTTTTGTGTTTGATCATAAAAATATAATTAAAAAAATGTAAAAAACTGTTTTTCTCATCAGAACTTTATTTAAGGTATTTGAATGTAACATTTTAAGACAATGGATTTTGAAAAGAGAGGAAACATCCGTAACACTACAGTGTTTTCCTGTAAAATCTTTAAGGACAATTCCTGTTTATTAATTGCTTTAGCACTTTATTTCAGTGAAAGTATTTTACTTTAATTTAAGGGTTTTTGTTTGGCAGTTTTCTTTTTTACAGTGTAGCCTATTTTATTTGACCCAACTGGACTCACGGGTGAGATGCTTTTTGTGCATTTTTGCTTGCTGTATGTGGATGACGTGATTAGTCACGTCATCCAATAGTATTTGACAGGAAACCATTGTATGAGCTTCCTTCAGGAAGTACCGGAGCTGGGGACTACAGTTATGCACGTCTATCATTGTAAATTGACAGTAAATTGCTGGCTACTCATCTGCATTACTTTCACAGTACACATTGTAAATTCACAGTAAATTACTGGCAACTCCTGCATTGCTTTCACAATAGAAATGTAAAAGTACAGGCCCTTGTTGTAATGCATGTACAACAAAATGATGTAATTCCCCAGTAACATACTGTAATATCACAGTAATTCCTTAGTCATTGAAGCTGTGAAGTTACAGTATACAGTTTTACCTTTACAACAATGCATTGTAATATCATGGGTGTGAAATTACAATACATTGCTGTGAAGACATTCACAGCAATGTATTGTAATATCATGGGTGTGAAATTACAATACATTACTGTGAAGACATTCACAGTAAATTGCTGTGAGTCTTACTGTGAAAGTCATGCAAAATTTGGCCAGGTATTTATTGTGAATTCACGGTGAATATTTTTACAGTGTTGCTTTCAAGCAGAACAGGGCAAACAAACTTAGCGGGAGTGTTTTACGTGTTCGGTGTAATGACGTAAAACGGCCTGGACAACTTCTGTAGTCCTATTCAGCCACTTGGTAACAACCATCGTTTTTCAGACACGTAAACTCTTCAAAAATCACCAGCGGGGTCACTGCTGATGTATTTAATGTCGTAGAACAAAACATGATCTGTCTCTTCAGTCAAACACAGACCTTATTTCGAGCTATTTTCCAAAATCCTATGGAGAAATTGCATTGCTTTGTGTCGAAGGAACTGGGCGTGGTAAAAATGCTAACTTACTTCCGGGTTTTAGGACGCGTCACTGCGGTTCTCTATACTTTTACTTAAGTACAAGATCTGAGTACTTCTCCCTCTTTGCATGCAGGACATATAATGGTGCAGAATAAATAATAAGCAGAAAGCAGGTGGAAAGAAGTTTGCTATGCTTGGATCCAAAAGCCTTGAACAGTCATACATACAGATGTAGCAGCTAATTTAGGACAGTTTGAAACGCGAGGGTCGTGGTCGGCCCGTGAACGGCCCGTGATCAAGAGACTGCCTCCAGTCTGACTTGAGACCGCCCACGTGATAAATAAATGTAATTATTGTGAAGCCAGCTGCAATGGATCATTGATCCACCAGGGGGTGCAGTGGGGTTCCACACTGGAGCTCATGTGAAATCAACTTCGATACAGTACGCTGGATGTACAGTATGTCTGGTACTACTGTATAGCGGATCTTTGATCATCTATATTGATTTCTGACACTTCTACATCCAACTCACAGATGTAACCTTGCTTTGAGAAAAAAGATTATTAATTTACCCCTTTTAGAAGTGAAGATATAGTCTTTGTTGTGTTAGTGGCATTTTCGAGCCTGAAAGCTGAAAAACAGGCTCAGGGCTTAACAGCTTAAGATCCATATGTCACGGATAGGATCATAGTCTGTGCTAAATAAGACATGTAATCATTTACAAAACATCACCATGTTTTTATTTAACAAAATAATCTACAAAAAATCAGAATCTTATATTATGGTCCTATATTTAACAAACTATGCCTATCTGCAATTCAGATCATCACCCTTAGCTATTTTAATTACCTCTCAAACAACCTAAACTAGTTATAAATGTTTATTTTTACTGTCGGCCGTGAGGTAAGGCCGTTGACAATCTTGTAAAAAAGGCAAGCATTTGCATGTTTACTGAGGTTTTCCCAGCTTAGCAACTTGGCACTAAGAGTACTGATATGTCTACCATTTCTTTTCTGAGTGTAATATCTGCATTTTCTCTTTTGAAAAACTAAGTCTTAGTTTGCCCATAGTTTGGCCACTCATTTTTAATCACACACGTCTCCCCATCCCATTCAAATTCTTGACTGAAAGAGCAGTGTAGCCTACAGTACATGTAAATGGGTGGCATTGCCTATATGCATTTGAAAAGAAATAGTACCCCCCTCTGAGTGACTACGTGTTGACTTCACATCTTGTCACAAACCAGGGACTTTACTTCCTGATTTTTGGAAGACAAGACTGACCCAAGATACCTGTACATAGTGGAAAGTGAAATTGACATTGTCAAATTTAATAAAAATACAAAATAATGTGTTTTAATGTACTGTGATCTGCATGCACTTATCAAACATTTAATTAAAGAATGGTGATATACACAGTATATGCTGTGATGCAGCGGGAGGAGCAAAACACACACTTCAAGTCAGATCATCACCCTTAGCTATTTTAATTACCTCTCAAACTACCTAAACTAGTTATAAATGTTTATTTTTACTGTCGGCCGGGTCACTCATTACTGGATCAGCTGCTGCATGAGACAGACACTGAAAAGTATTATCATCTGAAATTAATCATGTTATTAGTATTAAATACATATAAATATTTTTACAGCTTGTATTTAGAAATACTCTGTTGTAATTATTGATGCATAAATGTGTTCATCCATTCAATGTGGCATCTGCTATAATGGGGTTAATGTATGATATTACTTAATAATACAATACACTATATAATATATGATATGATAATTACATTTTAATTTGATTCATTTCTTATTTCATAGTTTCTCATCATTATTATAACAGTTCTGTTTCATATGAGTGTTGAGAGCTGTATCCATAAATCTCTTAATTTTGCCCTCAAAGTGCACCAGATTGATGCATTTAACTTCAATTTAAAGAAAAACGTCTTCTGTTGCCAAAGTGCTGTACATATAATAAAAATACCCTACAGTAAAGACACTTTACAGCAAATACAACAGCACAGTTTGTTCAGAATATCAGTATGAGTATGAGCACCCTCTGTCCTTAGACCCTCACATCGTACAAGGAAAAACTTCCAGAGAAAAACCCACATTTCAAAGGGAAAAATGGGAGAAACCTCGGGGAGAGCAACAGAGGAGGGATCCCTCTCCCAGGATGGACAGAAGTGCAATAGATGCCGTGTGTAAATCGAAGAGCTAATACATTTTACAGCGTAGGTAGACCGCATGACAAATAAAGAGGAGTAATGTAAACATTTACATTATTATTATGATTATTTAATATATAAAGACTATATATTATTGAATTACAAGATTAGATATACTTTATTTGATCTAAAATATTGATGTGTTCAAATGCTCTTCTGAACAAAACTGAAAGTCCATGAAAAGTTCTCTTTCTGTATTTGTGAATGAAGCGCCATCTCCTGGTTAAATCCTGAAATTGAAAATCTGGCAACGCCCTCTTGGAAAATAGTGGGAGGGCTTAACATTCCCAGATACTGGTCTTAGGCAGGTCTTAGGCAGGAAGCTGGCAGGTAGCAGGCAGGAAGCTGTAAGCTGGAGTCTGAAATAAGCTGCTACATCTGTACCTGGAAACAATAAAAAGAACAAAGTTGAACCCTGGGCACAGACAGGAGCCCTGCATTCTGAGAGCAGAGAGGGGGGGGGGGACACACAGCTTAATAAGATCCATCAGATGAAGAGCCTCCCCTCTCTGGAAGAGGCCAGTTATCAAAACCAAGTCCCTTGTCACTAGAGAAATTATCATACATGACATTGAGGGGTGAGAACCAGAGGGGCGTAAGTGACATTTGACCAACTTTACAGGAGAGCAAAAACAAGAAACGACCATACTTTGTCCTGACTTTGTTTATTAAATTCAATCTTTAATATGAAAACCTCATAAACATGTGGATGACAATATACTTAACCTGTTAAGCACCAAGCCTGTTTTTCATGTTTCAGGCTCGAAAATGACATGCCCAAAACAAATGACTACAACTTAACTTCTAAAAGGGTTATATGAATAATTTCTTTTATCAAAGCAAGGTTACATCTGTGAGTTGGATGGAGAAGTGTCAGAATCAATATAGATGTTTTTTATTTTAAAGAAAATTCAGATTTTACATAGTAAAAAACTGTAAATTATAGTGTCCGTCCAAATATTCTTTTTTACTTATAGTGAAAACTACCCTTGGATGATGGGTTAGTAGACTAAAAGCTTTAGGAATCCAAAGTACAACATATAATAAGTACCCTGTATCAAGATTGATGCAAAACAAGTGACATTTGACCTTTTTAGAGAGGTTTAGCCAAAACCACTCCACCTCTGAGGTGATTTGGGTGAAAATGTTTTTTTTTCCATATCTCTGGCCCCCCTTGGTCGATTTGGATGGTTGACACCTCTTTCTGACCGTTAGAGCCAATAGAATCGAAGGGGGAGGCCCCCACACACACTCGTTGTGAAAACAAACGGTGGGGGCTTCCCGCATGCAGGTTTGCACCAGAGTGAAGCGATCTCTTGCTCTGACATTTGGAAACGAAAAAGCAGTTTTATTGCTTATGGATTATCAGAAATCATTTCAAAGAGGACACAGACACATTGGATTAACCTATGGATTAACTGCAGCATCGTTTTTTTATCGTTTTAATGCCATTGAAGACCAGTTTTGACCAAGGTAAGCCATGTTAGCGTTTCTAGCTACCCTCCACATGTTCTGATGTACGCTTTCGTTTATAGCGTCGCAAATGTTTATCACTGAGTGTTGAGGTGGGCACCAAACGATTATGTGTCTCCAGGAGATGCTAATCGAGGGGTTAGCTGTGCATCTAGGATAAGTAATAAGGGAGTTATGAGTGAGTTTAGGTGCAATTTTAGGTTACATTTTTTCGCTCGTGGGTAATTCAGAAGCTGAGTGTTAGCATTGTGGGTTTTTTTTGGAATTTTTTTTTTAAAAGATCAGTTAGCTGAGTTTCTTCCCGTTACATGGATATAAAACATTCATAGTTTATTAAATATTAAGATTCCTTAGACGTTGTTTCCTGCAAATGACGCGTTTATCCGCCCGGTACCGGGGGGGCGGTGCGTAACAGGTTAATGAACAATATTTTGACATTCATTGAAAAAAATATTCTTCTATCTTTTTTTTATTCGGAAGAAAGTCACATGCGCCTTTTTGGAACTAAGATTTTATCTGATATACACTAAGAAAAAGGGCGTATCTGATATAAATAGGAAAAAGGCTATACATTTATGAGTTAACCTGTTAAGCCCGAGAGACCCCGGTACTGGTGGGGCACTGCCGCAACATCTTGCAGGAAACAGTGTCTGAGGGCATGTTCATTTAATAAACTATGAATGTTTATATCCATGTAACGGGAAGAAACTCATCTAACTGATCATTTTTTTTTTTTTTCAAAATAAACCCACAATGCTAACGCTGAGCCTCTGAATTAGCAACGAGCGAAAAATGCTAACAGATTACTGCACCGAAATTCACTCACAAAACCTTATTATTTATCTTTTCTGCACATCCATGAAATCGTTTGACATCGTGAGGTGACACAGAATCGAAGGGTACCCTCATTATCACTCAATTATACGAAATCACGACGTTATAAACAAAAACAGACATCAAAACATGTGGCTCTAGGTAGCTAAAAATGCTAACATGGTTACCTTGTCTCTGTAGTCTGCTCAAAAGTGGTCTTCAATGAAGAAATTAATCCATAGGTTAATCCAATGTGTCTGTGTCCCTTTGAAATGATTTCTGATAATCCATGAGCAATAAGACTGCTTTTCCGTTACTAGATGTCAGAGCGAGAGATCGCTTCACTCTAATGCAAAACTACATGCGCAAAGCCCCCACCTTTTGGTTTTACAACGTGTGTGTGGGGGGGAATCCCCCTTCGATTCTATTGGCTCTAACGGTCAGAAAGAGGTGTCAACCATCAAAATATAACAAAGGGGTGCCAGAGAATTGAAGAAAAAAAACATTTCCACCCAAATCACCTCAGAGGCAGAGTTTGTTTGGCTAAACCTCTCTAAAAAGGTCAAATGTCTTAATTTTACAGATTTATCCTCTCTTTTTACAGTCAATAACCTTTAATAAAAGTACATTACTAATACTTTAACGTACAAATACTCTAATTTTACAGATTTATCCTCTCTTTTTACAGTCAATAACCTTTAATAAAAGTACATTACTAATACTTTAACGTGCAAATACTCTAATTTTACAGATTTATCCTCTCTTTTTACAGTCAATAACCTTTAATAAAAGTACATTACTAATACTTTAACGTGCAAATACTCTAATTTTACAGATTTATCCTCTCTTTTTACAGTCAATAACCTTTAATAAAAGTACAGCACTAAAACTTCTACGGGCAAAAAACCCGTAAAAAAACGGTCAAATGACTGGCAGCAGCGGCTGCCAAACAAAAACCATAAAATTAAAGTAAAAATACTTTAACTCAAATAAAGTGCAAAAGCAATTAATATACAGAAATTGTCCTTAACGATTTTACAGGAAACTTTCCTCTCTTTTCAAAATCCATTGTCTTAAAATGTTACATTCAAATACCTTAAATAAAGTTCGGATGAGAAAAACAGTTTTTTACATTTTTTTTTATTAGATTTGTATGATCAAACACTAAAATAAATACAGAACCTAAAGTTCTACAGGTAGAATACTGTTATTTTACAGCTTTTTTCTAACATTTTCCAATCAAAGACATTCAATGAAAAGATATCACAAAATGTTCTGTCGGAAACAATTACTCTGAAAACTTAAAATTAGGGCTGTCAAGTTAACGCGTTAATAACGCGTTAACGCAAAAAAAAATTAACGCCACTAATTATTTTAACGCGATTAACGCATGTGTATTTTTTGTCCTCGGCCGCCGTAGTTTCAGAGCGCATCGAGTTTAAAATACCATCGACAAGCTGATGCTGACAGCCCCGCTCCTACCGCCCGCTTGTGGCAGACCACACTTCCACGCTCACCGGCAGGCCCGGACTGGCCATCGGGAGGACCGGGAGGGAGTGTGTATGTGTGGTGCGACTCGCGCGAGCGAGGCACACCTTACGTGTTGTTGTTGTTAGCATCTGGTGCTAGCTAGCTGCGCTAACGGATATAAGGAGCTGTTTCAATGACATTTCGCCGACAACTGCGCCGAGCACTTGACTTTATGCAGGTAGCCAGACAGTGGGACATTGTACGAAAAGTCAGCACACTCAGCACGGATAGTGCGCGCAACATGCAAAACAAAAACAAAAAGTAAGTTGAATTTTTTTAAGAGTACTTTGAAACATTCTCAACTGAAAATAACAGAAATTACAAAATGGCAACATATGTTCACATTGTCAATTTGAAGGAGCAGTGTGCAGGATTTAGTACGTCTAACAATGGGGATGTAGGTTCCAACAAATGGATAACTTGTTCACTCACCCTCCTATCCCAAGTTTGTAGAATGTATATTGGCTGCAAAAACCTTGAGGCCCAATCATGTTTCCTCTGTCCATTCTGCGCTACTGTAGACGTGGCAGTGCAACCTAGAGGACAAAAAGATCAGAATCAGAAACAGGTTTTTCACACGTATGAGGAATTTGACTAGGTGTCGTACATACACATATAAATAAAAAAAATTAAATAAAAAAAAGTACACAGATAGCGAACTATAACCTGTTCCACTCTGAGCCTGTTTTTCAGGTCTCAGGCTCGAAAATGACATTCCCAGAACAAATGACCATATCGTCACCTTCTTAAACTAATGGCCTAAGTCATATTTGAAAGTTTTTCAAAAAACAGAAAAAACTTAACCAAATATAGAATATATGATATATATTAATTATTTCACACAAAAAGGTTATGACAATATATGACTATTGACGTACAAATAACACTGTCTGTCAATTGTGTAAAATAAGAGGATTAGATTACTTAGGCCAATTTACGAACATGTTGTTGTGACTTAGGCAATTTGAAACCTGACTTAGGCCTTATTACTTCTGGAGTAAGTGACTTAGGCAAAACAGCGCACTCCTCTTTCCTGCACTACTGTGACAGACCATGGGGCTGGGTCAGCCACTAACAGTTTAAAATGCTAGAAGAGCATACAGAGACTCAGACAACAGAGGGCAGTTACCGTGGTTGGCCCTTTAATTCAATATAGCAAACTCAAAAGGTACAACTTAAATCACTCTTAGCTAAATAAAACAAAAGGCAAGTAAATCAAACCCTGAGGAGGCATGTGCCTCTCCTCACTACTCCCTCCAGCTCTTCTTTGCTGTGTTTTTAATTGTAACCCTTTTCCATTTAAATGAGTTTCTCCCCTGAATCTTTCTCAGTCATCTGTGTGTGTGTGTGTGTGTGTGTGTGTGTGTGTGTGTGTGTGTGTGTGTGTGTGTGTGTGTGTGTGTGTGTGTGTGTGTGTGTGTGTGTGTGTGTGTATGTGGCATTGTCAAAAAACTGATGACACTCGACGGGCATGACATATTTCATGGACGGAAGGTACTGAAACCTCCTCTCCTTGATTGGCAGAGCGTCAACTTCAGCAGTTGCAGCTGCCTGTTGATATTCCCGATGTAGTTGGGAGATGGTTGTGCCTGGGTGAAGGAACTTCTTGTCTTTGTAGGCAGTAGTGTGAATCAACAGTGGGCAGATCCTTCAACCAGTCCTTAAGGAATTCTGCAACAGCAATTTCCAGCTTTGCATTTTTGCCACTCTTAGGTCGAGATGTAGTTGGCGGGTCTGCCACTTGTTCGTCATGGTCGATGGTGTTTTTGTTCAGCCAGTGTAATGGTTCTTTCAGGGATACCAAGTGTAGAAGAAAAAAAGCTTTGCACACTTTAAGATTTGTTCCATCCTGAAGTTTCAGTTGGTAGGAAAAGTATGAACTGCGCCTGGATCCCTCACCAACTTTCTTTCTTTTGCTTCATGGCAACCTTTGTGACCAAAGTGGTGACGTATTACCTATGTTCTTCCCAGTTGTCCATTGACCAAACTTTCTGAAATATCCAGTGCCTCTGCTCTTCTGTAATGGATTGACAGTCCCGAGTCGTGACTCGTTGACAGAACTTCGAATTGCAGGGAAGGCCCATAGCCTTTGAAGCTATTTCTTTGCCACCTTTGGCCTTGTATGCCATTCCTTTGAGACGTTTCTTCTTGGATTCATTTTGCTTCCATGTTTCTGGGCTGAGGTATTTATGTTGTTTCCTTTTGACCGTATTGTTTTCATACACATCCTCTAGATGAGGACCATAATGTTCGGAAGTTGCTGCCAGACTGTCTTCATTTTCAGGGACAGAGGACTCATCAGAGGATGGATTGTAGTTTGGGTCTATGATAACATCATCATCATCATCATCTATGTCTTCTTCATGGTGTGGATGGGTCTGCTTGGCATCGTCAGCAACACTCTCTTCTTCAATGAAAGTGTTTAGGTTATTATCTGCTCCATCTGATTCAGGGTGTTTCTCAATGTCGAGGAAAGCTGCTCCAGAGCCACTATTTCAAGGATACTACGTCATCGAGTGCCGCCGAAGGACTGTTCCAATGTCCAGCATACTTGGAATCCTACCGAGGCCGGTGTAATTCGTTGCTGGAAATGTTGAGGCTAAACATGTGTAGACTCCGCGGTCTTAAAATCCCCACAATGCTTTGCGCACGGACCAATTCCCCAAATCTTTGGCGGAAAATGTAAGGCGGGGCCTCTCATATGACGCACACCTGCACACTTGCTAGCCTGTTCCATTCTTCGTTCTACGAATGCCAGGAAGGATTCTTGCCTAGCCTCTGATGGACCTGACTCAGAGGACAAGGAAGCGTCCTCGACATTGAGAAACACCCACAGTGTCTTGGCCTAGTACATGCTGCTCCACCTCTTTAACGACAGTCTCATTTTCATTGGATGATTCCTGATCGGTGTCGGAAAAGTCAAGTGCATCTCCTACCAAAAAGGAGTAGGCGTACAGTCACAACTGTGTGATCATTGTGAAAAACATTTTTGTAATTGCACTGTGGTCTATGCATTAATACATTAAAGCTATTTAATGAATATTATTTGGCCAAATTCAGTTAAAAAAACATTTAATCTTTCCTAATAAGATGGAAATGTAATGTGGAAAAAGGAGACAATAATACAATATTAAGAATTAAAACAGACAAACGCAAAATGTACTTTTCCTTGTTCATAATTATGCTGTAATTGTAACTGTTACTTTTGAAAGATTAGTTTTTAGATGAGTCTTTATTGTCCCAGAGGGAAATGTGTGCATGCTTCATGGAGCTACAGGAGCTACATTAGCTACAGTAACTATAAATTGTGAAATTAAAAGACTAAATAACTACACAACATTTATAGCCTAGCTTATAGTATAGTAAACATCACTTACCAACAGGGGACAAGCCCTGAACCATGAAAATAACTTAATTTATCTGTTAGTTGTTCTTTCTTCTTGAAGCAGCCATTTTGTAAAGCTTGTCAAATTGCCTAAGTCACAAGACAATGTGACTTAAGCCATTATTTTTTTTAAATATATGGCCTAAGTCACACTCTTGACATAGGCCATTATACTATCAGGGTAGGAACAGCACTTTCTTTTCAATAAGGATATAGGCAATTTTACCAGAGGTGGCCAGCATCAAGAAGAGATGATTTAGGCAAAAAAAACATTTTCTCCAAAATATGACTTAGGCCATTAGTTTAAGGTGACGATATCTTCCCTTCTAAAAGGGTTAAATTAATAATCTTTGTTCTCAAAGTAATGATAAACCTGTGAGTTGGATGTAGAAGTGTCAGAATCAATATAAATGTTTTTTATTTTAAAGAAAATTCAGATTTTACATAGTAAAAAACTGTAAATTATAGTGTCCGTCCAAAAATTATTTTTTACAGATAGTGAAAACTACCCTTGGATGATGGGTTAGTAGACTAAAAGCTTTAGGAATCCAAAGTACAACATATAATAAGTACCCTGTATCAAGATTGATGCAAAACAAGTGAAATTTGACCTTTTTAGAGAGATTTAGCCAAAAACTGGGCCATCTGGGGTCATTTGGGTGGATTTGACCTATCTCTGGCCCCCCTTGCTCGATTTGGTTGGTTGACATACCCTTGTGACCGTTAGAGCCAATAGAATCGAAGGGGGAGGCTCCCACCCAGACACGTTGTAAAGAAAAAATGTGGTTGCTTCGCGTGTGGAAAACGAAAACCAAAGTGGAGGAATGTCTCCTTCTGGAGTTTGGAAACTAAAACGCAGTTGTATTGCTTATGGATTATCAGAAATAATTTCAAAGAAGGCACAGACACATAGGATGAACCTATGGATTAACTGCAGCATCGTTTTTTTATCGTTTTAATGCCATTGAAGACCACTTTTGACCAAGGTAAGCCATATTTACGTGTTTACGCTTCTTAGCTCCACATGTGATGATGTACGCTTTCGTTTAGAGCGTCGCGAATGTTTATCACTGAGTGTTGAGGAGGGCACCGTTAGATTCAGTGTCTCCAGGACACCAAAAAAGAGTGGTTGGTTGTGCATCTAGGATAAGTAATAAGGGAGTTAGAGTGAGTTTAGTTGCCTTAGTATGTTACGTTTTTTTCGCTTGAGGCTAATTCAGAGGCTGAGTGCTAGCAATGTGGGTTTTTTTTTGAAAAAAAAAATTAAAAAGATCAGTTAGCTGAGTTTCTTCCCGTTACATGGATATAACACATTCATAGTTTTATTCAATATTAAGATTCCTTAGACGTTGTTTCCTGCAAATGACGCGTTTATCCGCCCGGTACCGGGGGGAAGGTGTGAATAAGAACACTGTAATAAAAATATAGTAAGATAGCAATAAAATAAAGCAGTAATATACATCGAAATAGAATGCAATAAATTATAGAATATAAAATATGTGCAGTAAGCAATATTTAAACATTGCATTATTTACCATCCTGTGATCTCCATTATGTAATGCATAGAGTCTGCGTTGTGGATGAGGTAAAGTGTCAGTGGGGGGGCCTTGTTAAGGTGGCGAGAGGTTTTGGTCCTGATGGAGAGAGGTTTTGGTCCTGATGGAGAGAGGTTCTGGTCCTGATGGAGAGGTTCTGGTCCTGATGGAGAGGTTCTGGTCCTGATGGAGAGAGGTTCTGGTCCTGATGGAGAGAGGTTCTGGTCCTGATGGAGAGAGGTTTTGGTCCTGATGGAGAGAGGTTTTGGTCCTGATGGAGAGAGGTTCTGGTCCTGATGGAGAGAGGTTCTGGTCCTGATGGAGAGAGGTTTTGGTCCTGATGGAGAGAGGTTTTGGTCCTGATGGAGAGAGGTTCTGGTCCTGATGGAGAGAGGTTTTGGTCCTGATGGAGAGAGGTTTTGGTCCTGATGGAGCGCAGCCTCCTGCCAGAGGGGAGGGGGGTGAACAGTTTGTGTCCAGGGTGGGAGGGATCGGCCACTATCTTTCCTGCCCGCCTCAGGGTCCTGGAGGCATGCAGGTCGTGGAGGGATGGCAGATTGCAGCCTATCACCTTCTCTGCAGAGCGGATGACACGCTGCAGCCTGCCCTTATCCTTGGCTGTGGCTGCAGCGTACCAGATGGTGATGGAGGAGGTGAGGATGGACTCCATGATGGAGGTGTAGAAGTTCACCATCATCGTCTTTGGCAGGTTGAATTTCTTCAGCTGCCTCAGGAAGAACATCCTCTGCTGGGCTTTTTTGATGAGGGAGCTGCTGTTCTGCTCCCATTTGAGGTCCTGGGCGATGATGGTGCCCAGGAAGCGGAAAGACTTCACAGCAGTGACTGGGGAGTCACACAGAGTGATGGGGAGTCATACAGAGTGATGGGGAGTCACACAGAGTGATGGTGAGCCACACAGAGTGATGGGGGCGGGCGGGGCTGCGTTCTTCCTAAAGTCCACAACCATCTCCACTGTCTTGAGAGCGTTGAGCTCCAGGTGGTTTTCCCCACACCAGGTCACCAGATGGTCCATCTCCCACCTGTAGGCAGACTCGTCCCCACCAGAGATGAGTCCGATGAGCGTGGTGTCGTCTGAACTTCAGGAGCTTGACAGACTGGTGACTGGAGGTGCAGCTGTTGGTGTACAGGGAGAAGAGCAGAGGGGAAAGAACGCAGCCTTGAGGGGTACCGGTGCTGATGGTCAGAGACGTGTTTCCCCAGCCTCACGTGCTGCTTCCTGTCAGACAGGAAGTCTGTGATCCACCTGCAGCTGGGAGAGCTTGTCCTGCAGCAGAGCTGGGATGATGGTGTTGAAGGCAGAGCTGAAGTCCACAAACAGGATCCTGGCGTAGGTTCCTGCTGTGTCCAGGTGCTGGAGGAGGAAGTGAAGTGATAACTATTAGTAAACCATAATGATGGATGTTATTATCAGCAGCTGCCAATAGATCCCCTAAATCTTGTATGATGGACCACACACACACACACACACACACACACACACACACACACACACACACACACACACACACACACACACACACACAATTGAGAGCATCCCAAGGGCATTGATTATTTATTATTTATATATATTTATTATATTTATAAGTTTAGAAGGGGGGAACATAGTCTAACTACAGTTAGCTTTTGTTAATTTTACCTCGAGCCAAACTTGTGATACTTGTTTCTGAAATCCCTTTCTCTTAAAGTGAATAAAAAACAAAAAAAACAATGGAGCTTACCCTAAAACTAACCACTGGATTGCTTGTCTAACATGACCTAGTCCATGTTAGCGAAGTACAACTGATTTTGAGGGGGAAGATATGCTTGGTTGATTCTAATTTTTACTTTCTTACTTTTTGAATACAAATCATGTTTGTATCACTACACTTCTAAGGGACAACATGGGTCAAACATTGCCCGTATTCTTTTGCTATGTTATTTCATGCATGGCTGAGTGTTTATTTACTATACATTTTCAAAAATAATTAATTTTAGCAGTGATTTGGACCAAGCATGTATGATGTAGTAATACAACAAGTATTTTAGTTCACACAGTGTGACATTAGCTAGTCATGTTAGCTTGTAATATATAGAGCAGAGCTAACTAGCAAGTTAGCCGAACGTTAGCGGTTAGCTGTTTATGCTAGGCTAGCTGTTGGCTGCTGAACATTAACAAACTGGATTCCGCTGTAAGAAAGCTGTGAAACTTTACATTAAACTTGGCGACAACACTGTGACACCCCGCTGCATGTTTATGTGTAATTCTCCCGTGTTGGAGACGAGAGGTGGAGCGGCAGCACTGCAATAAGCTGTAAGCTAACGTTAGCAGCCACCTTGTTAAACCAGGTTTGGGCGCAACATCTTGCAAGAAACAGCATCTCAGGGCTTCTTAACATTTAACAACCTATTAATGATGCAAACTCAGCTAACTAGAAGAAGAAACGTAACCTTAAATAAAAAATAAAACATTCACAAACTAAGGATTATCTAAATACATGTTTAACTCCATTACAGTTGCAGGACTCACCAGATCTCAAGTCTTCTGTTCTTTGTTGACGTCCCGATGCTCATATTTAACGTGTAGATGTAAAACGATCCCGATATTAATCCATTAATCCATAAACTCCTGCAGCTCCGAGCCGGAGCTGGAAAAGCGCCGGTGTGAAAGGGGCAGACAGCTGTAGCTCCGTCCGCAGGAGGAGACCCGCTCTAACTGACGTGAATGTTTCAAATGTGAACAACAGGCGCGGGCAGTTCTCATTGGCAGGTTTCTTCAATGACGTTTATATTAACCAATCAGGAGTGTTGTGGACTCATTCCAAACATGCCTGACTTGTCTGCCGTGTTATGGCTGAATTCCAATTCAAGTGCCGTAGCTCTGGCTGTCGGCCAGAATCCGAAAACCATGCACATTATACTGCATGAAAGACTAAGGCTTATTACTGTATATTGACCAATGGGGAAAAAAACACAGCAACAGAACACATAAATAAAACAAGGATAACTGTGACTTATTGTTGAGTAAATAACAGTGTGTGTTTTAAACCTGGGTCCTCCCTGCAGAGATTTCTCCACTTTCTAAGATTTTTATTTTTTTTAATGATATTGTCAACTGTAGATGTTTACAATATAGTAAGTTAGGAATTTAATGAAAACATATTTATTTACTTTTGTTTCAACATTGGATATTTTGTGTTTGTGGTGGATTCAATCGAATATTGAGAAAATGATTTATGTAAAAATGTTTTACTTTACATTTTTTTTGTTTGACGCTTTTTTTTACAGTTACAGTTTACCTTAAAATTACAAAGAAATATCTTAAAGTCTTATAATAGTAATACACTTTTATATTACGAGTTACATATTTAATTACAGATAATACTTTTTATTTTACGTACATCTGCATGTATTTTCTGAAAGTACAAAAATACTGTAAATATTATATAGTAAATTTACTGTAAAAAAAAATGAAATAATCGTTATTTGTTGTTATTGTCAAAATACTTAAAATAATGTTTTGGGTTGTTAATTTATAGTTAATATCTGTCATTTTACAGGATTTTGCAAGTTATTTAAAAAAACATGATAATTACTATAAAAATGTACAGTTATTTCCTGTAAAATTACGATCTTTTTTTACAGTGTACCTTACCATCATCCAAGGGTAGTTTTCACTATAAGTAAAAAAGAATTTTTGGACGGACACTATAATTACAGTTTTTTACTATGTAAAATCTGAATTTTCTTTAAAATAAAAAACATCTATATTGTTCTGACTTTTCTACATCCAACTCACAGGTTTATCATTACTTTGAGAAAAAAGATTATTAATTTAACCCTTTTAGAAGGGAAGATATGGTCATTTGTTCTGGGAATGTCATTTTCGAGCCTGAGACCTGAAAAAAGGCTTAGGGCTTAACAGGTTAAAAAGTAACAGTAATCAATTGTTATAATAACAATATAATTTAAAAATATCCTTATATCATATTAGTTCATTGAATGTAATTATAAAAAATACATTAATACAACCATTTTGCCAAATAGTTAATTGTTTAGCCATTTCCCCAAATAACCAATTGAAAATAGGCTACAGAATCCATTGTGATCATATAAAATATCAATATCACATTAATTCACTGAATAACAATACATTACATCAAACCTGGCCTAATAACTGTTTGGCAAATCAAAAAAGACTTTAGAACATTGGGAATGTCAAATATAGCAATATAATTATATACGACAACAGCATATTTCATGCAGATCATGTACGTTTCAGATTGATTTGAAACGACTAGCCTACTCTGCCTGAATGACTTGCAAAGACTGGTAGAAGTCCACATAGGAGTGAGGGATACTCCCATTTGTGCACAGTCTGAGTAAGTCTTTCTTTTTCACAGCAGTGATCCCAGGTGGACCTGTGTGCATCTTCTTTGGTTCAATTGCATGAGCACCTCTGGTCTCCTGCTTTCCAACTTGCAGCTTGGTCGGAGAGCTCATATTTGAACTGATTCTATTTCGGATCCTCTTTTGTGTAGCACAGCCATTTCATTTTCTGCCAACAAGCTGTTTGTCCCTCTGTGTCTTTGGTTCTGTTTCGGACCGTGTGTTGTAGGGCTGTGCAATTAATCGTATTTTAATCTCGATTACGATTTTGGCTTGCAACGATTACGAAAACAACGTAATCGAAATAAAACGATTATTTTGCTGCGTGCGCTTTCGCCCCTCCCTAAAAGCCCCCTCGGCCTGGTTGTGAGTGACAATAGTTGTGTGAGTTCAGTGCGAGCGAAGATGGCAGAACAAGAGCAACTCGTGACCAAGAAAGGTAAAACTAATTCCGCTGTTTGGAAATACTTTGGGTTTAAGGAGTCCGACGTGGAACAAAAAATAGAACAGTGCAGCAGGGGCGGACTGGCCATCTGTGTGTTCTGGAGAATCACAGACGGCCGGCTCGGCCCGCTTTTTTTAAACGTCATCATTTCAGTTGCGCTGACAGGCGACAGAGGTCCACAGTTTCCCCGCAGCGAGGCTCCCCCCCCCGCCCCCCTGTTGACAGTTCACGAGTGTGCCCCCTCGACTTCATCCACCACATCACAGTCATCAATTAAGGACGCGCTTTACAGTGCAACGGCCTACTCAACCAGCTCGCAAAGACACAAAGATATAACACATGCCATCACATTCTACATAGCTAAAGACATGTGCCCAGTTAGCACTATATGACAAATGCCGTGGGGAAGTTAAAAAAGATGTGACTTCAGCTGAATACTTTGCAGTTGAGTTATACTTAAAGTTCAGGGTAGGGATGTCCCGATCACCTTTTTTTGCTCCCGATCCGATTCCGATCATTTGATTTTGACAATCTGCCGATACCGATTTTTCCCGATCCGATCTTTATGCAATGCATTAAGAGGAAAAAAAAGGTAACAGATAACGGCTGGTCATCCAACGCGATGAATTCAGCTATCTTGGCTGTTATTTTTTTGGCCTTTTCACTGTTCTGGGGTAGTTTCTCTTTCCTTTTAAAAGTCTCTGAAAGTGTCGGTTGTTTCAGTGCCGTTACCTGAGTGGCCGCTGTGTACTCGTCGTGTTGTTGTTGGTGGTGTTTGTATTAGATTGGTCATGTTGAACGTAGCTCTGTTCTTTCCACCACGCGGAACCTCCGCCTTGCAAACATTGCATCTGGCTGTTACACTGCCTTCGCTTTCAATTTTATAATACTTCCAAACTCCTGACATTTTCTCTGTCCCGACTCCCGAGTCACCAGCTGAACGTAGCCTCTTGTTAGCTTACTGCTACTATTAGACACTGCACCCACTCTGTTGCCAGATTTGAGAGAAATAAGCAACCAGGTCTATGAAAACAAGCCCAAAAGAAGCAACACATACATGATGTTGTGTAATTTTAACCCAAAACTAAGGCCTCAGGATGACTTTAAGACGTGAACATGGTCATTTTTGTTTTGTAACATTAAATAAAATGTATAAAAATATTTTATAAAAAAAAAAAAAAGAATTCCGATCCCCGATTTTTTTCTCCCGATCCCCGATCACGTGAAAATCACGTGATCGGCTCCGATCCCCGATCACGTGATCGGATCGGGACATCCCTAGTTCAGGGTAATCACATTTTTTTTTAGTTCAATAAATGGATGTTTTCAAAGTCATATCGTGATATCAATATTGTCCAAAATAATCGTGATTATGATTTCTGACATAATCGAGCAGCCCTAGTGTGTTGTGAGAAGAACTTGAAATCCAGAAAGTCACTGTGCCCAAGCTCAATCACCTTCTATGGCCTGTTCCTCCTTGCCATCCTCACAAGAGAGTAGTACCCCTCCGAACTGTACACAGGCCCTTTTTAAATGTGTGTCAACCACAGACCTTATTTCGAGCTATTTTCCAAAATCCTATGGAGAAATTGCATTGCGTTTTTGACGAAGGAACCGGAAGGAGTTTACTTCCGGGTTTTAGGACGCGTCACTGCGGTTCTCTATTGGCTGACAGGTACCTATCCTGTGACAATGTTTAAACTGTCAGTCGGACTCTGAGTTTTTGAAGATGGACATAAGAAAAACATTTCTTAAAAAAGACGACAATTCTCAAGTGGTGGCTCACACAACAACCCCAGAGCCACCACTCGAGCCAGGTAAACAAGGTATGTAAATGTCAGTAAACTTCCAAGTTATGCGAACATGTAAGCAAAGCAAAAATGACAGCTACGTTGTTGACGTTACTTTGAATCACGCGGGTAAGCTAAACCGTTAGCAAGTAGCTATAGCTAGCCAGAGATATTAAATTAACACTTTGTCATACAATATAAATGTTTTGTTTTTTAGCGTTACCTGGTGATTTAAAAAAATCCTCTGGAAAATGTTGACTTACTGTCAGTGTTCGACATGAAGCTAGAAGCTACCTTACATTACACAGTCACAGGGGAGTGATTTGTAAAATATCCATAAAGAAAAAGAAAATCTGTTTACAGTTCTGTGTCATATGGGTGTTGAAAGATGTATCCATAGATCTCTTAATTTTGCTCTCAAAGTGCACCAGATTGATGCTTTTAACTTCAATATTTAAAACAAAATCTGCCCAGGGGAGCATGCCCCCGGACCCCCCCTAGAGGAGGTGAGGACCCCCCTAGAGGAGGTCCGCCCCCCACAAAAATAGCACTTTACCCCTGCTTACACCTATATGCCGTGAGCTGATTATCGAGCCTTCATTGTAACAGTCGCAGGTGTACTGTGTATGTGCGTGTGGGGAGTGTTGCAGTAGAAATGTCCACTGTAGCGCCCGGTACCTTAATGTACCTTAATGAACTGTGGGCTAAGCCCCGAATGTTTCCAGGTCCAGGAAACGCCCCTGCCTAGAACAAATCTCTGGACTAAATTGTTTCAAATTTCTCCTGGAAAACAGAGCATAGCGAATTTTTAAACAATTGTCCATTGACCATTCATCTTTGGGAAATAAGTTTTCTTTTTGAAATTTGAAAAAGACATCACACATCTTACACACATCTTTCCTAATATTCTATTCTGCTACTGATGTAACGAGCAGCCTCGGCCCTGAAGGGGCTTTTGATATCATCTGTATGTGGTGTGTGTATGTAAATGTGTGTATCAGAGTTATGATCATCTCGCTTCACACTTGTGTGTGTGTAGTTTAGGACCCATGGATTATTCTAATCTACAGTGGTTCTGTAGAGAACCCTGATTAGCGCACAAAATAGCTGCCTGTTCATGCCATTGCGTTATCGCTAATTTAAATGAGGATGTGTGTGTTTGTGTGTATGTGTTGCACGTTTATCGTTAAGGTACAGGTGCCTGGAGCTGCCCAAAAGGTATGTTGTTATAGTCATAGTAACACGCTGTGTTTTGATGTGCTGTGAATTTGTATTTAGTGTTTTTTTTCTTTTACTTTTAGATTCCAATCTTTTCTCAGCTTGTCCAACTTGAAGGAGACCCAGACCCAAGTTAGGCTGACTTACCACATGAAGACTTTTGGTGGTTCAATTTCACGTACTGTATAGTTCTTCACCTTTACCTCTCTGTTTTACCTTTTTGCACATGCGCCATTGCTGCATCCGTGCAAGATGATTGTGAATGGTTTAAGGGAACGAGTCAACCCTTATAGCAGAATGATGACAGCTACAGCCAGCCCTCCTCCAGAGCCATGGAGATCTGCCTATGCTGGACCACAAGAATCAAGCAGACCTTTGGGTCATATAGCCAGGATTTAAGAAAGGCCACGTCCCCCAAATTTGGTAACACTACAAGTGTATAATCATGGGATCACACATAACCTCCATTGTAGCTAACTCTTACGGACCGTCCACACAGCAGCGTTAAAAAATCTTGAAACGCTTCTGCCCATTCACTTTGAATGGGGTGACGTCACTTTGCCTCACTTTTCGCCGAACTGCATTGTGGGCAGCAGAGCGGAGATTTTCAGGATTTTCAGGATTCAAAGTTGAGCAATGTTCAACTTTTGAAGCTGAGGTGGAAGCGTCAGCCAATCAAATCCCGTTTATGCAAATCTGACAGTTCAAGCTCTAGCCAATCAAACCGCGTGTATGCTGGGAGTGACATACATTTCCTCATATTCCAAAACATGGAGGAGAAATTAGCGGTAGGGAATCACCCGGTGCTTTATGACCAGTCCCTATTTACCTACCGGGATATAAACCGGAGGAGCCAGGCATGGAGGGAGGTGGCAGAGACAGTGGTAGGTTTTCGCCTGTTTCGGGAGTTTATATCCAGTTTACTACTGATGCATTTAATGCATGACTTCAGTATCAACAGCTTTATCAACATCCTCAAGCTACATATCAATTTAACTTGTGAGCAGGAGGATGGTTAATAACTAACTTGTCAGTGGGGAGGAAGAATAAAGATGTTAGCAATCCCAATTTGGAACAGAAAGGGTTTCAATCTCCCCAAATATACAAACACATGTTCCACTGATCGAGTTCCATTCTTATGTTCTGAACCATAAAGGAAAACTGCCCGCGAAGGACAGAAAGGGACATTTGAGACGTGGTGGAGCGGGAACGGTTAACATTAGGGGGTTTCCTGTTGCTACTGTGACTTGGATCTGTAAAAGGATTACAAAATAAATGGATGACTGGTTCTTTGATTGAGTTTTATTTTTTGATTGGGCAAGGTACATTACATTCTGTCATGAGTTAAAGATACGTGTTCTCTGTGGAACCTTGCTATATCTCTCAGTCTGAACCAGTATCAAAAATCTTCTTTTAAAGATCCCAAAACCAACATTCTAACAGCTTCCACATGAAGACACATTTACCTGGTTTATGGTTAGAAAATGTTCAGGTCACATTCCGTTTTGTATCAATCAGAATAAAGCAAGGTTTGAATCCAAATCGAATGCTTCTGTTGCTTGGCCACAGTCAGCTGCGATCCAACCACAGATTAGCAGATTAGCTGGACGTCGATTTTTGCAAATGTTATCGTTATCAAGTAATGTAGAGAAAAATTGAAGATTTCAAAACAAGTTTTCAAAGTCTTTAGAGATGCCTTATTTTCTCTCCTGTTGGGATATTATTTATTATTGGATTTATCCAAGGACTACAGTTTAGAAAAAAAAAACGTTATGTTTTATTTGTTATCAAACTGATCGAAAAAGGGTGAAAAACGTAATTAAAACACAAAAACTGCTAATTTCAGGCAAAAATAAGACTGCACCTCCACATTATTTAATGGACATGTTTTGTCATTTGTCATTTGTCATTCATGAATAAAGTGGACAGCAAAATATATATTTTACTCATGATAAAATGGTGACCAGTCCAATACTTTAGGTCTTCATCTCCAGACTCCATCCATTATAGCCTCTTTATCTTTCTGGATTTATCATAACTCTATCTTTATTCGCTTTTAAAAATAAATATCACTAGTGTAACCCATAATAAGAGAGCCATAATACAGAAGAAAGGGCACCTTGTATTTGTTGGACAACTGCAAGTAGTTAAATATTCATGCAACTTTAGAAACATCTCTGGTTAGATCTCTAGGCTAACAATACACTTTATTCTTTATGAAATATCAATATGATTCTTCACATTCAGATTAAAGTTTTTTCTTCATGTAAATGAACAGTTAATAGATTCTGTCATGAAATACGCTGATAAATCATATCTTCAGTCTGTACAATAGAGGTACTAAAAATTACAACTGTCATGGTATATGTACAATTTCCTACCTACAAAGTACAACAGCTAGCATGTAATAAAATATGTAAACAAATGTCTTGTTTTTTGACACAGTTGACTGTGACAGTAGATAGAAGTC
This sequence comes from Trematomus bernacchii, assembly GCF_902827165.1. Lineage (NCBI taxonomy): Eukaryota > Metazoa > Chordata > Actinopteri > Perciformes > Nototheniidae > Trematomus > Trematomus bernacchii. Next base: position 290,106 of record NW_022987649.1, on the reverse strand, counting down.
ACACTTTCAACATTAGATTTATTTCTGTATACACATTTGTTAACAGTTTGTAGTACTGCATTTGTCTTCCACCTGACACCTTCATAGAAAAAGAGAACGACAGGCAATGAATCAACATACAGTTTTGCAAAAAGATAAAACCACGACTGGCTGTGCATTGATAATAGACCTTTTTTAAATAGATATTTTTTTCATTGGTTAACACTTTTCAGGGGTTTAATAGTAGGAAGGGGTTGAGTTCTGATCTTATCATGAAGAACTGTTTGGCATTAATTCAAGAACATGGTCCCAGTTGAACACTATACTGGACTGGACTTTACTGTCGATTTAGGATGGCATGCATTTTACAATCTGTTGCTTTTTACCAAAAGAACCGGCCAGGGGAATAGTCTGTCAAACACTAAGAATAATTGTTGTGAATCAGAGTAGAGTATGAGATCTGCCCATGGCCATTTGCTCACTTAGTATCATTTTATACACAGACATAGTTTTCTTTTCTTGCAGTTCTTTTTGTCATTTTTTTCCTTTTGCTCAAAGCAAAAAAAAAATAGACACCACACTTGTATTATGTATAAACCATAGAAAAGTGTCATCCTTTGATACAACAAGAGTCCTCTTTTACGTTTACACTGATGGTGTGCCTGACCCCCTGTTGTTAAGCACTACGTGTTGCTTACATGCTGAAAATGTATAAGATTATGAGCCTTTTGAAGTTGTCAATTTTACAAAAAGGTTTTTTCTTTAATGCCAGAGATCACATAGCTCTAAAAGTCACTTAGGAGAATGATGTAGCTGTGAAATATTTCTCTACTGATAACGTCTCTGACCAGATAGAACGTCTAAAGTTGCTATTTAGCCTTGTTGTTATGCTTACAATAGTAAGTGTGCTTTATATTACAGTACATATCATCAGTTTAACTACTCAGCACAGTATAAGATTATTCAAGTTCCATGTTATACCATCATTTGTCATAGCTCCTCGCAAGGAAACTGATAAGGAAATGTTCTTTTAGTGCTTTCTTTCTTCTCTCTCTCATGAACGATAGTCTCACAGTCACACATAATACTCCTTATCCTTGTTTTTCTGTTTCTTGTTGCTGCCTTTCAAGCTCTGCTGTTTGTCCTTCATGACAGCGCCATTGCTCTGCACAGCTGAGTTGGTTATGTAGTTCCTGCTCTCGTCCACCTGGTAGGAGCCTTCATCCCTGTTCCTGTACTTATACATGGCATACAGAAGGATGAGGATGCACAGGGCAGCGGCCGCCACTATTCCGATGACCATCCCGGTGGTGCTGCTAGATTCACGGACCACTTCCGAGGGTCCTGGAACTCGCCTGACGCCCGGCTCTGTGGGGAGTGCTGTGGGTATTATGGAACATTGGGGAGGTTATTAATGGGCCCCTCAGCTTGGTGCTGTCTACCTCAAAGGATGTGGGCAATGGAAGCAACACTAGGTCGGGCTGGGGTTTTAGCTCGCGGTTATTCATTTTGCCAGACGGCTGTTTGGCCGGAGCATTGTGGAGGGTTGCGGTGGAGGCAGAGGTGGCGGTGGTGCGGCTCTGGTCGGCGGTTAGTAGTTAGTAGATAGTGGTAGTCCTACCGCGTCTGGAGATTGAAGGTTTATTAGGTCTAAAAGTCTTGGGTGCGTGAGATTTGTAGTCACCTTCAAAGCCTGACGTGGATAATGTCTGATATGTTACCAAGGAGAAGGTCGTGTAAAAATCTTCGTCATCAGTAGGGGGCAGGTTAGACTTGAACGCTTCCCCAGAGCCATACCCCGATATCACCAAGCCATCATCATCACAATCATCGCTGCCTTGGTCCGACAAGCAAGGTACCCCCGCCTCAGTGGCCTCGGACAGGGACTCTTTGGTGGTCTCAATAATGGTGAGGAGTGGGTGGTGGGTTGAGGGGGAGGGAATGAAGGGTGCACGAGGAGCTACAGAGGGGGGTGCTAATGGATCCTGAAGTACTGGGATGACTAACTCAGCTCCTGGAGTTGGACAGAGACAGGTAGGCAAGTCAGATGGCAGCATGTGTGTTTCAGGAAATATTCTTTAAGCACTAAACAGTCAACAAATCAACCCAAATCCATTAAAAATAAACTTAGCATATCAATTGCAGACTGCTATATCAAGACAAAATGAAGTCAGCATATCTTGTTTATTTCAATAGGGTTAAGAGGTGAGCAAGGATGAGCCAGAAAAATCAAGTTTGCTTTTTGAATGTGCACATCATAGTTAGTTATTCTGGGTTCAATCTCATTTAATACACTATTTTAAACCAGTGGTAACAGTTAAAATAAATGTCATAGCAAATGTATTCAAATTAATACAGATTTTTTTAAAGTATAACCCAAACTAAAATTTGCTTTCATAATAGAATCGATTTAGTTAGAGCAGTTTCACTGATCAATGGATCTCCGTTCATCTCACACCTGTTACTTATTCTGGTAAGTTACAGTAGTAACTGTAGTTACAGTTCTACAAACACTTCTCAGATGCAGAGCCGCTCTGAATGTGAATTGACTGAGTGTTGGGGCTATTAGTAGCCATGTTGAAAAGTGAGGATGGAACTGTTTGGAGAAATCCCAATAAGAGACAATTACTGTAAGATAAATCCTCCATCAATGCATCGGATCCAATGATGATGTCTTTATACTCAAGAGCACAGTTCAGGACTGATTTTGAAATGGATGCACAGTGCAGGCATTAGTCATGAGAAATGACAAACAGTTGTATATAAAGTCAACAGTCCTTGTTGCCAGGCAGAAACCATTTTAGGGAAACTGAATAACAAAAGACATTTCCGCAAATTATTTGTATCAGTTTATTTCATTCAAACCTTTCCATTTGATAATTTGTATGTATATATATATATATAAGTATTTGTCGATATATATACATGTATATCGACAAATACTTTCATTCATTGAATGCTCAACAGCTTCATGTCACAGACTCGGAGCTGCTATGTGATGAACTGGTTTCTGTCAGTTCATTATTTAATTCACGTATATTACATAACTGTAACATGTGTGGTTACTTCAGGAATAGTTTGATGATCATTGGCGGCAAAACATCTGCCTTGCTGTGGAATTTAACTGTTATACTCACTGCTCACTATGAATGATTATTGGGTGTCATAACTGCTTTAGAGTTAAAATGCTCTCGAACCAAGATGACCTAAGTAACTTTCCCAACACTAAAATTCAAGAACAACTGAAGGCTTCTGAAGGCCACATCCCAACGCTGCAATAACACTGCTCTGTGTGTTCCCGCTTTACAAGCTTCAGATGTACATCTTAAGTCTTTGCAGATTGTTGGAACTACTTCAGTTATAAAATATGAATAGCTATTTTTCTGTATCATCCTTTAACGCTCAACAGCCCATTTTAGCAAACAAAAGAAGAAGTAGATATCCTGGTTACAGGACGCACTTGTCTTTTTAAGGGATTTAAAAAAAAAATTAATTATCATGGAAATGTCATCTCAAGCAAGTATAATTGGAGTGAACATTGACTAGAAAAGTAATCATGTGCATAATGAATCTCTGCATATTGTATATCTATGAAGCAAACATACTCACAAACTATCACCAACACACACATTCACAAGCACAACTCTGTAGCTCCAGGCACTTTAATCTACAACCTTTAACAATTAAACACTTATAAACCTCATTCAGTTTTCAATGTCCACAGCTTAATCCAAGATGCAGTTTGTAAGATTGAATACTATCTACTTCAAACTGATGTTTGTAGTAGGTATTACATGTAACATTTAGTGTTCATTCAGAGTATTACTCATGGATTAATACTCATTCACACAATAGTTTCTATATATTTAATAATGAAGTTATGTGAAATTGCTAAAAATGCTATATATAGCACCTACCATGAGCATTACTCAGTTGCTCTGATTGTAAAATGCACAAGTATACATATTTAGGATCATCACATTTTACAAACTGCACCTTTAAAAAACATTTCAAAAGGTAGAGTGAAGAAAAAAAGTGTAAATTGTCAACTTACATCAACAAATTGCCCGCATGATATAGGCATGAAAAAGAATTTACAAAGGAAAAGTTGTGTAAGAATGTTGGATAGCCGCTTGGTACCGTTAAAGATCATGTTTATCCATTGTAGATTGTGTTCTATCTTAAAACACGACGGTACAGGAGGCAACAACACATACATCCACAACACATAACATAAAAAATAAACACCATAATTCTGTTTTTTTTCTGGTAAATAATTTGTCTTTTCAAAAAATGTGTATTTACATTTTTTTTCATTGTAATAGACTTCAATAGTAACTCAAATCTATTCATGTTACAGTTTTTGCTTAAATTGTAATTTGATCTTTAGTGTAGAATGGATGGATGACATTATACTTTAATATCTCTAAAAACAAGGGAGAAGGTGAAGAAGGGGGGGGGGCTCTGAACATACTACATAGGAGATGAGGGTGATGAGGGTGACAGTGTAAGTCAGTTGCCATGTCCATGTAAAGGCAGTACGAAGCGGTCGGGCGGCATTAGAGCTTTTGGCTGTAAGGAAGGGATGGGGATATACAAACAATGAGCAATATACATGCCCATCTACAGAAAAGAACAGAAGAACTCTAACACTGACAAGTCTGACAAACCCTAAACTGCAACTTCTTAGCCATGCAATTCATTTGTTTTTTGTCTGACAGGCAAAATATTATTCAGCAAAGATTAATTTGTTTTGTCAGAATAGATTTAAAATGAAAAACAATAACAAAATGGAAGATAAGTGAGAAGTGGATCCGGAACTGCTTCACCTTCTAATGTGTGGGTTTTTGCATATTGACGAGCAATCTCTGTCCCAGTTGTTGTTTTGAATGTTTTTGTTTTATACTCAACATTTAACAGGAAATAATACAGTTGGAAAAGAAAAACCCACAGGTTAGTCATTGAAGTAGTTCCAAACCTCCCAAAAAATATAAATATATCAAAAGATATGTTTCACACTGTTATTCAAATATTATCTGATTGACAAAAAAAACAACTAAACATACTTAATAAGCCAGAAACCATAATCAGAACCAAAATGCCAGTGATTAATTGGATAAATACAAAAAATATGACCCGTTTAAACTATCAAATGAAAAATATTAGGATGAAATAACAAAGCCAAAATTTAGCACACACTACAACCAGATGCACACAATATAAAACAGAGGGTGGTGAGAGAGGTGCTCGGCCGGCGGGCTCCTCTCTCATGTGTTCCTGATGAAACTCCATCTGTAATGTTAGTCTTTAAACATGACGGCCGTGCAGTCTGGGTGTACATCAGAGAGAGACGGTACTGGCTGACAATGGGATATAGTTATTATTTTGGTTTTGTTTTAGTTGTACTGCTGGATGTTGATGCATGCTTAGAGTAAGTTGCATTTAGGGAAAGTAGAAAATAAACAACACAGCAAACTGGGAGAAGGTAAGACTGACTAATGTTAGAACAATATGAAATGGACATTGTGTCCCAATCCCTTACTATAGATAGTGAGTTAAGTGACACTCTTGATAAACATGTGTGCAGACAGAAGTCAGTGAAGTAGAACTGTGTAAAGATGCAGCCTCCTCTGTTTCTGTCGGCATCGCATTACAATGTGCAGCAGCACACTAAACATTCACTGAATTCTGTTCGCAAACTGACATGTACAAAGCAGTTTGTCACTGTTAACACAACCTCGCCGATCCAAAAAAACTAAACAATAAAACCCCGACTATTATTGTGTAGTATGCGATTGGGACACAGCTCAAGTTAAACTAAGCAGTAGAGGGACAAAATCATAACATAAAACATGTGTTAATAATATATAGCCACATGCTATATGTTTAATGCAATTTACTGAGGATTCAAGTATGATAAAGAGTCAAAAGACAAGCAGAAAGCTGATATTCATAACATTGTGCATGGTGGAAGATGGAGTGGTGGTTTGTGTAAAAACCTGCCAGAGTAAACTAATGACAATCAATACTGATGTGCATCAGTATTAAAACTGTTCAATTTGATGCATGAAAATACAAACACGTTATACAGAACATGAACCCCAATGTTGGCACTGTTGAACCATGACAGGTGGCAATACATGTGATTTATTGTACTTATTGTAAGTCACTTTGGATAAAAGCGTCAGCTAAATGCTAATTATTGTACTTGCCTTGTTATACCATCGACAGACTAACAAACCCCCAGTGTCAGTAGCCTCTGAAATTCTATCCACCGCAATGAATTTGCCTCCTTCTTCACTGACAACATTCTGAAAGTCAGACAAGCAGTAAGTGCCTCTGTATCAGGTACAGCAAATGTGTTGTCCCTGTGTCCACCTAAAATCAATTCAAACACCATGACACAATTCTATCTCATTAATAATAAACACCTGGAGGACATTATTCAACTTCTGAAATCCTCCTCCTGCAGCCTCGATATTATTCCAACAGGCTTTTAAAAAAAAAAAATGCTTTGCATTGCCTCAGATCTACTTCATATAGTAAACAAGTCTCTTCACTCAGGTGTTTTTCCACAGGCCCTGAAAACTGCAGTAATTAAGCCGCTCTTAAAAAAGAATAATCTAGATCCTTCAGTAATGAACGATTACAGGCCCATATCAAACCTCCCATTTCTAGGTAAAATTATTGTTTTTCAACAGCTGAGTCATTTCTTGAATTTAAATAACTGTTTGGATGTGTTCCAGTCAGGCTTTCGTCCAAACCACAGCACTGAGACTGCTCTTGTAAAGGTCTTCAATGACATCCACTTAAACACAGACAGTGGCAGAATCTCAGTGTTATTATTATTAGATCTCAGTGCTGCGTTTGACACTGTTGACCACAACATATTACTAGACCGACTGGGAAACTGGGTGGGACTTTCGGAAACAGTTCTAAATTGGTTTGAATCCTACTTAAAGGACAGAAACAACTTTGTTTCTATAAATACACATCTGAGTTGACAAATATGACATGTGGGGTACCTCAAGGCTCCATCTTGGGGCCTCTTCTCTTTAACGTCTACATGCTACCACTGGCTCAGATAATGAAAAACAACAAAATAAGTTACCATAGCTTTGCAGATGACAGCCACATTTACATAACCATTTCACCAGGAGACTATGCCCCAATTCAAACACTGAGTAAGTGCATTGAACAAATCAATGACTGGATGTGTCAGAACTTTCTCCAATTAAACAAAGATAAAAACTGAGGTAATGGTTTTTGGAGCCAAGGCAGAACGTATAAAAGTTAGCGCTGAGCTTCAGTCTGCAATGTTCAAAACAACAGATAAAGCCAGAAATCTATAGGTGTAGTCATGGACTCTGACCTGAGTTTCAACCGTCACATTAAAACAGTTACTAAATCAGCCTACTATCACCTAAAGAACATATCTAGGATTAAAAGCCTAATGTCACAACAGGATTTAGAAAAACTTGTCCATGCTTTTATCTTCAGTAGACTCGACTACTGTAATGGTGTCTTCACAGGTCTCACTAAAAAATCCATTAGAAAGCTGCAGCTGATTCAGAACGCTGCTGCTCGAGTCCTCACTAACACTAAGAAAGTGGATCACATCACTCCAGTTCTGAAGTCTTTACACTGGCTTCCTGTGTGTCAAAGAATAGATTTCAAAATACTGCTGCTGGTTTATAAAGCATTGAATGGTTTAGGCCCAAAATACATTTCTGACCTACTGCTAAATTATGAACCATCCAGAACTCTCAGGTCTTCAGGGACTGGTCAGCTTTCTGTCCCTAGAGTCAGAACTAAACATGGAGAAGTTCAGTTATTATGCTCCAAATATCTGGAACAAACTCCCAGAAACCTGCAGGTCCGCTGCAACTCTTACTACTTTTAAATCCAGGCTGAAGACTTTTCTTTTTGTCAATCATATCTCACACTGCACTGTAACTTTTATTCATGTATTTTGTATGTTTATTTTATTATAGTTGCTTTTTACTGACTGTTTTTAAATGCCATTTTATAATGTGTTTCCTGTGCACTATTTATGAATGTTCTTAATGTCTTTTATTTTTGTAAAGCACTTTGAATTGCCTTGTGTTGGGAAAATACTGAATAAATAATACATGTATCCTGATATTGAAGCTCAAGCCGGTGACGAGTGATATTTTTCGAACAACTTGTGTTGAAAGGTACTATATAAATAAATTTGCCTTGCCTTGCCTAATGTAATGTTTGGGATCTCAGCAATAACCCCATAGCTGTGAAGTTGAATTGATAAATGGTTGTCAGAAAAATCAAAGGACAGAGACTTCTTCCATTTATTTCGAGGTTGGGGTGGGTTGAGCAAGTATACTTGTATACTTTTGCCAAAATAGACACCATTGTTGTTTCGTAGCAATGATAGTTAATATGCGCACTTTCAGGAAAACACAAAAATGTCCAATCAGAGCAATAGTTAACCATGTGATGGGGGGGATCGGCATCAGATTGTGGAAACATTTCACTAAGCATTATTATGGATACCAGCTTTAACACCACAGAATCTTTTGACATATGATTCAATAATTCGCCTTGTGCAAATTCCATAAGATGGCACATGACTGAGTAGTCTATCAAGGAATAATGAACAGAGACCAATGGTTGCCTTGAGTGATAAGTATATAAAAACATAATAATTCTCATTTATGATTCATTTCAGCCCTTCAACATAAGCGTATAAAGAGCATTACACTTTTAAGGACATTTTGTAGTCATATCTACGTATTCTTGGATCATCGCTTGTATTTTAACTCCACATTCCCAACTCGTCACTTTAAACAAGTGGTTCATGTTGTGAATTTAAACAAAAACTACAACAAACAAAACCACTTGGTTGGGTTAAGGCAACACTTGAATATGTTGGAAAGTATCATACTTTAAGATCAAAAGTGTAGGTTTGTAAATGATGTGAAGTAAATCAATTCAATTGTCCAAATTAGTTCATGGTTGACTTTTGGTTTCACACAGAAGACAAACAGTGGCTTCCTGGGAGAAAGTCATGTGACGCCGGCATCCTCTCAACTTTACAACCCCACTTCAAAACATCCAAACCATCCCTTTTAGAGATTAACTTTGGCAGAGAGATAATATTGTATTATTCATTATTGGTCATGTGATGGTTCTGTACTGTTGTCATATTGTTCACAGTATTAGCTATTCAGGAATCTTGCCATCTTATGAAATTAATTTAAAGGAAAGGAGAACACTAGAGATTACCAACAGACAACAGAATCACTCGAGAACTTCTCCAACAAACCAGACAGCCACACTGACAGGATGGAGACGGTGTGGGCTAAGATAGACGACATTCAATGGAGCTGCGATCGCAAAAATGATTTCCAACTTAAACTCGAATGCAGACAAAGCAACCAATTAAGTCTGAATATGGGGGCATGGATTTAAGCATCAATCAAAAAACATGCAAGAACATGATCAGACGTCACCCAGAAAAGAATGATTTCAATGGTTTGCTAAACAATGGTTGATAACAAATGATGAATAAAAGAAAATAAATAAATAACTAGAATTGTTGGCAAAAAAAACATTTGTTTCCCATCTTCACTGAAAAATATTTAAACGCAGTAAAGCGTTAGGAGGAAGATGACAGACGAAGGAAAGGGACTGGAAGACTGAAGACTAGCTGAGAATTAGGAGAGGACAACACAAATTTGATGGTGAGAAAATATTGTTTTTGCCTTTATATTTGCTCTGAAAACCTTCAAACTGGAGGTACATGTAGAGCTGCATGGTGCAAAGCCGCATGGTACCCAACTATAAGAATAAAAAATGATCACCCACCAAAACGTCATGCCACACATGATGAAGGCAAAATACAACAGTGTCTCGATAACAAAAGTTAGAAAAGGCAAAACAAATCTAATTGGATAAACTCCCAAAATCATACAACAAAGCAGATTTGAAATAAAAGCATGCAGCTTTCAACGCGATGTTAGGGTTAGAGTGGTGTGAATTTCTGTGTAAACACATGATTGGATGACTGGGGCCCTGTCTTTGTCTTTCTTAACAAATCCCCATGAATCTCAGGCTACACAGCACAGCTTTAACCCCATTTACACCACAACCTTTCACATACCCTGAACAACACGGGAATGATCTTCAAAACGAAGTACCTTTCGCTGGTCAGCAAAAATCCTCAGAAATCAAGCTTCTGACACACTGAACAAACTGAAACATTAGCCGTTTCTCAAAGTCGAGGACGCTTCCTTGGTAGGACATGTCCTTCCGAGTCAGGTCCTTCAGAGGCCAGGCAAGAATCCTTCCTAGCATTCGGAGAACGAAGAATGGAACAGGCTAGCAAGTGTGCAGGTGTGCGTCATATGCAAGGCTCCGCCTTATTGAGCGTGATTTGTTTGAAGACTCATAACTGATTTGCTAAGATCAAAGATGGACACGTTTTTTTTGTGTCTTTTATCCATAATTTTTTTAGATGGAGGAAGAGATAGAGCGGGAGTATCGTCGGCGTCTGTCTGCTCCGAGGAGGAGGATGTTCTAGTTAAATAAGTCTTCCCGCTTGCCTTCCGTACAAGTTTTATTCTCTAATGTAAATCAAGTAAATGAAGCATCCATAATTACTCCATAGTTAGTTTGTGAGTTGTCATGATGGTTTAAATCACCCTTGGTAGACACCCCTTTCTATTCCCTCTATTTCATGCTTCCCGCACAATAAGCAAGCAACACTTTTCTCCCGTGTACATTTTGCATACATAGTTTGCGCATGTTTGTAGTCGTTCTAACACTTATCGGAGAACATGTGTAAGCACATTTAAATTGTATTTTTAATAATGTAAACACACACAAGCAAATTGCAGATTTGAAAATAATAACCATTAACAATTAACAAATGTCAAGTAAACAGAAACTGCTCTCTATTCTTTATGTTGTGCAGGCCCATCATTACTGCATTATTAATGCCACCGTGCCAATCCGTGGAAATTGGTCCGTGCGCATTGTGGGTATTTAAGGCCGCTGAGGATACTCATGAGCAGTCTTGAAATGTCCTGCAATGAAGGACTCAGTCCTCGGTAGAATTCCAAGGATCCTGTACATTGGAACAGTCCTTCGGCGGGATTCGATGACGTAGCATCCTTGAAATAGAGGCTCTGAAGGATCCTTCCTTGACATTGAGAAGCAGCCATTGATTTAATTAAATGTATTATGCCACAAATTTCACGAGTGTACAATGTTAGTTGAAAGAAATAATATTAAGTTGAACCTAATATTTTTATTTAAAACGTAATATTATTGCTTTCAACTAACCTAATACAGTTATGTGAAATCTGCTGAAGTAATACATTTAATTAAAGTCAACAGCCTCAGTTTGTTCAGTGCATCTGGCATTCGACTCTAAATATTTCACAATCTAAAGTAAAATGTGTATTTTCTCATGAGATGTCATAGGGCACAACTCACCCACATTCAGTTCACCCATCTTTTTATTTGCAGAATAGCTCACCATCATTTTAAATGCAAATGTTATTTAGCTAAAAGCCTTGTTTTATGGTCAATAAGGCCTTCAAAGAAATTCCTAGCAATAATAAATTCCTGATAATGCTAAGCATGTTTGCCAATTGGAATCCATTGCAACTTTAGTAATCATTTGTATAATGACACTTAGTGTTTCATATGAGCTGCAGGTGAAAGGAGTGTGTGGATTTACTGCAGCAGTTTGTTTTGGTCCGCAACATGAACCAAATACTGAAGCTGACATTTCGTCTGGACATCCGAATACATGTATATTTGAAAGGTTATGTTGCATTATTTTAAATGGGTTAAAGGATGTTCAAACTAAAAAAACCTTTAGAAAAAGAATCTAACTGCCATGCACATCAGAAAGCTGTGTGACAGTTTGATTATTTAGAATGGAAGTGAAAACATGGCTGTTTGCTGTGTCCTATAATTTTATGTTGTTAAATATGGAAATTTCCAAATGATTAATTTGCTTCTCTAAGTTATCACAAAGCTTGAATATTTTAGAATGTTAAGTCTTTAGATACAAAAAAGACAGAATAACAAGTACACCTAAAAGCAAGAATATGACCCAAAAAAAGAAAAAAACGTGTACACAGAAATTCAATGATATCTGTTCTCTATCACATGTACTAACATAAGCGAGTATGGAAAAACACAAATGAAGACAAAACATCACCGTAGTCTTTACAACATTCTGCATTAAGCTAAAAAAATAAAATAAGACTTTTAAAAGTGTATTGTTTTAAAATGAAGGTCAGTGGAGCAGTGAATGGCAGCAGCAGTGGACTCAAACACCATGTACATGTAACAGCATCAGTGCAGATAACATGGTTCACCCTCATACAAATTCTGCACTCTTGTACTAACCCTTATTATTCCGTTCTGCAGACAGAATTTGTATTTATATTGGTGACCATGTTAACCACTTTGGAAGACCCCATGTGCAAGTGTAGCGCATGATATCAATGGCTTTCTGGGCTACTGAAAGAATTTGTTGTATGCCTGATTCACAAGTTTAACTATTTTCAATGTAGCTTCAATTGAACTGTGCATTTCTTAAACCAGCTTTCCTTGTATTGGTTAATGTTATTTGCAGCTATGTTTAATGTGACTAAATTGGCTGTTATATGAAGTTACACTTTGTTTAACCATGGGGTTGTGATGCTTTGAGGAAGCATTAATCCTCTGGTGCAGATGAGTGAAAGCACAAAAAAGCAAGCAAATGCAAACTAACCTAGCCCACCTGCATGGCTAGTTTCACACTCCTCCAGGTCCTCGTCATCACTGGAACACTCTGCAGAGGACACAATGTCATCTGCCGTATGCTTCATGTGCAGAACATTGGTCATAAGAGGTCATAGCCACAGCAGAGATACCCGCGAAGAGCCAACAAACACAAAAAACAGACAAGGGAAATGATACAAAAGGAGTTAGAAGGTAAGCATGAATTTTCATTCAATCTATCCCGACAGGTAAGGCCTTCAGGATTCAGCATTGCATCATGACAATGCTGAGGTCATTTCCGATCTTCAATCAATACAAATGTTGTCCAAGTCATCATAGTCCTCATGGATTTGTGATTTTGTAAGCTTATGCAGTTTTGTCTAATCTCATTCTTGAATAGCATGCTGGGGTTTCCTGGGGACCATTAGGAATATCACTGTGTACGTAAATCTGTTCAAAAGCGTTTTTTGGTCCGAAGAGTGGAATATACTATATAAATGAAAAATGTATTAAAAAAACCATATACCATTTACAAGGATCTCCCTCTCAGGAGAGTTGTTGTTAGGGTGTACCAGCAGAGATGTCGATGCTTTGAATTGTATGTGGTAAGTAGAATTTTTGTCACGTTTATGTAGGAATTTTGGATAGGTTCTTTCCAGTCAGGGAGTTCCACCTTTATTTAGCAGTGTCCAACGTTAGCCCTATTCTGAGATACTTCTGACAAGATTCTGTATTGTGATCCGTGTCGTAGAGTCCTCGTCAATGATATTGTATATTGCACGCGGTGTTTAAGTTAAATCTCAGAGATCCATATTATATTTATGGTAACATGGTATTTAAGTGTGGATTTCCTGTACACTGTGGTCTCTATGTGTCTTTAAGAGCACGGTTGAAAGCTTGAGAAAGTCAAATGCTGTGGTTTGCAGAAACGTACAATGGCAACATGTTTATCTGTTAAGGCGGCTGGTGTGTATAATCTGACCATGAATGTCTTTCAATCCTGACATGTAATAGTTATTATAGTAGTGTATCCTTACCTGAACAGTTGAAGAGGATCTGTGTTTCCGTGTAGTAGTGGTGGACATCATGGTCGTGGTCTCGATGAAGGTGGTGGACATCTCTGGAGACATGGCGGTGCTCCTGGCTGAGCCCGGCCCACTGGGCACGTCCCCTACCAACCTCACACTCCCATTGATCTTGATGTTGGCGTTGCCTTCAGAAGCCATGTTCAACACTTTGAGGCCATTGTAATAAAAGCCAGACAGTTGACCCTGAAAAGGCCGGCTGCGATCACTACCACCGATAGAGACTGTTGCTTGGGTGTTGAAAATGGTTAGCTGCCGTCCTAGAGGAGACATCCAGATGTGTGAATATTTGACAGGGAACAGCACCTTTAAAAACACTTATAAAGCAGCACTATTAATAGAAAGAATGAATAATTACTGTCGGGCAGAACGACCAGCGCAAGCAGAACCATTTTTGTAAAAAATGGGTTGTCCATCTGGGAGGTATGTTGCTACCGGGGCAGGGTGGGAAGATTGTATTGTATACGAATATTACAGTTAAATCTGTCTTCACTCTGACATTGAATAGCAGTCGGGTTGAGATGCATCAGATCAGTGGAGCTGCTGCATCGTCCAATCAGTGATGGAAACACAGTAAGGGGGTGTGTCGTCTGGCAGCATCCAATCAGTGACGGATACACAGTAAGGGGAAGTGTTGTCTGGCAGCGTCCAATCAGTGACGGATACACAGTAAGGGGAAGTGTTGTCCGGCAGCGTCCAATTAGTGACGGATACACGGTAACGGAGCGTGTCGTCCGGCAGCGTCCAATCAGTGACGGATACACAGTAAGGGGGCGTGTCTTCCAGCTGAGGATTTCCCTGCAGGATGGTGTGGTGGTTCCTCGACTATCGCCCTTCAGAGATCGCTCCTCGCTTCTCGAATAAGAGACTTGCATGTACCCCGTATGATTTCCTACAAGCATCTTTCCATTTGTTGAGTACTTTTTGGCATATTACACTGTGATTGGCTCAGCTGTTTTAGACTTCACCCAGACTTTGGCACATTGAACTACTGGACATACATGAACCATAATAGCAGGAATGCTTAAAGACGGCCACATACTTGCGCTGGTCATTGCACTTGCAAATTAAAATGGTTTGATTATTTAGTTCCTAAGGTAGTTGTGTATTTATAACTTTTCTTTAGTACACATGATGCTCCTGAAGTTGCATGCGAGGATTTAAATGTATGTTTGTTCTAGTGCATAAGTTTAATGGTGGTGTTATAAATAAGATCACAAATATCTGCATTAACATGGAATATCACAGAAACATATTAAGTTAAATCTCACTGTTGAACTTGATCACAGTTCATTTAAGTCTGAAATAAAGACAATGAACATGTGTTCTTCTCATTATAGTCCAGAGGAGGTTTCTACCCATCAGTATCGTGAGCAAAAATAGGCAGAAGCATATTAGTTTTGAAATTACCTTTCTCTTGTAGCCACTCTTCTACTGGTCTGGCGTATTTGAAAGGAATTTTCTTATTGGCCATTTGATAGCGTTCAATGTCACTGTTCCCTTTAAAGTTTAAGAAAACATTTAGAAATACATTTAGTGATCATCAGCATCATGTCACCAGGGATATGTTCACTTTCCCTAGAAGATTAACAATATGTTTAAATGATTTTAGCTGAAGATTACATCTGTATTAAACTTGTTTAGGATAATGAATGTCCCTAACAAAATGACAAAAATGCATACATACATGATGCTGTAACAATAACAAACACATGTGAAAAACAAAACATTTAATTTATCCAGACAACACATGGTTTTCTAGCCTCCCTATTCATTTCAGTCAAAGCACTGGGTTGGCACAGCGGGTTGTTCAGAGCAGAGATCTGGTGAACCTGACTACTGTGCTCCAACACGATATTCAGCAAAGGATTCTAAGTTATTGTTTGTGTGCACGCTCTCAAGTTAAATATATCTTCATATGTTCATATGTTTAACTTATCTTTACATTTAAATGTGCTTTAGAAGCTGTAAATCTATATATCCCTTATGTATTTATAAAAAAATATTTCTGGTCACAAGATGGCTAGGGACAAAACTACTTGCAAGAAACTCCTGCTGAAAGGCTGGTTTCTGTCAGGACATGGACCACTCTGTCCCTGACCCCGCGGAGACACAATGCCTCCACAGAGAGGGTTCACTGCTCACTCACTCGCTTGGTTGAAGCAACAGCCAAATTAAAGGCTGTTTTCAAATGGAGAAGCCGCGGGCCAAGACTGGACGGAAGCTAAAAAGGGGGCAGACAAAGAGCCCAGTGAACAACTTGAACATCCCAGGTGGGCAGCTCTGTGATCTGCTTCAAACATGCAATGCCAGGGGTGCTATGGGCAAGGAAATCATTGAAAGGTAGCCTCATATGGTAGATTCCACCAGTCCTAGCGCAAACAATGTGCTGGAGAAACAACACGATTACAGAGATAAAAAGGTTGAAGGGCCCCCCCTGCTTAATCCATGCCAAGTGGTGCGCTGACTCCGCCAAGTACTGAGGCGAGTGAAAGCCCTGGCATCGGGCTGAGCATCGTCAGGTGTATGGCAGATGAACTGGCCTGCTCCCAACAACCAGGTCAAGAGTGCAGCCAGGCGTCTGCTGGGGGAACACCATGTCTCAGGTTCACAGAGCTGCAGGAGGGCCCTGTTCCATGAATCAAGAGGTCTGAAGGCTGTGTGCACCCTGACCTCCAAGATGGTGGCACAATCTGCATCTGCCACTCAAAACTGGCTCAACTAAATATGCCTCCGAGCCATTGTCAGTGCTGTGAAAGGCCATGTGCCAGGACTTTATCAAAGCACTACCACAATTGATTAGCGTGAACAATACACCTTGACATTTCTAACAGGAGCTCTTGGACACCAGCCAGCCTTGAGAATATGCCTGACGAGGAAAGAAGCTTCACTAACAGCCCGTTCATGGCACTGAGCTTTGTTCAGGTGATGGGAAGCTCTACTTCCTATCTCTGTAACCTCTGCCAACAGGGCAAAGGTTGAACCCAGCTTTGTTGTATTTCAACAGACCCATGCTCTGCAGCATCCAGGACACTGAGTGCCAGGCGAGGAGCAGTTGCATCTTTGGGTTTAGCCAAAGACCCCTAATAGGGGTCGAGGAGAAACCCCATCAGCTGCCAGCCTGCCGCTTCCTGTGAGAGCAAAGCTGCAGCAGATATTTGAGGACATGGGGAGCTGACTAGGAAACTTTCAGTCTTCTTTTTTTTCTGACTTTGAGAATGTCACTCAAAACTGAGCATTTCTCTAAAACGTACCACGCTGGGACAGTCAGAATACATACTGGTTTTCAAGTATTGCTATAAGCATCAAAGCACACCGTTGTGACAAATATGCAGTTTAAAAAGTTCCAAAGTGTCACTATAAAGAGGTCACACCAGTGGAAACAAACAGGTTGATGCACACAGCCATTTCCCTGAGCTGGATGTTTGCAGTTTACCTTAATCATTGAATATTGTTGTGTTGGGGACATTGACAGGTTGTTAGGGAAGAGAAAGGTGGTGAATAACATTCAACACAGGTCCCTAGAATCAATCCCGGGAATGTAACCCCGTAACTACCAGTGGCTTGTAATACGAAGCAGGATTTGGGGTTAGGGAAGTAGGTCTCTAAAGGAACTTCGTGAACACCTTCTCTGGAAGCAGGATATGTTGAAGATAAGAGATCAACTTGTAGAAAAGCACTGTCTACTGACAAATCAGAGCTCGATACACGTGTTATAAAATAAAATCAGAAAATATGAAGACGTTTAAAGCTATGATCCACGTTAATGGAAACACAGTTTAAACTTCGAAATGCAGGACGTCTGGCAATTAAACACTTAATATGTGAATGTGTAAATTATTACAATATCACTGTGTTATCGTATTTATTTTGGTATTTGTTTAAAAAGTGTCATGCAACATGCAAAACTCATGATATCACTGTCTCGAGGGGCCTGTGCAGAAGTCAAGATACTAAAGGAGAATTCTCACTGCAGCGACAGTGTTATAGCAGATCCCTTATCAACGTATGTTTTGTTATTCATTAAGGTCACACAGGACAAAGGGGCCCTAGGTTTAGATTAAACGATGTGTATACATTTAGTCCTGACAGTTGTATACATTAGCATGTGTGGTAGTTGCTAAATAAGGTCATGGAATCTGGGATGATGTAACTCAGACGGAGACATCTCTGCCATGTATGTTAAAGTGTATGTTCGTGTGTGTTTTACATGTATAAAAAAAGAAGCAAGGTGATGTACTCCATTATTATTGTTGTTGCGCAACAAAGTAATAATTAATCTCAACCGTATCTGTGTTATTCTTTAAAGTTGGTGAGCTATTCATTGCACTAACATTTGGAGGTCCCACCCAGATGGTAAATGCTGTGATTTGTTTTTTTCCTAGAAGTCTCAACTCTTGGCCAGGCAGCTACATAGAAAGCTGTGGTAAACTCAAAGAATTGAGGAACCAGACTTGAGCTTCCGCTAAAAAAACAACTAACAGTAAGCAAAAAACGTACTTGGGAATTGTAGCGAATTAATTGGCTTTTGAAGTTGAATTGGTTACTTTTCAGATTTCTAAAAACAAAAGAGAGTGGATTTGAGACATGCACAGTTGTGGTTGAAATGTTTTATGTTGTTTGTTTGTTGTCATTGTTGATTGTAAAGGTTTGTCTATTGTTAAACGTTTATGCTGGAGGAATCATGTTTATTTGCCTCGTAGTCTTGAGTTTCTGCCTAATGACTAGTATTAAGGTTCAGAGATTTATTGGCTGAGGGAATATTGATTTGCTTTGCTACTTAGTATTAATAAATCCGATCTGAGTTGAAAATATAAAACTTGCCTCATGACTCTATGAGTAACACAAAGTGGACTGGTTTCCATGTTTTTGTAGGATCCTTTGTGAGATAGAATCTCAGTATAAAACGCTAAATGTTTTGGTTTACCATAGTTTTTTTTATCAAAGAAGCTGCAGCCTGAAGTTTTATTTTTCTTTCTCTGTGAGAGTCTGTGAAAATATGTCCCCCCCCCCCCCCCCTTCTCCTGATTTTTGTCAGTGGAGACGTTGTTTATTCAAGGCTGAGAGCTCTCAGCCCGAGGTGTGTCTGTCTTTGTCTGTGAAAACTGCTTTTCACAGACAAAGACAGACACACCTCGGGCTGAGAGCTCCAGCCTGAGGTGTGTCTGTCTTTGTCTGTGAAAAGCAGTTTTCACTTCTTGTTCCTTCTTTAAACCATAAAGAGGGTTGTTTTTCTATTTTAGTTTTGTGTTTCTCTCTTTAAAACAAGGAGTTTTTGGAAGATCAGATGAGTGAAGTCCGAGTGAATAAATTGAAAATCAATGTGTGATTTGAAGTAGTAGATATATTGAAATAAATAAGAAACAATAATTTGTTGTTGTTAACATAGTCTTTGGTTGGATACACTTACGTCAATGTTTTTCACATTGTGGATTTTATGAAAAGTTTTGAGAACTGATTGTTACCATTGTTGCATTGTGAATTTCATGGTATTTGTCATTGACTAAGAAATGTACTTAATTATATTTTAAAGGGCTCCAGGGTTGATAAGGGGCAACTTATATTAAATACAGTAAATGTTAAGGGAAAGAAAAAAGAGGTTTACTGAGTATATGGAGTACATATAGAAAGGTTAATGTCTATTCAAATTAAATATAATAGTGTATTTTTCCACCTAGAATAGACATAGAAAGAGGAGAATTTGTTAAACATTAAATAACAAACTCACTGTAAGAAATATATATTGTAATGTTATTTAGGAGTTGTATTTATCATACAATAGTGACTCTCATTTGATGGTTGTTTAAAGTAGATAGGGAACTGAAAACGCAAACTATTCACCACAATTGTATTTGTAAGTTTATGAAGAAAACACAAAGTAGTAAGTAATAAGCAGAAGGGTTTTTGAAAGTTTGTCAGTCAGAAGGAATCTGTTAATGTTTAAGTATGACAGAGGTGCTGTACGATGTTTGCTTAAGCCCTCTCACACTGTTTGGATAATACAAGAGGTCAAGTTGTGTGATTGATGAGAGAAGCTTGTGGACCGGAGCAGCTGCACAGCACAGTGAGGAAAGAGAGAGAGAGACAGATAGAAGTAAGATGTAAGAGTTTGGTCACGTTTATAGAGAGAGTAAATGTTATTATAAGATTCCTAAATATGAAGTTAACTACTATTCTGGAAAATGTTCCTATGGTTTACTGTTTTATGAGTAACATACAATATAATATATATATATTTTAATTAGGGCTGTCAGTCGATTAAAATATTTAATCGCGATTAATCGCATGATTGTCCATAGTTAATCGCGATTAATCGCAAATTAATCTCACATTTTGTATCTGTTCTAAATGTACCTTAGAGGGATATTTTTCAAGTTTTTAATACTCTTATCAACATATGAGTGGACAAATATGCTTTATATGTTTGTTTATTATCATTTGAACATTACAAATATTCGCCTCAATTCAACCTGGAACCTCTCTCATACGTTAATACAATGCAAAGTGTGTGTGTGTGTGTGTGTGTGTGTGTGTGTGTGTGTGTGTGTGTGTGTGGTGTGTGTGTGTGTGTGGTGTGTGTGTGTGTGTGTGTGTGTGTGTGTGTGTGTGTGTGTGTGTGTGTGACAGCTTTTTGTTGCCGTGTTACTCTCTCAATCAGTCAAGCACAAGTTCAAAAGTATAAGCATCAAAATAAACTTAAAGTACCAAAAGTAAAAGTACATATTATGAACATTTCAGAATAATATATATGATATGTGTTGATTATAATTATTGATTTATTAATGTGTATCAAAGGTAAAGGTGCAGCTAGTTTTAAAATCAATGTTGTGGAGTAAAAGTACAAAGTAGTATTAAATGGAAATATTCAAGTAAAGTACCAGTATCTCAAAATTGTACAGTATTAGAGTAAATCTACTTAGTTACTTCCTACCCCTGCTCTCAATATAGCACTGACAGACACTGTATATGCCACCATGTGCTAACTCAAAGTGTGTATACTTCTTTTCAGGACTGTTTAAGCACTCAAGGTGAAACCATTTCAAGAGTTAAACAGACCATTTCATACTAATAATGCCCTTCGGTTAGAAGCAGATGCTCTCACCTGTTTTATAATGATGTTATCCTATTGCCTTATTATATCTTGTTGAAATTAATTGTTTTACTTTAGCAGTTGGTTTCATTTTAATTGATCATTTTAATTGCTAACATATATGATTGCCAACATGTGTTATTTAACATAAAGATGAGATTGATAATGTAGTGTTTTACCTGTTGGGAAGTGTTCGTTGATTGACCAATTATCCACCTGCAGTGTAGCATTCCCACCGTTCCTGGTGAAGCGAATAACGTGATACTTCCCATCATTCACTGGGGTACTGCTCTCCTGCACACTGATATCCACTGTGCCAATGTTGAAAGTCACTCCAATTTTGCCTTGTTGCTGAAATGAGAATTTAAAAAGTGCTTTATGGTTATTTTTGTTTACCTAGAGGTAATATCCGTTATTTTTATCTCGATGGTAAACGTGGAAGTAATACACATGAGTTGGTTCTTTAGTTTAAACTGTGTGTCAAACCAGTCTGATTAGCTGCATCAAGATACAGTATTTCCAAAAAAGGGGGGTGTCAGTTTGGTCAAATACTTCTACGAAGGCTGGTCTCATGAATTCTCACTTTTGTCTCCATCTCCTGGCTCCTCAACAACTTGCAGGTCAAGTGAAGTGAGCAATAAATGATCAAATACAATAATGGGATGTCCCAAAACTTAAAAGCGGAGGAGACGCTAGAGGAAACCGTTATTAAGGATGCCGAGCAAGACACAGGGAACCACAAGGATTGGAAAAAACCTTTACATACTGTCTGCAAACGTACATGCAACGTCAGCCTCTAAGGCCAAAAAATGAAAATAGGATGTAAAAATGTAAATGGGATTCAATCATTGTGATGTTCAGATCTTTCCTTTATTTTGAATGAATGCCGGAACTAAAATTAGTTAATCAGAACCTTTTTACCCCCTTTTCCGTCCCTGCTAGAGAGCAGGGACTTTCGTGGGAGAAAACGGTGTGATTGGCTGGGCGGATTGCAAACCACGCCCCGTAAAACTCTGAAAAGTTTTGTGAAGCTGCCATTTTATTATCCTCGCATTAGCATTATTAGCATTAGCATTAGCCCAGCGCAGAAACGCAGAGAGACTAATTTATGGCAACACAAAAGAAAACATGGGAGCGGTGGAGATGAGGAGGTGTCGGCATTCTGGCGATTTACTCTGAAGGCTTCAGTAGAAGCTGCTGGGAGTCCCAGCAGCTTCTACTGAAGCCAGTCCCCAACTCCGGGGACTTCCGGCCGGGGACTGCCTGCCAGTAAACCCAAAGCAGAAGAAGAAGAAGTGACGTCAGCGGCTTCATTTGCCTAATCCTCCCTCAGGGACTTATTCCGGTGTGAACGCGATCTGTATAGTTATGAGAACTAAAGAGTTCTCATGAACTAAGTTCTGATGAACCTTTGTGGGAAAAGTACTGCGGTGTGAAAGCGCCATGTGCTATTGACAAAAAAAGGAATGCTGACACATCAATGATACAAATAAAAAGAGTGTGTGTGAGTACTTACTATATGCAGCATGAGATAGTCCCCCAGACCAGATGCACTGTCAATCCTGACCAGAATGCCATCTTTCAGGGAGGTGCTGAAGCCTACGGTCAGCCTATCCGTCCTGGTGCTGGGTCTCTCATTGGCTGGCCACTTGAATGTAATGAGGCCTCCTCCTTTGCCAAAGATGTACGTCGTCCCAGCTGAAAAGAGCAGGAGGAGGAAATATGAAAAATGATCTCAACTCCAAACTAATGTCATGAACAGTGATCAACATCTGGGGCTGTTTGGGCGGTTTTTGCTAGGGATTAAAATGTGTTCCTTTGGACTACAAGCTAAGAACATTAGTATCTGTAAAACTGACAAATGAAAATACCTCTTCTCATGTCCTTAAGAGGAGAGCTAGTTAGCTGTGTGGTTTGATATGCCCTCACTACTAGTTCACCAATGCGGAAAGCTCAGGCTTTTGCACCTTCCCTTCATTTAATTCCTAACCTGTTCCAAGGAACAGCTCGTCAAATTGGTATTTTGTTGCAGGAGCCTGGCACCCCAACTCTTGCCTCTTGCCAAGCCACTTTTGGCTGTACACATTTTGACCTGCTGAAAAACCTACCTTCATATCCTTAAAACAATACTCCAATGACAAGTGCGTTTAAAAGCATTAAGCATCAGTTTTTTCAAATGGAACCATACGACAAAAATGGTTTGTCGTATCTTCAAGAGAGATATACAT
Organism: Trematomus bernacchii; assembly: GCF_902827165.1. Lineage (NCBI taxonomy): Eukaryota > Metazoa > Chordata > Actinopteri > Perciformes > Nototheniidae > Trematomus > Trematomus bernacchii. Next base: position 266,962 of record NW_022987649.1, on the reverse strand, counting down.
ATTTGCAAACAAAAAGAACATTATAATACTAGTATTGTGTCATCGCATAGCTCAGTGGTTTGGGCTGGCGTGACCTGGAGCTCATTGCACTGGGTTGGTCACAGGTTTGAACCCAGCCTTTACACATTTCATCCCCTATAATCCCCTTTCAAATAAATCTCTCTGAAAATGTAAAAATAAATAATACTCAAGTATGGAGCTGAGAGAAGAGTTTATTATTTGTAATGTCAGTAGAGATTATAACTATTTACTAATGCATGCCATGATACCCATAGTTCTTACTGAACTGTGATAAAAAATAATATATATAACCATCTGTAATTGCCTAGACAAATATATTATTATTATTAATAATAATAATAATAATAATAATAATAATAGCTAAGTTATAAGACAACTAATGAAGCCAAATTTGCAGCAATGAGTACAAGACTTCAATTGTTAACCTACAATTCATCTTCCAAAATGACTCATGTTTTATGACTCTTGTATTTTAAAATATATTAAGACATAGATCTGGTGAATGAGGGCATATAAGAATAACTCTGGTGCAAACTTCATTTTGTTAATGGATAACATGCTTCCTGAGTAACATGATGCAAGACAACCAGTTGATTTGTTCCTATAAAGGGCTTCATACAGACTCCAAACACCATTTCTTTTAACAACGCCATGAATAATCGATTATTGAAGAGACAGAACAATTATTAGACAAAATGATAATTACAAAATAGGTCTGTGTTTTCTGACTTCGATCAAAGAACTTGACCAAACTGTTCTAATTGAATAAAAACTGTGAAAGTAATCATGAATTTAAGGATGTTATACCACTTATTTTACTATTTAGTTTATTCATGCAGGCTTGGCACTTGTTTGCGTGAGAAAAAAAAAGAAGAGAAATAACGACAAAATATTTCTTAAAGTTGCACAAACCTCAGACACATTATTTTTCATGAACAATGTTTATATCTTCATCCGTTTCCTAGTGTAGGCTCGGCCCTGGCTAGAGATCACACACCCTGCTATGACGTTCTGACACATACACCTCCCTAATCCCTATCATTAAATACACAATTCCCTAACAGTTGACTGGTGAAAGGACCTATAGGCAGGGGTGCACATAACTTTCTTAGTGAGTTACTCAGATGAGTACCAGAAGACAGTGTTTGGTACTCCAACTTTTGGCCCCACGCAAAGTTATGTGATGAAGCCCTCTGTGTCGCGAACGTCGACGGGGGACGGGGGGGGTGCTAGTGGAGCATGCAAGCTGATTTTGCGCAATTCTCCAGTGTGTGCGCGGGGCACCGTTGTACACACCAACGTTAACAGCAGCCCCGTCTGTGCACACGGCGACCGACTCTGTCGTCCAGTGATCTAAGCGCCTTCTGGAAAAGCATCACAAGTCCGTCGGTACGCAAAGGCACTTAGTGAGACAAGTGACGTTACGCATTTCAGATGTTTGCCGCGCATGCGTACCTGCGTACCAGTTATGTGCACCCCTGCCTATAGGCACCAATAAGGCATGAAAAAAGGAGATAGCTAAGTGTTCTTATTCTTTTTGCAATTCCACCAAAAATACTCCTGCCTGTCCCTCTCTGTGCTGATAGGTAACAGCAGGTGAAAGCACTGCAACAGAGACTCTAGGGTTATTAGTGAATGGAGCAAAAGGCCAAATACTGAATACTAACTGGAGGGTTTTTGCCACTCACCATGACTACTCTTCAATGATGCTGCAGAAGTGTATTGGTAGACGGGGGGAGAGGAGCGATGCCTCGTCTCGGGGGGAGCGTATGACGGAGCTGCCACCTGAGCTCTGCTTTGTGAACGCAGTGATATATCCCAGAATCAGCCACCCAAACCAGGTGGTCTGATAGAGGACAGCTGCAGGTGGAGAGGATGGGTGGGGTTATCTGTCTGTACAGCTGCAGGTGGAGAGGATGGGTGGGGTTATCTGTCTGTACAGCTGCAGGTGGAGAGGATGGGGGGGGTTATCTGTCTGTACAGCTGCAGGTGGAGAGGATGGGGGGGGGTTATCTGTCTGTACAGCTGCAGGTGGAGAGGATGGGGGGGGGGGGTATCCATGATGGACCTAAGCCTGTTCAGTGTCCTCCTCTCCACCACAGCTTCAAAGGGGTCCATCTTGATGCCGATGACTGACCCAGCTTTCCTGATCAGTTTATTGATCCTGCTGGTGTCACCGGCTCTGATGCTGCCCCCCCAGCAGACTGCAGCAAAGAAAAGAGCACTGGTCACAACCAGTGGCGGCGCCAGAGCATTTTTGTTGGGTAATCTATGGTAGGGCTAACCCATACAGTGGTGGTGCTCAAGTCAGTATTTGCAATGTAATTACATACACGCTATATCGCCCCCCCTTGACAGTGAAACGCCACGTATGAGGTTTAGATTATTTCCCTGTCTCAATCAAAATGGAACTTTATGAAATAAAACGGCACATTTGTCTTGTAGTAAATAAAAAGGGATCACTGTGAACGTAACGTATGATAGTACACGTTGAAGATCCAATGGGGATACTGAATGGCGGTTTCGATTGATCTCAATCAATAAGGCATGACGCAGATCCAACGTTTCGTTGCTCTGATTGGCTGTAGGTCTATTCAAATTGCATTCGGAGGCATTTTGATCTGACCGCGGCCGCGCTGATATTATAACGCCAGAGAATTTCCACACCTTTAGTGTATAAAACTCCCCCACTACTTAGACTATTCCTTGCACCCCTCTTATAGCATAAGCCCGAATGGTCTCAACCATATTGCATCAGTAATGTGCACTTGTTGTTACAGCAGGATCAGTTTGTGTGCTGTGGACACGACCCGTATATTTTCGCAATCCGTGTTCTCAACATTTAGCATTTCGCTTATTATTTAATTGAATTTGCATCACTTTTCATGGTGGGGCTAAGGTGGGGCTAAGCCATTTCTTGGTATGGCTGTAGCCTACCCCAGCCATACCCTGGCGCCGCCACTGGTCACAACAGACTGGTAGAAGATCTCCAGCATCTTGCTGCATACGTTGAAGGATCTCAGCTTCCTCAGGCTCATCCCCTTCTTGTACACAGTGTTGATCCTCCAGTTCAGTCCGTTGTCTAAGTGCACTCCCAGGTATTTGTAATCCTCCACAACAGCCACATCCTCTCCCAGAATGCACAGGGGCTGTGTCCTCTTCCTCCTGAAATCAATGACCATCTCTCTGGTCTTGGCCACATTCAGAAGCAGATGATTTCTTCCAGTCCACTCAACAAAATCACCCACCAGCGCTCTGTACTCCTCCTCCCGTCCATCCCTTATACACCCTACAACTGCAGAGTCATCCGAAAAGAGTGAGTGAGCACGCTGCAGCAGGTAAATAATAGCATCGTCCACCCCCAGGTGAGGCTGGTAGGCAAATTGCAGAGGGTCTAGAAATGATCTCACCTGCGGTCTGAGGTGGAACAAGACCAGTGTCTCCAGCACCTTCATCACATGAGATGTGAGAGCTACTGGGCGATAGTCATTGAGCCCAGAAGGAGTCTTCTTTTTAGGGACAGGAACAACGTGGGACGTCTTCCACAGCACCGGGATGGTCTCCAGGTACAGGCTCAGGTTGTACAGGTGTTGGAGAACAGGAGACAGCTGGCGGGCACAGGTCCTCAGGACCCTGGGGCTAATACCATCAGGGCCAGCAGCCTTGCCTTGGTGGAGTTTTTCCATCTGTCTCTGGCCCTGTCCTGTGCTCACAGTGAAGCGGGGGAGGGGGGTGACGTCACCAGCAACCTCCGCGTCCGCAGAAGGAGGAATGTAAACAGCCACTACAATGGCGGAATGGAGCTCACGGGGTAGATAAAATGGACGTAATCCCACAGCTAGCAGTTCAATGTCCGGGGTACAGAAGCGCTCCTTCACAGTAACATGTCCAGGATTACACCATCGTTCGTTCACATACAGTGCAATCCCTCCTCCTTTCTTTTTGCCGCTCAGAATAACGTCCCTGTCCGCCCGAACGAGATCCGGGGAGATCCGTGTTGTTATCCGGGATGAGCAGGTGCAACCATGTCTCCGTAAAACACACGACACTGCACTCACGGTATTCCCACTGCGTCTTCGTCAACACGCCGAGCTCGTCCATCTTATTCCCCAAAGACCTCACGTTCCCCATTATAATGGCCGGTACGGAAGGTTTGTATCTCCTCTTCTTCTTCGTCTTCCGCTTGGCTCCAGCCCTGCAGCCCCGCTTTAGCCTCTGAAGCTCCTCCGGGATGTCATGCCTCGCTCCGGGCAGTAGCACAGGTCTAAACAGCGCAATCAGCTGCTCACGGGAGTAAACAATGCCGTCACTCCTCTGAGCATGGCTCTCCGTCACAAAAAGTGAAAAAAGTAACAGAAGAATGACCAGGAAACGTTCGAAACAAAACGTGGCCATAGTTAGTTACAAAACAAAAATAAATATGCAAAGAATTTTTTTCTTAGTTTGTACTTTTGTACAAACTAAGAAAATAAAAGTAGTAAAAAGACAAAAAATCTATAAAGACACAGGGAGCTGGAGCAACAGGCAGCCACATGCACAGCGCCAGCAAAGCCAGATTGAAGCATGAGGGAACAACAGCCTGGCTCAGGGAGATGTTGTCAGGCCCAGAAGCTTTCCTTAGCAGTGTGCTCCTCACACTGCCTGGGGACAGACAGATCGTTGGGTGGAGGCGTTGTTTTCTGCGCAGGTGTGCTGTTCTGTGTTTCGAAGCGTGTAAAGAAGCCGTTGAGGTTGTTCAGCAGAGAGATGTCACTGTCACAGGTCTGTGGTGGTGGTTTGTAGTCCGTGATGGTCCTAATACCCTGCCACAGGCTCCGTGTCTCTGCTGTCACTGAAGTGAGCTGTAAAGGGAGGCTGTGGCGCAGTGGACTAGTGCGTCGGTGTTCGGATCAGGGGAGCACAGGTTCAAACCCCACTGCAGTTAGCATGTCGTTGTGTCCCTGAGACACTTCACCCCGAATTGCTCCTGTGGGGATTGTCCACACAGTATTGAGTATGTAAGTCACTTTGGATAAAAGCGTCTAACAAGTAACATGTAATGTAATCTTCCGGGTGTACTGTCGTTTGGCTTTCCGGATGCCACGGGATAGGTCGGCCCTGGCTGCTCTGAGACCAGCTGGATTGCCTTCTCTGAAGGCAAAATATGGCCCTCAGCAGCCTGTGGACCTCTCCTGTCAGCCATGGCTTCTGGTTGGCCCTGATGGTGATGGATCTGGTGTGGGTCACATCCTCAATGCATTTGGTGATGTAGCCCGTAACAGTTTCTGTATATTCCTGGATGTTGGTGGTGTTGTTGTATGTGCTGCCTGCTTAAACATGTCCCAGTCTGTAGTTTCAAAGCAGTCTTTGAGTGCCGCTGTGCTGTCCTCGGACCAAACACGTACCTCTTTTGAAACTGGTTTGGTGACTTTCACCAGAGATCTGTATGCCGGTTTTAACATAAAAGTGAGGTGATCAGTATGATGGGAATTTACAGTGATTCAATATGTATGTAGGTTTCCTGGCTATGAAATGTTCTCAGACAGAAGGGTGTCACCCTGGCCATTGTCAGACAATTATCAAATGGATGTGAGGGTTGTAATTAACATGCTGTGCTTCCCCTTCTGTCTGCCCCCCGCCCCTTCTGCTGAACTCGGACGGAGACTCGATCAGAGCTCTGATCTAAGAATGAGTAAAACCTGTACGGTAAGACCTGAATAAATAATGTATTAAGTGTTTCTAGAAAGAATTGAACAGAATCAAGGGTTTTTAAACGGGGACTCTCGGTAGACAGACGTGTCTTGGTTATTATTGTGATTTAGACACTCTTTGGTGGATCCGGTATATCTGGACCAATTGGTGCAAGAAAGACTAAACTAGAGACTAGAGAGGAACAATATGCACGAATTACAGTGAAGCTGAATCTGAGGAAGGAACTAGTCCAAAACCAATCTTTTCTATAATAATGCAAGCAATGTTTGACATAGACAGTGGCGTTTTTATATGTACAAAACTGGTGGGGCACGAACAACTTAGATGTGTATATATAAGCTTCTGGTGCTTTTTTAAACACGTAAACAAATAGCTGTAGGCTATCCATGGTTCTGATAGAGAGAGAGGGGGGGGAGAGGGGGAGTGCCAAATGACATACTGTAGGAAGCCTTGAATGAAGAGCACGGAGCAACATTGTCAGTGCATACATTTACGTACACAGCGTGGGGATGTCTTATTGTAGCAACACAGTCTCGCTCCTTGATCGTCCAGGAGCGACGCTTGGTCAGGGTCCTTTGGCGTGCAGTTGTGACGCACCGAGTCTCCTTCAGCTTCATAAACGGACGCAAAGAGCTTTCAACTGATTGCAATGTATTCCCATCGGCGGCGGTATTTGATGCTCAGGGAAGCACCGCATCGGTTCATGTCGGCGGCACTTAAAGGCAATGTGAGCGTCCATTCCCATTGGATAACGGAGAATTTTACACCCGGAAGTAAGTATTCTCCTTACTGTTGATTGATTTGACAGTGATATCTCCACTACTCATCAACTCAAAAAAACAGATTATCCTTGTTAATTACACAACAGTAATTGGTTTAAATTGTGTACAATGCTTTTGTGTTTTTCCCCTTCGATTCTGAGAAACCAATAATTTTTTCGGAGTTTAGGTTGGCCGAAGACACTACACTACCCATAATCCTCAGCTATCGTTTGGGACGACGCCAGTCAGCTTTGCTCGACAAACCCCGTGATTAGTCCTCAAGCTCTGTGATTGGTTGACCTCCAACTGTATTCCATATAAAAAAAACGTTTCGTAAAAGATAAAATCATACTTTATTCAGCAGTGCTTGCTTTACTCTTTGAGAGTCATCACATGAATGCATTGTAATAAATGGTTCGGCTGCATTACATATTACACATCTGGCTTAGTTCTTTATTTATCTACAGATATTGGGCCTCACAATAGACCAGAAACTATTCTTTTACAGTTCTGTTTTCAATTAATTTTGATATTATTATTTTTTATTAACTAGACCGCTGGGTCCGTCGTAAACTAAACCGGAAACAGCAGTATAATTGATTGTTAACACTGTAAACTTGACAGTTTTTTAACCCGCACCACCTAGTGGTTAAAACACGTTATTACATGTTTAGAGTAATTGCAATGCAGGTAGATTTTGTTGCTTTTTAATGACTGTTTTTAAATGCCTTTTTCTTAATGTCTTTCATTTTTGTAAAGCACTTTGAATTGCCTTGTGTTGAAAGGTGCTATATAAATAAACTTGTCTTGCCTTGCCTAAGGTCTGCTGCATGTTTTGTTGAATGTGTTATATTTGATGAAAACCTTTAAATATTAAGAGGAAATACAAAATAGCGGGAAAGTAGAAGGTCTGATAGAAATATAGAATAGAAAATATCAAGAAGATACTGTAAGTGATGTCTAGAATAAAACAGTTTAGTGCCGGATGTACAAAGATAATAATAGGATAATAGCGCCTTTATTAAAACTTTTAATGATACTTTAGGTTAAAGTGGACCTATCATGCTATATTTAAATGATATATTGTAGGGCCATACCTATATAAGGTATATTTATACGTTTCTGTTTTCAAAATACCAAACAGATCATGCATTTTAGCCATGCCTCATTTCGCTCTATGTGTTGTTTGCTGTCTACGGGGCTGATTTTGTGAGCTGCAGCTGACCCCGCCCCCCTGCAGGAGAGGGGAGCCGTGCTTTGATCAAGTCAAGAGGGGGAGAAAAAAAGATCTCCGTCCTCCGTGTTTTATTATATTGTTATAGGCCATTTGTTTTAAAGCTCAATAAATAACAAAGAAGACCTTTGACCGGCACTTTTCAAATTTTGTCCGGAAGATTTAAACTTTAACGGACATCTTGACCGGCGAAACAAACTGAAACTGAAACTCTGCCGCACGGTCCCCTCGTTCCTTGGAAGAGGCGGAGAGGTGGGTGTTTGTCATCTGCTGGTGGACTAACCGGAGAGAATTACAGTGCTTGCCTCGACGGGGAGGGATTGCATTGAATGAAAGCAGCAGGAGCAAACGCTTGCCTCGGGGAGGGAGAAAAAAAGCCACAGCGGAGAATAAACAGAAGGGTAACCATGGTAACTATGGGCGGGAAGTCTTCTTAGCTGCTTTTGTGGCAGACTACAGCGCCACTTACAGGCCTGGCATATGTACTACAGCGTCTCCAGCGCTTTCGAGCGGCAATGGCCGGCCGTGGCCCAACCCCACATTCCCCTGATAGGTGGAGAGTTGGCCCAATAGCCGTAGCTCCACTTTACTGACGTCAGTAAAGTGTTCAAATCTGGATCAGTTTTTATCAGATCCGTTGCAGCCCCTTTTTAGAGATTTGGGTATGGAGGAAAATAGAGAGGGTTGTGTTTTCTGACACTTGGTGAGTTCCCTGGAACACCGGGGACACATATTCATGTATAAAAGACGTACAAAAGTGCATTTTGCATGATAGGTCCCCTTTAAGATAGATGTCTTGTAATGCACTGTTGAGGAACCTGCAGAGGTGGGGACTCGAGTCACATGACTTGACTCGAGTCAGACTCGAGTCGCATATTTTTTGACTTGAGACTTGCTTGACTAACATTGATAAAAGACTTGACTTGACTTTGACTTGGTATTCATGACTTGAGACTTTACTTAAGCTTGAGACAGATGACTTGAAAGGACTTGACTGTTTAAAATTAAATATTTGCGTTTGTTTTTGTAGTGAGATATTACGTTTAGTTTTTTCGAAACGTGATTGGGTGATTATAGCGCCATGCGCGCAAACCTGGCAACCCACTATACGGCAGGAGTGTCAGTTAACATGGCAGCGGCTAGCGTTACTCCACAAATAGTGAAGTTTGGATTCAAGGATTATGTTGTCGATGACGCTAATAAGAAGAGAACAGCGGTATGCAGGGTCTGCAGCATAAAGATCAGTGACAGGACCACCACAACATACAACTTCATTCGTCACTACAAAAAACCCTACAGAGAAAGGTGCGTGAATGTGTTGTGTTAGCTAGAAAGCTAACGTTAAGTTTAAGCTACGTTAGACTTGGTTTCAAATTGATTAAGCATTACAAAGAGAAGACAAAACGGTAAATGAACACTAGAACCTCCAAGGGATTCATTTGTACTAACCCTGATACTGACGGGCTGTCAGGAGAGGGAGAGAGAGAGAGGAAAAGAGATGCCTCGTTTATTTCCCCTGTGTTATTATCAGAAGTTACTGTAAACTGTTGAATCATGTAGTTCATCTACTTTTAGTAGTTTGTTTAAATGTTTTAATGATGTTGTTTTTGTTTGTAGAAGTGCATCATTCTTTGATTTATTGTAAAATGAATCTGAACTTTTTGATCTGTTATGATGATAAACTGAAGCAATTTCTAAATTAAACCAATTAAGTGAGTTTTAAATCGTCCTACTTAGTTTATAAGGAAATGATGAAGAGGAACAAATTAAATGATTTGAAAATGATATCGATGTAGGTGCTGACGCTGTTGGCGGTTCTAGTGTTAACAGAAATTTTAATTAAATATGTGTAATGGCAAATGCCATATATGATTTTCTTACCTGGAATCCTGCCTTTTTGAACAGACTTTTTGACTGAGTCCTAGCTATATTGTCTGCAGTTCTAGGGTTAATATTGATCTAATATGATTGTCATCGGTCTAAATTAGATTTCAAATGATTAACTGTGTATGTAATGAAGATCATAGTGTGGGTTGAATCCATTTTCATAACCGATTTAAATGCGGAAACTGGGCTTATTCATCAGAATTTTGTATGACTTGACTTGACTTGCTTGCCCTGAGCAATTACTTGACTTGACTTGCTTGACTCTAACCACAGTGACTTGGGACTTGCTTGATACTTGTAGGTCAAGACTTGAGACTTGCTCATGACTTGCACATGTCGGACTTACTCCCACCTCTTGGAACCTGTGACCAAAGTTTTTCATTCATTGCATAGCTACACCGTAGTTGTGTATATGATATGTCAATGAACCTTTGGAAATCTTGAAATGGGCAAAATAGCCATTATATACAGTTTTTAATGAACTATCTGCAGATGAATTTTTAGTCTTCTCAAGCACCCACTATCAAATATCTCGCCTGATTGTTGGCACTTGACAATCACCTTCACTGAATTTTACTCAGGTGTAACTAAAGTCTGATTTAAGGGTTGTTTATATTTCACATCATTAATCAGAATCTGTAAAGTAACTAAAATAAATGTAGTGGAGTAAAAATACCAGGTTAACCTCTGAATTATGGTGGAGTAGAATTACAAAGTAACAATAAATTGCATGTGTTACATGCTGCTGTAACAAAAACATTTCCCAACTTGGGATCAATAAAGTATATCTCATCTTATCTTATCTTAAGATGATCGATGGCTGCTGCCATATTTGCAAAATGTGCCTCTGAACCTTGACAAGTGCATGTTTCAAGGCTTATCAATTAACAACAGGGGTCACAGACATAAGACCAGCTGTTAAATAAAGCTCTTCTGACCTGAGCTGTCATGTGGGTATATTAATGCTGTCCATTATGCACACAAGCAATTTTCACCCATTTATAAATGATATTTTAACACCAATGTGTTTCCCATCCCCTAAACCTCCAGGTATGTACACAGTTTAATACTGGCAACTTCTGATTATGATAAAATACGAAAACGTGTTTTAAAACTACAATTCCAAGTAGAGACGCGCCATGGGACAGGTTACGAAACACACATATAGCCAGCATGTGTAGTTCTGGGGGGGGGGGGGTGGACTCGTTCGAATCCTGTTTTGGATAGTGTGCCGTCGTTGGGCTTCATTCCCTTTCAAAGTGCTGTTTTACGCTCGGCGTAACCTTGGCGCACTGCCACTCCAACATCCAATCACAGAGCTTGAGGACTAATCACGGGGTTTGTCAAGCAAAGCGGATGGTGTAGTCCCAAACGATAGCTGAGGATTATGGGTAGTGTAGTGTCTTCGGCCATCCAAAACTCCGTTAAAACTATTTGTTTCTCAGAATCGAAGGGGAAAAACAAAAAAGCATTGTACACAATTTAAACCAATTACTGTTGTGTAATTAACAGGTATAATCTGGTGTTTTTTAGTTGATGAGTAGTGCAGATATCACTGTAAAATCAATCGACAGTAAGGAGAATACTTACTTCCGGGTGTAAAATTCTCCGTTATCCAATGGGAATGGACGCTCACATTGCCTTTAACCTGTTAAGCCCGAGAGACCCCGGTACCGGGGCACTGCCGCAACATCTTGCAGGAAACAGTGTCTGAGGGCATGTTCATTTAATAAACTATGAATGTTTTATATCCATGTAACGGGAAGAAACTCATCTAACTGATCTTTTTTTTTTTTTTTTTCAAAATAAAACCCACAATGCTAACACTGAGCCTCTGAATTAGCAACGAGCAAAAAATGCTAACACCTTACTGCACCGAAAATCACTCACAAAACCTTATTATTTATCTCTTCTCTACATCCATGACATCGTTTCACATCGTGAGGTGACACATAATCGATGGACACCCACATTATCACTGAATTATACGAATTCACGACGTTATAAGCAAAAACGGACATCAAAACAGGTGACGCTAGGTAGCTAAAAATGCTAACATTTTTACCTTGGCTCTGTAGTCTCTCCAAAGTGGTCTTCAATGGCATTAAAACGATAAAAACGCTGCTGAAGTTAATCCATAGGTTAATCTAATGTGTCTGTGTCCCTTTGAAATGATTTCTGATAATCCATAAGCATTAAAACTGCTTTTCCGTTTCCAGATGTCAGAGCGAGAGATAGGTTCACTCTGATGGAAAATTACATGCGCGAAGCCCCCACCTTTTCTCTTCACAACGTGTGTGTGGGGGACTCCCCCTTCGATTCTATTGGCTCTAACGGTCAGAAAGAGGTGTCAACCATCAAAATCGACCAAGGGGGGCCAGAGATATGGAAAATCCACCCAAATGACCCCAGAAGTGGTTTCTTTTTGCTAAATCTCTCTAAAAAGGTCAAACGTCACTTGTTTTGCATCAATCTTGATACAGGGTACTTATTATATGTTGTACTTTGGATTCCTAAAGCTTTTAATCAACCTACCTATCCAAGGGTAGTTTTCACTATAAGTACAAAATAATCTTTGGACGGACACTATAATTTACAGTTTTTTACTATGTAAAATCTGAATTTTCTTTAAAATAAAAAACATCTATATTGATTCTGACTTTTCTACATCCAACTCACAGTTTTATCATTACTTTGAGAAAAAAGATTATTAATTTAACCCTTTTAGAAGGGAAAATATGGTCATTTGTTCTGGGAATGTCATTTTCGAGCCTGAGACCTGAAAAACAGGCTCAGGGCTTAACATGTTAAAGGGCCCATGTCATGCTTTTCCGGTTATTACCCGTCCCCTTGTGTGTTATGAAGGTTTTTATGCATGTAAACGAACTGCAGAGTCAAAAACCCTCAAAGTACACCCTGTAGCGAGTAAAACTCTAACACAGTCTATGCTGCCCCAAAACGCCTCGTTGGAGATTTCTCATTTTCCATTGTTTACTTCCTGGGTACTGTTAGGGCTGCTCAATTAATCGTATTTTAATCGCAATTACGATTATGGCTTGCAACGATTACGAAAACAACGTAATCGGAATAAAACGATTATCTTTTTATTATTATTATTACTTTTTCTTTTTTCAAATACATTTTTTTTTGTATTGGTTTTTCAGTTGAATTATACTTAAAGTTCAGGGTAATCAACTGTTAAAAACATACTGTTCAAATTTTTCTTCTCAAATAATTTGATGTTTTCAAAGTAAATGGATAGTCGTTTTTTTAATAATCGTGATATCAATTATTGACCCAAATAATCGAGATTAGGATTTTTGCCATAATCGAGCAGCCCTAGGTACTGTGACGTGTGAATACCCAGAGGCCACACCCTCTGCCAGCATTTCATGAAACAAAGCTTCACAAACCTTTCATCGATTCATGCTGGATATGTACAGCGTATGGCACTGAAGAACGATGCTGTTCCTACTTTGTTTGGACCAGCGGGAGATTCGGGTACACAACTTGTAAGTATTCATTGTTGTTTGTGTATTTATGATGTTTAAAACAAACAAGGTATCTACCACGACTGTTTAAATGGGTAAACGTTTTTCGGGCTGCCAAGTTGGGATCGAGGAGAAATGCTCTCCGCAGACCCATTCTCACAGCGTAATAAACCTTTTTCTTACTCAATATCAAGCCACACTTATTGTTTTTACTTAGGCTGTGAGTGTTTGTGTGTGCTCAGGATGAGTTTCGCTTGTTCTCGCTGTATCGCCGACCCGGAAGCCTGTCCGCTCCTCGCAGCAGATCGCAGCAACGAGCCTCGCAACTTCCCGACCAATCAGAGCACACTGGGCTCACAGGGAGGGGGGGGCAGGAGCTCCAATAAGCCGTTTAGGACAGAGAGTGAATACCGGTGAATACACATACTTTACAGAGATGCTGTATGAGAAACCAATGTGAGTTTGGAAAATTGCACAGTATAAATCTATTTTAGTATACCTCAACAATGGAATTATGATCAGTAGAAATGGCCATGACATGGGCCCTTTAACTGCTGCCGACATGGACGGATGCGGTGCTTCCCTGAGCGTCAAATACCGCCGCTGATGGGAATACATTGCAATCAGTTGAAAGCTCTTTGCGTCCGTTTATGAAGCTGAAGGAAACTCGGTGCATCACAACTGTACGCCAAAGGACCCTGACCAAGCGTCGCTCTTGGACGATCAGGGAGTGAGACTGTGTTGATTGTAACGCACCTTAATACATGGAGTAAAGGGCCCATGTCATGCTTTTCCGGTTATTACCCGTCCCCTTGTGTGTTATGAAGGTTTTTATGCATGTAAACGGTGTGCAGAGTCAAAACCCTCAAAGTACACCCTGCAGCGAGTAAAACTCTAACACAGAAAATACCTCCCCAAAACGCCTCGTTGGAGATACGTCACTGCCCATTTGAGTCTTCCATTTAGTTCCGGGTACGGCATGACATCATGCCGTACCCGGAACGAAATGGACCAATCCGGAAGAGCTATGGCCACACCCAGCGGTGCTGGCCGCACCCTCTGCCAGCCTAACATTTACTGTTGGAAGCTCTGGTTCAGTTCACAATCGATCCAGTCATGCCAATGCCAAGGACCTGTTTCCTGAAATGTGAGGGGAAATCTGAGCTGTTTGTCCTACCGACGGAAGAACCACGACAAAGTCAGTGGTTGAAATTTCTGTTTAACACTGTTCCTTCAGAGGTTCGAAGAACGTTACTGTGTGCGCGGCATTTCACAGACGAAAGCTTCCAAAACATTGCCCAGTTTGAGGCCGGATATGCACAGCATTTGAAACTGAAGGACGATGCTATTCCTAGTTTGTTTGGACCGTTTGGAGCAGGGGAAGATTCGGGTACACAACCTGTAAGTTTGCATTGTTATTTGTGTATTTATCAAACAAGGTATCTACCACCACTGTTTAAATGTGTAAACGTGTGTCGGACTGCTAGCGTTTCCATATATCAACTCTAATATCAGCAGATGGCCTTACATGTATCTCATAGCAGGAGAATGTCTGCATTCACACACAAAATACTCATAGACAGTATACTCCGGGTGATTTACCGTACGGTCAGTCGCAAAACGTAATTACATTATAGCTGGCGTTCCTAGCGTGTATGCTACAGAGCTAAACAACGGAGCTATCTACCACGACTGTTTAAATGTGTAAACGTGTGTCGGACTGTTAAGCCATTGACACAGTGCTAACTGTGCTAACTAAGTTGCTAGCGTTTCCATATATCAACTCTAATATCAGCAGATGGCCTTACATATATGTATCTCATAGCAGGAGAATGTCTGCATTCACACACGAAATACTCATAGACAGTATACTCCGGGTGATTTACCGTACATTATAGTTGGCGTTCCTGGCGTGTATGCTACCAAGCTACCGTTCATAGCGTGTATGCTACATAGCTAAACCACTAGGCTACCTAGAGCTAGACATGCTAGGGAAAACATTGTTTTCATGCCAGCTACAATGAATGACCGAACGTAGCAGACTACCCGTATAAGATTGCAATTGTAAACATGTTCTTGCTAGCCTAGACCAGCGCCATATAGAGAGATCTATCTATATGGCGCTGGCCTAGACTAGCTGTTCATAGTAGATTGGCATATTACACTGAACAACTAGCAAACGTAGGTTAGCATATTAGCTGGCAAGCTAACTGTGTTGATTAGATAGATAGATTAGATAGATACACACTCCTACCACAACTACTACTAACAAATCTAAAACAACTAAGTTTCTCTAATATTTTGTGATTTGCATTTGATTTCGTCCAGCCAGATCAGGAAACTCCTGGCGTATCTGGCGGACAACACACACACGGGATGACCCACTCTGATGCCTCGTCCTAAAAAGCCCCGGCAGCCGCTTACAAAGCTGCGATAGGCAAGATGCCGAAAACGCCTATAAGGGGAGGAATGGATGATATACAGTGTATATATGCAGGGGTGCACATAACTGGTACGCAGGTACGCATGCGCGGCAACAATCTGAAATGCGTACCGTCACTTGTGTCACAAAGCGCATTTGCGTACCGACGTACTTGTGAAGCTTTTCCAGAAGGCGGTTAGATCGGACGACAGAGTCGGTCTCCGGGTGCACAGACAGGGCTGCTGTTAACGTCGGTCTGTACAGCAGCCCTGCGCTAAAACAGCTGATCACAACGTTCACACGCTCCGCGGTCAGGAAGCTCTGTACTCCACTACCACCCCCCCGTTGACAATCGCCGCGAAGCGCTGTACTCCACTACCCCCCCTATCGCCAGAAGTTGGAGTACCAAACACTGACTCCAGGTACTCATCTGAGTACCTCACTGAGAAAGTTGTGTGCACCCCTGTATATATGTATATTTACGCATGTTCATTTTGTACATTTCTAAAAATAAAGTTTGATGGAAATACTTAGTAGGCCTATCCTTTCTTCCCTGAATTATTTGCTCCTATAACATATCATTCATATATAGCAAACCATGATTTGATTTCTCATCAAACAGTAGTAGTTTATTACAGGTAAAAATAACTTACTCTTCTATAACAACAATTGTAGGTACAGTTCGGTTAGTTAGCGTATAAAATATACGGCTGTCCCGACGCCATTATAAGACTGTTGTTCCGCTGAGAGCGCGCCGAAAAAAGCACTGTTAGACATGGGCGGAGCCTCTCTGGTGGTTGACTAATCAGAACAGAGTGGCCGAGCTGACCAATCGGAGCACACTAGGCTCACAGGGAGGGGGGGGCAAGAGCTCCAACGAGCCGTTTAGTGGAGAGAGTGAATACTGCTGAATACACATACTTTACAGAGATGCTGTATGAGAAACCAATGTGAGTTTGGAAAATTGCACAGTATAAATCTATTTTAGTATACCTCAACAATGGCATTATGATCAGTGGAAATGGCCATGACATGGGCCCTTTAAAATAACATTTCCAAATAAATAAATCCTTCAAGTCTACCTATTCAGTTTCTGTTGGAATGTGAAGGGTTGAATGAACGGAGCTCCTTTGGCCGTCTCTGCGAGTTACTGTGAAGATAGGAGCTGATTGGTGGTCCAGCTATAAATTCACAGAGGGCCAGCTAGGGTAACTCAACGAGAGAGTAATGTCAAATGACAGTACAATTGACCAATCATATCTTCCCTCTAAATGGGTGGGCTTTATTATCACAAACTTTATGACAAGTTCCGCCCGCTGTGAAGTTTATGCATGTGTTACGGGTCAAGCTAGGCGGAAGTAGCTAATTAGCATAAGTTTGTTAATGATGGCTCACGTCAGTGATAGTGATGAGTCTGATGACATCGTTGCGAAATTATTAACCGAGTCATTTTCAAGATTGAGTTACAATGATAAATTGGAGTGGCAAAGGATCAGCTGCATGACCCCGCCATCAAGTACTTCATCCAAAAGGACAGGAAGATGGACTTTGTTTTTAAGTGATATGATCATCAAAGGTAGGCCTGAGTAATTTTCAATGTGGGCCGCCGTGCCGACTTAGTTCATTTGTAATTGTTACTTGTGCCTTGTCATGATAGGTGTTTATATAAATGGTGTTGTTTTGTGTGGTAGAGGGTCGCTGTCATTGATGCGTTTTGCACCCCGGGCCGTTGTTTCGATATTCCGCTGAAGTAGTGACACATGCATTTCCAAGCATTTGGACTATCTATGTTGTAAATGTACTATCTTTAATTAACACACAACATCTATTGGACGTCTGTCCTGGGAGAGGGATCCGCCTCTATTGTTCCCCATGAACTGTGGGGTTTCTTTGGGAGTGTTTCCTTGTCCGATGTGAGGGTCCAAGGACAGAGGGTGTCATATTCATATTCTGTACAAACTGTAAAGTCTACTGAGAAAAATGTAAAATTGGTGGTATTGGGCTATATAAATAAATGTTGATTGATTGATGACATTTTTTATTCCAGGTTACTTGTATTTTCCTGTGTGCATGCACTAATGTTATATGTTTTTTTAGTGTGGGCATTTGCAGATATACAGTCTGACAGTGTGCATCTGTCATTCTAGAATATGCCTCTGTGTGTGTGTGTGTGTGTGTGTGTGTGTGTGTGTGTGTGTGTGTGTGTGTGTGTGTGTGTGTGTGTGTGAGCATGAGGTTACTCTGTCTCTATGCGCTTGCAGGGCATTTTGCCCCCTAGTGATAATTAAGGTCAATGTATTTCAAAGTGAGCGTGGTAAAAGCAGTATCATACTTTCAGCAATTACAAACAAAAAAGGGCTTACTTAATGACCTTATTAGGCCATCATTTACGACATCCGACACTCACTTACATTGGTATAGATGTGATTAGAGGTGTAGATTACACTGAGGAAGCAGTGCCAAAGCAAAGGAAAATAGTTTTAACACATGATTTGTTTGTGTGCCTCTGTCAGCAGGGGCACACACTGCAGGCCAGACTGAGGCGTAGGCTCCACGAGGACGAAAACGGGTTGAATCCGCATATTTCTCATGCGTATAGCCCTTTAAGCTCGACGACGCCGTAACAGAAATGTAGAAACAGACCCCGCAAACGACAACGGGTCCAAAGGTGGATAGATCTGGGAACAGAGCGCTCTGGGGGGTCCAACGGGGCCGTGGGGTCGCCTATACGGTCATGCGTTTCATAGCCCCGCCTCTCCCCGCCTCTCCCCACCTCTCCCCACCTCAGATCACCACCCTTAGCTATTTTAATTACCTCTCAAACTACCTAAACTAGTTATAAATATGTTTATTTGTACTGTCGGGTTTACTTACTGGATCAGCTGCTGCATGAGGAAGCATGAAGATTTAAGCTTTAACACACATTGACCGGCGAAAAACTCTGCGCGGTTCCCTCCGCCCCCACCGCGGAGAATAAACAGAAGTGCAGCCATGACAACCATTCTTCTTCGCTGCTTTTGTGGAGGAAGTTGCTGCTTTTGTGGAGGAAGTTACAGCGCCACGTACAGGTTCGGCATATGTACTGCAGCTTTTCCAGCGGTTGGATGTAAACGGAGCCGTCTCGTGGAGCTTGACACAATCCGGTGTATATTGCGTGTGGTCGGAAGGTTTTTTGCGGTTGCGTTTGCGTTACTCCGATGCGTTTTGCCATATTTGTCCTCGTGGAGCCGGGGCCTAAAGCTGTCTCTCTTTAAGCACAGAATAAACAACAACAATTGATTACACTCCAACACAAACAAAATAGTTGTATCCCTGCTGTGCTGCTGGAATGACACTCACATTAAACCTTTGACCTTAAACTGCTAAAGTTGCTTTGTATCTGCACTAACAGACATTTGGTTTCGCACTGGGATGAGTGTTCTCTGCCAACCAAAGCCCAGCCTGAGAGCCTGTCACGCTCATACTGCATCATGACTGTCTTTCAATCCCTTTGTTTTGAGTTTGTGCCATAGAAAGGTGAGAACTGCTACTTTCTGAAACCCACCTGTTTCGACTGCACCTTGGTCAGTTCAAAAATTAAAGATGATGTTATGCATGCCACACTTGGCTTATATAAAGTCAGTGCAGCAGCACTAACACGGTTTGGCTTATAGATAGCTTATGTACCTGCAGGATTCTTTCTTTTGAGTTTCTTTCTTCATGGTTAAATGCACTTACTGTGACTTGCTTTGGATAAAAGCATCAGCTAAATGTAATCTCTAAGTAAACAATGAAGCAATTCTAAGACATACATACATGTACAACAAGCATCAACTATGTTTCCCATCACACTTGAAACTACATTACATAATTATTATGATGATACAAGCCTCAAGTTCAAGCCACCTAGAGAAAGGATGCAAAGTTATGTCTTGTTATGCTGAATGCATGGATGTTAACCTTCTGAAGTGTAGCCTGCGTCTTAGTTACAAACAGCTGTCAGTGCAGGTTTTTATACCTAAAGCTCTGTAAAATAATGAAATTGAGATTTCTTATCTTCATTGTGTCAATGCTCAACAAAAAATGTCTTTCCTTTACTCCTTTTCGCTTCATTACTGTAGCTCCCTGTATACTGTGCTCAGTCATCCCTGTGCCTCTAGTGGAGAACGCTGGAGGAGGCTCCTGACAGGGGCCCAGACCAGGGCCCCATCTCTGGCCTCTTTTACTGGCTGCCACTGCAGTTCAGAGCTGAGCACACCTTTGCTTTTGCAGTCCCTAGACTGTGAAATAGCACCCCCATCAGATCAGCCCCCTATATTGACACCAAACTCAAAACGTACTTTTACCCTGTAGCGTTTGAATCCTCCAGGTGCCAACAGCATGCCTGTTATATTTGGCCTTTCATCTGCGTGCACTGCAGTTATGTTTATGACATAACAAGTTTCTTTCTTTGTGATTAAGCTACAAGGTATCTACCACGACTGTTTAAATGGGTAAACGTTTTTCGGACTACTACGTTGAAATGCTCTCCGCAGACCCATGCTCACAGCGTTATAAACCTTTTTCTTACTCAATATCAAGCCACACTTATCGAGCTAGACATGCTAGGGAAAACATTGTTTTCATGCCAGCTACAATGAATGACCGAACGTAGCAGACTACCCGTATAAGATTGCAATTGTAAACATGTTCTTGCTAGCCTAGACCAGCGCCATATAGAGAGATCTATCTATATGGCGCTGGCCTAGACTAGCTGTTCATAGTAGATTGGCATATTACACTGAACAACTAGCAAACGTAGGTTAGCATATTAGCTGGCAAGCTAACTGTGTTGATTAGATAGATAGATTAGATAGATACAGATGGGGCATCTTATTTCGGACGCCAGCATACAGCTTCCTGCCTACTGCCAGCCAGTTACCTGCCTAAGACCTGCCAAAGACCAGTATCCAGGAATGTTAAGCCCTCCCACTATTCTCCAATTTCAGGGTTTAACCAGGAGATGGCGCTATATATTAAATAACTATGGCCAAACTAAGACTTAGTTTTTCACAAGAGAAAATGCAGATATTATATAAAAAACTAAAGTTAAAATCTTGTTTTTAATGCCCCAAGAGCAATAAATCACCGACCCCCCTCTGAGTGAATACCTGTTAACTTAACATCTTTTCACAAGCTTTTTGGAAGAAAAGACTGACCCAAGAGACCTGTAGTTGACTAATTACAGGCCTCAATAAAGTTCTGCCATTGGTTGTGAAAAACAACGGTGGACATAGTGGAAAGTGAAATTGACATTGTCGAAAAACACTTGTTAAAAAAATCGTGAGTGAGGCTTTCATAAATTGCATTTAGCTGACGCTTTTATCCAAAGCAACTTACTATTTGATAAATGATTATTCATAACAAATATGAATGATGTGTGATTATTATTCATGCTATATACTGATATAGGGCTAAGTAAGCAATCAATCCTGCAAATGAACCCTTAGTTGTTCAATATATTTATTCAGACAATGTGAGTAGAAATACAGAAATTCTGCTCCCACCTAAGGCCAACGTTGCAATATTACAACATTTCCCTAAAAACTTACCAAAACGTAAACATTTTTAAAACTCTTTCATTTCTGCTCCAGAGCAGTTAAATTGGGATTTGATATGGGGGGGGAGAGACGCTCGTGAATTGTCAACGGGGGGGGGGCCTCTCTGCACGGAGGAGCCGCGGAGAAGAGACACACGTTCACTAAGCCGAATCACAGTGATCTGCTATTTTAAAGTAAATTCAACACATATCGACCCTAAATATAGCATATATTAAGAACGAGAAAGTGTTAACATCGTTTTTTGTAAACATATGACAAATGTGCGAGGGTGATGACATCAGAGCATCGTCCTATGGGCTTAGCCCCGGACAGGTACAACAGGTATTCACTCAGAGGGGGGTAGTATACATTTACATGTCAAAAAGCAACATACAGTAGGCGGGTGGGGGATGGTGAACCACGTTTACATTTAATTTAAGGGAAGCAGTTACTGAGAAGTATATAATGAGAACTGCTACCAATGGTGGCCTATTTAGTTAAAACAAATGAATAACGACTATATATTATAATAAAATAAACACCGGCTGTTGTTATGCCTGCTGTAACGTTAACTTACTCCGTTCTCCGCTTAAGTAATTATGCCGTTACAAGCTCCATAGTTGTATTTATCATCTAAATTTGCCGAAACAAGTTTAATATTCTGAAAGCCAAGACTTTGTTTATTTGAAATCAGATGAAAACAAACTGTAACGGACCCTGCCGTGTTATCTTGATATTTCCGGCACAGACCCTTTCATACCGGCAATGCGCGATAGAAACAAGAGGAACTGCGACAGCATAAATATGCGAACACAAACGGGGGGTTACGTATTGTAACCCTAGTTATATAAACACAGGCGGAGCCCTCTACTGGACTCTATGGGTACTACTCTCTATCATGCTGTGCGTGCTTTCACCTACTGAATTACGTAAACGTAGCCGGCCAATCGGGGCGAGCCTACCTGAATGCGCGCGCAGGCCCACAGTATATAAGGCGGCTACACCCGCTGCCCAATTATCCTATACACTCTTCAGCGAGCGAACCAGGAAAGACAGGGCCTCCAGGTAGAGGGCTCCGCCTGTGTTTATATAACTAGGGTTACAATACGTAACCCCCCGTTATATCTCTCACAGGCTCTGCCCTCTACTGGACTCTATGGGTACAGTGGGCGGAGCCCCGATGTATAAACGCCCTGTCGTCCAACAACATCGACCCACCACACCGTCCCTGACCGGCTTTTGGCTAATATCCACTGCATCCCCACTTCCTCCCATCCGGTTGTAACCGTGGAGAAGTCGGGGCCGCAACTTGGATAAGGCACACTCACACACGCTTACCTCGTGTAGAGTGTGCATGGAAAAAATTGTGCGGAGACTCCGTCTGGAGCCTACCGCGCACCATGTTCCCCAGGTCCCTCAGGAGCATGGGAAAACATAAGTGCACCACATGCCCCACACTCACACACGCTCCGTGTAGAGTGGGCATGGACAATAGTAAGGAAGGCTCTCCCTGCCTGCCCATAGGCAGGCGGGGAGAGTCCTCCAGCCCTGTATGGGGCTGATTGTACACCATGTCTCCCGAGTCCCTCAGGAGCATGGGAAAAACACAAGTGCTTTATGTCCAGGGGGGGGGGGGGTCAGATACCTGCTGACCCACAGCCACCCCCCTCTCACCAGTCATGCGTTGCCTCGGCAAGCACAGACGACGAGAAGGAGCCAGACATGTCCAGGAGATAACATTTTATGAAGGGGCCTGGCGTAGACCAAGACGCCGCCGTGCATATATCTTCTACACTCACGCCGCTGAATAAGGCTGTTGACACAGCCACAGCCCGTGTAGAATGTGCACGGACCCCAGTGGGGAGGGCTCTCCCCGCCCGTCCATAGGCATGTGTAATGCACCCGCATAGCCATCCTGCTAGGCGCTTCTTTGAGAGGGCTTTTCCAGCCACACCATCCCCAAAGCACACAAACAGTTGTTCAGTGCGCCTAATGGCAGCCGTGCGCTCTACATAGCATGCTAGCGCACGCACTGGGCAGAGGAGGTGCAATCTAGCCTCCCTGGCCCCAATATGGGGTGGAAGATTAAAGCCACCTAACTGAATAGCCCTTGATCTGAATGAACTTCTGATACTTTTAGGAGTAAAGGAGGGGTTCGGCCTGAGTGTCGCCCCGCTACGGTCACCCCGGATCAAAAGACAACTTGGGTGTACCGACAGAGCGGTCAGCTCGGACACTCTTTTAGCCGAAGTCAAGGCAAGTAGCAATGCTGTCTTCCATGACAGTGCTTCCAGGGAGGAAAGCTCCAGAGGCTCAAATGGTTCTGTGACCAGAGCCTCGAGCACCAACGGCAGGTCCCACTGTGGGGCGGAGGCGTGCACTACCGGGCGCTGCCTCCTGACCCCCTGCAAAAACCGCGTCATAAGCGGCTGACTGAAGGCTGACCTGCCTCCAAATCCCTCATGGCAGGACGAAATGGCTGCTGCATACACCTTAATTGTGGAATGAGCCAGCCCCCTGTCCACCAGTATCTGCAAGTAGGTAAGAATAGAGCCCAGCGTGCACGACAGAGGCTCTAGACTCCTTCCTTCACACCATCGCCGGAATCCCGCCCACTTTGGCCTGTAACAAGCTGTGGTGGATTCTGCTCTTGCTGCTTGGATAGTCTGAATAACGTTATCAGACAGCCCCACCTGTCTCAGCCTGTCCCTCTCAGGAGCCAAGCCTGGAGAGGTTGGCCCAGAGTAGGTAACGCCCCTATTGCACCTGCTTCCTGAGACAGCGCTCCCCAGACCTGAGGAATCGCCCAGGGCTGGCCCACCATCATCTGTGTTACCCCCGCGTACCACGGCGCCAGGTGGCGATCTGGGGCCACCAGGATGATTGACAGCTATTCCCGCCTCACCCTCTCCAGGAGGGGGGGGATAAGGTGCAGCGGTGGAAAGGCGTAAAGCAGCTTTCTTGGCCATGGCTCGTGTGCAAATGCGTCGACCCCCAAGGGCGGGTTGTCCCACCGAGCCAGGGAGAACCACAGGGCATAGTGGCTGTTGCGCCGATTGGCGAACAGGTCCACCTCTGCTCTCCCGAACTGAGTCCAGACCTGCTTCACCACCTCCGGGTGAAGCCTCCACTCGTCTGGCAGGGGTCCGCCTCTTGACATGAGGTCGGCCCCCCCGTTCTCCCGTCCCGGGATGTGCAGGGCCCTTAGAGACAACACAATCTGTGAAACCCACAGCCACAGGTTCTCTGCTGCGGTCAACAAGGCTATTGAGCGGACTCCGCCCTGCCTGTTGATGTACGCCACTGTGGTGCGGTTGTCGCTCCTTACTAGCACATGTTTGCCCTGTATTAAGGGTTTGAAGTGCTGTAGGACCAACATCACTGCCTGCAGCTCCAGGAGGTTGCTGTGCCGTGCCCCCGTCAGAGGCCAGCAACCACCCACAGCTCTCTCTAGGCAAGTCCCCCCCCATCCTGTCACTGAAGCATCTGTGAAGACTGTGACATAGGAGGTTACCTGCCCCAGTGGAGCTCCCCTCCGCAGATTCTCTGGGGATTTCCAGAATCGGAGGTTGCTCTCTACTGAGGGGGGGATGGTCACCAGACGCCGTTTGTGTCTTTTGAGATCTAAACGAAGGCCGATAAACCACCTCTGCATGCGACGTGCATGCAGGAGTCCGAGTGGCACTACGGAGTGAGCAGCCGTCATGAGCCCCAAGGTCTGCATGATGATCAAAGCTGTCACTGTCGCCCCCTGACGCAGCCTGCAGACTGTCCGCAGCAGGGATGCCTGTCTGCTTTCTGTCAGGGTGGCCCGTAGCCTGCCCGCATCGAGCATCACCCCCAGATATTCTACCTGCTGGTGAGGTATGGGGGAGCTCTTCTTCCAATTGATCGCAAAACCTAACTTGGTTAGGTGAAGGATTAACTGGGCTGTGTGAAACATTGCCCATTCCCTGGACCTGGCCATGACTATGATGTCGTCCAGATAAAAGAACACCCTCATGCCATGGTCGCGCAGCGGTTGCAGCGCCGTGGCCACACATTTGCTGAACGTGCGTGGGGATAGGGAGTAGCCGAACGGCAGTCTGTTGTACTCGTAGGCTACCCCCTGGAAGGCAAAACGCAAATACTTTCTGTGCTTTGGAGCAATTTCGACATGAAAGTAAGCGTCCTTCAGGTCGATGGTTGTAAACCAATCGCCTGGCTGCACCAGTCCCAGTAACTGTTTCATAGTCAACATATGGAACTTTTTGCATGCAATGTGCCGGTTCAAGCCCCGAAGATCCAGAATGGGCCTGAATTCTCCTGTTTTCTTGGGAACCAGAAAGTACAGGGAATAGTGCCCCTTCTCTCTGTCTTGAGAGTGCACAACAGACACCGCCTGTTTTTGCAACAGGGCCTGAACCTCTGCTGAGAGGAAACCTATCTCCTCTTGGGATGACAGATTTGCCTCTCTTATGCCTCTGAACGGAGGAGGGACGCTGCAAAACTGGAGTGAATACCCCAGTCTCAGTGTCCTGTCCATCCACTCTGTTAACACACAACTGATTTTCCATTCCCCATAACATTGTGTTAGGGGATGTGCAATCAGCTGAGGAGCTGCAGCTATGAAGCTGTGATACTCTCTGGTGGCCCACTCCGCCGTCAAACCCTTCATAAAAGGAAGTTTGACCCATGGGGGGCTGACACAGAAAGGGCCCTTTTTCAATAATGCAGTTTTCACTCTGAGAAAAAAACGACCGATTTTCCACTGACGTTCCTGAACGCACCACAGCACGCTCCCGTGAGAGCGCGCGCTCCGCCATAATGCTGTTTTTTCTCAGAGAAAAAGAGGCATTAAACGGAGCTTTTACACTCGGCGTGATGTGTTTTTTAACAACCTCACGCCGCCCATAATGCCCTTGTACCCGCATAGCATTCTGCTTCCTGCGGTTTATCACACATGCGCACCCGCTGGTTGCTTCCTGTACTGGAATTACAACTGGGGTGGCGAGAGGGGAATCTGTACAGGCATTACCGTGAAGTGCGGGATTGTGGAAAGGAATGATTCTCACACTGGAATAAATGCAATTATTTTTATTTTTGCACACAGTAGGATCGTACACATTGGAGGCAGGATTCATCCTTGCGTCCTGGGTGGAGAGAGCCCTCTCCGCCGGGACGCTACCTCCCGCCGCCCGTCAACTCCGAGCGGACGGCCCACCCCAACCCGCGGCCCTCTGCTGACGCGGGGCCGGGGGAGGATTTCTCCGGGATCGCCCAGCTTGGCCTCGTGGAGCCCTCTGGGATCGCCGCGCAGAGCTGGGCGAGTAAGCAGGAGAGGCAACGGACGCCATGGGAACCGAGGCCCTGCGCCTGTCTCTCCGTCTCACTGTCGGTCCGCGCTCGCCCCCCTGAGGGAGAGCCAGCGGCAGCATCCGGCTGAGCTGCTCTCTTTCCTCCTCCAGCCGGCGAAAGCGCTGTGTCACCACAGTAACGGACCCGAAGAGCCCTGCCGTTGATATAGGGGCTCCCAGGAGATCGTCCCGGTCCGACCGAGACAATGCCGTGAGTCCCAACCACACATGTCGTGACCCCACTGTGGCTAGGGACATCACACGGCCAGCTGCAGCCGCCACACCGTTCACCAGATTGTTAATCTGCCCGATGCAGCGGTCCGCATAATCGCCCGGGTCGTCCTGAGACGAGGGGGCGGAGGTTTCTGGTTGAGGGGTAATCAGTGATACCCCCAACACGCCCAGGTTGTTGGCCGCCGCGGCCATCTGAGCTCCGAGGCGGAATATCCTGTCAAGATACTCCAATGCCTCACGGTCCCGAGGCAGCGGGGGCAGGGGCCTTCTCCCCTCCGCCCAACCAGCTGCCTGGGGAAGCAGATGGGCCGCCAGGCTCTCGTCTAAGGGGGGCACACCGGGACACCCTGAGTCCGGGTGGCCCTCTAACCTTAGCAGCCCCGTCATGCCGGCAACCGAAGCTCTCGCCCTGAGAGGTTGCCGCCACGTCGCCTCCACACACTGCCATACGTCCGGCAGCAGGGGCGAGACAAAAGCCGGCTGGACCGGGCCATAAAACCCCTGGCGGAGTCGGCTCACCGGTCTGGGTGGTAGCGGAGGAGGAAGCTCCAGGCCCACACGCTCCGCTGCCATGGCCATCACCACCGGGAAATCCTGATTGACAGATC
This sequence comes from Trematomus bernacchii, assembly GCF_902827165.1. Taxonomy (NCBI): domain Eukaryota; kingdom Metazoa; phylum Chordata; class Actinopteri; order Perciformes; family Nototheniidae; genus Trematomus; species Trematomus bernacchii. The sequence goes on along the minus strand of NW_022987649.1, from coordinate 239,719 downwards.
GGCGTGGTGGCCCCACGCTGCCAGAAACACCCGACAGTGAGAAGTCCTCGTCTTCTCCCTCCTCGATAAGCGGAGCAGCACGGCTGGTCGGAAGTGCGAAGACGAAAGGCACGTCCTCCTCGTCCATCTCCACCACCTCCACGTCGCCTTGGTCCGAATCGTCCTCAGGAACGGCATATCGGCCCTGCTGGAAGTGGTCCAGACGATGTATCCGGCGGAGCCGCGGAAGCGCCCGACAGGCACTGCAGGTCGGGGAATTTCCACCACCCACCATGGCGTGGTCGGCCCCCAGACACTCGAAGCAGAACCGTGGATCCGTGCCCGCAATCAGACCAGGGCAGGTGGGGCATGGCCGAGCTTCTAATAATGGTGAGTCCATTTCGTTTTTCTTAAATCTTCGTTACGTTATGTTTTCGGTTCAGCTCGTCTGAAGAGAAAAAAGGATAATTGGGCAGCGGGTGTAGCCGCCTTATATACTGTGGGCCTGCGCGCGCATTCAGGTAGGCTCGCCCCGATTGGCCGGCTACGTTTACGTAATTCAGTAGGTGAAAGCACGCACAGCATGATAGAGAGTAGTACCCATAGAGTCCAGTAGAGGGCGGAGCCTGTGAGAGATATAACCTACAGACTGCTGGAGAAGAGATATCACAGGGGGGGGGTTGGGACACACACATTCCGATGGCCAATTCGTTTTAAACAAAGAGTAGGCTATATTCAACATAGGGGGGTGGGGGCTGGTGAACGGTATGGTCAATGTTTGTAAACACTGTGACATTTTGACTTTATTTGATCATTTCAGTTAAAAACTAACGTTCATATTTCATATTACTGTTTTGCCTGGCTGGACCTGTAATTTACAGGAAAGGAGTGCACGCTACTAAAGAGACACGCTACCATGGAAACCAAACAATGGTGTTGCTGTATTGAAGTCCGAGTGGAAACAGTCGTATTTGGAGCGTTATGTTAGAATGAAACAGCGAGGTTGTGACTCACAAAAAAAAAGTGTTACTTCACTAACTGTAAGCTTGTCACTCAGAGTAACCTACAGTTAACTTAACTGTTGGAAAAGAAAGATCAGGGGGGGGGGGGGGAGAGCTGTGATGGGCCATTAGGAGTGTAAACACACAGCTGAGAGCTGCCGTTTCATTCTGACTGTTTAAAAAACGGTAACAATGGACTATTTTTCTTAGCGGATGCATTTAAATTTAAATCAATACATACAACTATTTTTTAAATCAATAAAAATATTTTGTAAATCCATAAAAGCATTTTAATTAATATTGGGAGTCATGTTGTTACTTTGTTGAGAATGTGGCCATGTAATAAGCGGGATAATTTGCAGCGACTTGGTCATTATGGGGAAAAATAACACCCAGGGATCAAGATCCCTCCGCGACGCGACGCGGAGGGATCAGTAATTTTTAGTGAATTACTGAGTTTAGGCACGTTAATAACATTTTAATGAAGTTGAATACAGTCAACTGTAAATAAAAAGTCATGAAAGAGATAAGGAGGAGAAAAGGTTTAAGGAAGTAAGCAAGGAATACAGAATGTTTCGTTACGTAACTTTGTTGAGAATGTGGCCATGTAATACACGGGAAAAATAACACCCATCCTGATCGTTTCAATGAAGTTGAATACAGAATATTCATATTTGTCAGTGATTTCATGTCAATTCGGCGAACATAAACAATGATGATGATTAAATTAGGATTAAAAATCGGGAGAGCCGGCTCGTTCGTTTTTTTCGACTAAACAACATTATTTTGTTAAATAACAACATGGTGATGTTTTGTAAATGATTACATGTCTTATTTAGCACAGAGTATGATCCTATCCGTGACATATGGATCTTAACAAAGATCCGCTATACATTAGTACCAGACATACTGTACAAGACTCCACACATGACTCCAGCGTGGAACCCCACTGCACCCCCTGGTGGATCAATGATCCATTGCAGCTGGCTTCACAATAATTAAATGTATTTATCACGGGGGCGGTATCAAGTCAGACTGGGGGCCGGCCGGCCATCACGGACCGTGCACGAACCAATCATGACCCTCGCGTTTTAAACTGTCCAAAATAAGACGCTCCATCTGTACACACTCCTACCACAACTACTACTAACGAATCTAAAACAACTAAGCACACCTTTGCTTTTGCAGTCCCTAGACTGTGAAATAGCACCCCCATCAGATCAGCCCCCTATATTGACACCAAACTCAAAACGTACTTTTACCCTGTAGCGTTGTGTACGGCAAACCCTGTCATTTTTAAATATGCCTTATAAAATTATTTGACCTGAATCAGCTTCCTATTACTTTGACGATCAGTAATTAGAGGCACAACAATTGTTTTTTAGTGTGTGTGATTTTGATATGGACAATCAAAGTGAGATCAGCACTTACGGTCATTGCACTGTGTGCCAGTGTACGAGGTCATGGAGCAGTCACAGGTGTAGTTCTCCCACTGCTGGATACACACACCCATGTTGGCACAGGAGTCCTCCTGACAGGTGGTGCTGGGACCTAAGGTAACACACACACACACACACACACACACACACACACACACACACACACACACACACACACACACACACACACACACACACACACACACACACACACACACACACAGTGTAATACTATATTTTATAGTCGGTGCGCCTCATAACTAAACCCAGATTATACTTTAAAGGAACACTAGTGTTCTTGAGAACACACCACCCAACTATTGACATTCTGTTGTCTGTGGACCAAATCACCATATATGGTGTCACCTTCTTTGGGGCAATCCTATGACTTCTCTGTTTACTCTGTGTTTAGACACAGAGTAAACATTAAAGTAAAATAAGATTTAAAAAAAAACAGTCAATCCACTTGAAAATCAAATATTAAAGCTCAAAGTTGTGAGTGAGTATTTAAAGGTAGGGTAGGTAAGAATGGAGAAACCAGCTCGAGTGCGCTAGAATTTGAAAGTACACAACCGAACAAAATCTGCCCCTTCCTTCAGACTTCCTTACAGAGCCCCTCCTCCAACACACACGGACGCGCACATGACCAATGAGGGCACGAGATAAGTTTGTGCACGAGATGGAAGGCTGACAGGCAGGTAGGCCATCCAATTATCTGCCACGGGCCGAGGCAGATAATTGGACTTGCTTTTTACAGCGCCACGGCTTCCACAGATGAAATATTTGTATATATTTATTGTCAAAGCATTTAATGTATTAATTGCTATCGGGATGTTAAGAGCATTCCATGGAATATAACAAAAAGGGTTTCTGAAGTGAATTACCTACCCTACCTTTAATAGACCTTTATTTGCTGTTGGACAAATGACATATTTCTGATTCAGATTATGCATGTTGTACAGGATAATGGCTTAAAGAAAAATACATAAGAGTTTTGTTACTTTTTGAATTCTTTTTTAGAAGTCCTATCCCTGAGTCAGAACCCTGCTGCGACTGAGACCAAACAAAACACTCCCAAGCGCTAGATTTTTGGCTGTTCCTGATTTTCTTTAATACATTTCTTTAATAAAAACTGCCTCACAAATGCTTTTCTAAAATGTTTTTTTTAAGAGTATGATTTTACCCCTGATGAGGGCCATAAGCCGAAATGCTTTGTTACACAACACAGCTTTTCTATATACTGCACGTGTTTCTGGATTTGTATATGTTCACACTTGTTTTCCCTCTCCATGCACTTTGGAAGTAGGTGAGGTTGTGCCTGAAATCCCTGCTATGCTTCTGGAATCGTGCAACATTTGAAAACATGTGCATTGATCTACCTAAACAGTCTGCATGTCGTCACAGAGCCATGTCGAGTGGAGACCTACCTGCTGACACTGTTCAAGCTGCTGTGTGGAGCTTTTGAGGAGCGAGTGAACTGATGATGAGTTGGAGGAGCTGATGGAATGTTGGACCTGACAGTGACTTACAATGCAGGAACATCTTTCAGCTAGTACACTGATCTGCCTCAGAATGTCATGTATGATGTAAAACCGTGAACAGCTGCTTCATGTTTGTTCTGTAGTTAAATGTTGCTACAGTGCAGTACCACCATCTAGTGACAGTACCAAGTACTGCTAACTCAATAGTAATTGCATTGATTAGGGATCACTGGCTGAAACACATAAATCAGTTGCATGTTATGAAAGCGTGTAGTTGAAGCAGGCAGTACACCGCAATAAATAAAGTCCAATCAACTGATATATCGGCAAAAAAACAAAAAAATTATAAATCACACAAGCACACGTAAAAAATGAGACAGAATGCCATGGACGACAACAGCAAGCTGTGATTGAGAGTGATAGCTTTTATTTTGAAAATAATTAATGAATCAACCATTACTTCCTTGCAGTTCATACAATACAGTTACAACATTGTTATCAAATCCCATTCAGATGGCCACAGCTGGAGGACATACAGCACACAGCGTTAGTGTCTGTTGTTATTGATATGATTAAAATGAAACATAAACTAACACATGTATTGGTTTAACATGGGGCTATGTTATAAGTGAATGTAAAAAAATAAACACCATACAGTACAATCAATATCCAAATGAATGATATGGCAGGCATAGGAAAACACAGCTGTACAGAAAATGATTTCCATGCAACAGGTTGTGGGAATCCAGAACCTCGAGATGATGACAAAAAGAACTGCAAAATAATTTGCATTAAAAAAATGGAAACATTTTGTCCTTGGGTGAGATTAGCTTGCATGTGCAAAATGTTTCAACAACCAATTAAGCTGTATAATATGCATAAACAATTGGAAATCAACACAAAACAAATGAAGCCTTTGTTTGTTTTGCTTTGTGAAGGAACTGTATGACTGCAGGGTCCGTATGGCCTGGTATAAAACTGCTCATCCTAAACCTAGACTTGTGTTATACCTTTGACATTTGATTCTGTTCTAATTAATAAAGTTGTATAGCTCACATTTCACATCTTCTCTACATGTGTGCAACGAGTACTTTTACTCTTTAAGTCTATGTGGTATGGAGGGCTTTGAAGGTAAATAATTCCTTAGTGATTTGAAGTTAAGATGACATTAAACATTAAAATGTGTGTCGACACATATAATGGAGGCATTGCTAGCCCATCCATGGAGCAAACAAACTCTGTGTTAGGATAAGCTATGGAATTTATAAATTCAAACGATTGTCCAGCAAGTATAATGATGCTGTTTGCCTGATCTTTAGCATTGAATTGTGCTTTACAATACAAACGTTATGTTTAAAGAGTTTTTATTCATTATTATATAAATCATATAATGTAATATTAACACAAAATCTCTAAGAATTGAATTGTGCACATTTAAAAAAAGAATCACGAGCGCAGTTGTGTTTTGGGCTAGTTCTGCCATGAAGTGGGTGACATACACTTAATAATGTACGCATATGTAGACATTGATAGAGGACTGAAGCTTTGACTAGCCTATTACAATTATTTTGTGAGGTTAAAAAGGTTTGTCATAAAAGTTTGCATTTAGGATTGACACATCCACTGCATTAATGATGGTATAACACCGGTCTGAGATGCTACCATATTAGTATCAAATTTAAAGTAACCTGAGCTTTTCTAAAATGTTCTGATACATATGAATGTGAATGTGAAACTCTACAAAAGCCTCTGAGATAAAAAAAAAAATAGACTACCTGGCAGTATTTTCACAGCACTAGCTCTGATGGTGGTTGGACAGCTGTGTGTGTGGGCGACCAATGTGGCCGATAACTTGGTGGTGTGTGTGAGGAGGTGTTCCTTGTTTGGCCTGAGTTTAGCAGTGGCTAAGTGAGGCAACAAGTACAGTTAATAGAAGGAAGGGGTTTCTGCATGGACACAGGGCGGGGGAGCTACTGTTTGCATTGAGCAGGTAGAAAGGGCTGCTGGAGTTGGAGTTTGTGTTGTAGTAGTCTAAATCAAGTTCTGATCGGAGCGACGGTGTACCTTCACATCCACGCTCAATCTGTCCGCTGCGAAACAATGCGTCATTTAAGAGATCCGGCAGGCGACCGTTGAGGTCCACCGACGCCAAACAGCCCTGGTAGCCTTCTCTGGAAGCCACCAGCTTAGGAAGGCTTCCGTACATGCCTGGACCCAGTCCTGCGATGAACAGATCACCTGCGAGGTAGAAAACACAGAGGAGAAGAACAGGAGGATCCAATCATGTATACTCTTTAAACAGTTTCTTTAAGAGCAATGCGTCTTTATTTCTCAGGGTCAAGTCAAATCTGAGGTATTTTATCAAGTTATCAGTTTATCATTAAATGTACTTTCACATTACACATCTGCAAAGCACACCCACTAGACACAGTTTTGGTAGTGGCATGGTGTTAGAAGGGACGCTGTACAATGCACTACAGTTACAATACTTAAAGCTCACCTATTATGCTATATTTGACCAATATATTATAGGACCATATCTATACAAAACATGTTTCTGAAGTGTTTTGCTCAAAATAGCAAACAGATCACCCATTGTAGCATGCCTCATACCCCTCTATTTCAGCCCTGTTACTAAAGTGCTGATTCTGGGTTCGGCCCTTTAAATGTAACCGAGCTGCTGCTGACCACGCCCCTTTGGAGCTGCTGCTGGCCACGCCCCTTTGGAGCTGCTGCTGGCCACGCCCCTTTGGAGCGTCCGTATGCAAGCAGTGATCTCTGTGAAGAGAAGGCTGTCTACCAGCAGAAACTCAGCTAAACGCTGCCGTGAATAAACGCCATATTATGTTCCAAACCACATCAAGCATTATTTCTGAAACAGTATGGAGCTCAAACTATACAAGATGTAAATACTTTTTACATCTGGTTTCTTTACACATACTCTCTCCAGTACAGGTTAGCTCTGAGCGTTAGCGATGCTTGCTAATGTAAACACAGACCAAATTACTTCCAAAACAAGTCACACATTGTTTCTGAGACAGCGACGTTTCTGATAGACGTTTGGTGGGCGGGACGTTCCCAAGAGTTCAACGTAAAGCCAGCCCACATTTTAGTAATGTCGCCATGACCGCAACAAATCTGGATCAGCTCTGTTGTACCTCCGTTTTTAGAGATGTGGGTAAGGAGGAAAAGAGAGAGGGTTGTATTTTCTGACACTTTGTGAGTCTCCTTACACACCGGGGACACATATTTATGTATAAAAGACATCAAAACGTGCATTTTGCATTATAGGTGACCTTTAAAGATTAACAATGATGGCATATTAGACACAAAATAAGATGTAAACATTTCACAGGTGTCATGTCCTCTGCATACCTTTCAGGTCGAGGTTCTTGGCCCCGTTGATGCTCTGACTTGTGGCTGTGGCATCTACTTTCAGTGTGTGGGTGTTGCTGTTGTCTCGGGTGATGGCCACATTGTGCCACTGGTTGTCATTCAACGCTCTGTCACTTTTACCCTTGATGAGATTGGGCCCATTTCCAAGGTCAAAGACATAGTGGATGTATCTGCAAGATAAATGGTATTGAGAGTTGCACAAAATTATTTCCTAACTTCCTGTTTTTTTTTGCACATTGTGGCACATATGGCCTGGAGACGATGATGTCGGTTTATAGTGTAAAGTGAATGTTAGGCATTTTGGAGAAACCGGGTCTGACCATGATTCACTTTGTGGACAAGCCCAAACTGAAGACTTGGAGGAAATATGCAGCAAGTGGTTCAAATTGAAAGTTGCAAGTAGAACACAACACTATAGAGACACATTTAATTTGGCATAAAACCAACTATGTAGTTAGACATGTATTTACTTATTACTTTACTAATATAAACAAGCTTTCATTTAGTCTTTCCCTGCAGCCACGAGGAGCAGCTGGACGTCCAGATGAAAGGTGGGGCTAATCTTTAGTTAGGTGATCCAAAACCTACTGGTCTTTGTCGTTGGGGAAATATTTTCCTGGGCCCATAACTTTGACCCAGTGTATCAGTGTGTACTGCCCTCACTGAGCACAGGCCTGCAACCTTGGGCTGCTCTCAGTGTGTTGTCTCCCCTCCTGCCTGTTAGTGTCAGCTGATAGAGGTGTTGTAGTGCTTTATCTTGTTATGCAGCATGTTGATTATTCTCTCAGAACTAGCTAAATACAGGGGTCTGGGGTAGAGATCTTCAGAATTGGTTTGGCAACCACTGTGTCAACTCGTGGCACAGCACATGTCTTGTGACTTCTCCGGCCGAAGCTCCAAATAAACCATCAGTGTTTGCCATCAAAGTTCCTGCTCTCCTCGTGTCTCTCTGAGTTTCGTCTCCATTGCTTCAGAAGTTTCAGAAGGCTCAGAGCCTCGGAATACTGAAATCTGTATTTTTTAAATCTTTCTTTCCTTCTAATTAGTTATTCTTTTCTAAATAACACACTGTTATTTACTCAACAATAACACACAATTATCCTTGTTTTGATTTATTTGTTTAATTCTATAATCTTGGGCTTTTTTGGCGTCCGTCAGGAACTGAATTTCAAAATAAAATAACCGGAAACAGATACACACCCACTGAACGGATTACCCAAGATCCTCAGCTATGGTTTAAGCTCGTTGATTGGATTGTTTAGCCGCAATGCACGTTGGGATATGGTGTTAATGCGATATGAAATCCGAAAAACATTTAAAAAAAAAAAAATAATAATACTGTATTCCGAGTGTGCTTGCTTTTCTCTTTGAAAGTCATCACATAAATGCATTGTAATACACGGTTCGGCTGCATTAAATATTACACATCTGCCGTAGTTCTTTATTTATAGAGCCCTGATGACAAGACTTCTGGACAAACTGGAAGAACTGCCACCGAAACTGAATACGTGACGTGGATCTTAAATATATTAGCAATTAAACAATATCTTCAATTTCTCTTCACACAATACGTCTCCTTGCAGTATCAACACTAATTCGGCTGACTTTTATATTTGATCCAATTGGTAGATAGGCTGTATTTACACCATAACGGTGCACAGCTTATAGAAAAGGACTTGTAGTTTTTAAAGATATTATTGATTTTCTTTGAATATAAGAATGTAAATACTGAGTTGAAAGAATAGTCAGGGGTTTTGGGTGATGGGAGAGACTCAGAATTTCAATAGCTTACCATTAAATGACGGATATACCTTTCTGTCTGTGATGTTTTACAAATCAGATATTAATGTGTAGAAGTAAAACATGTGAAATAGTATAGCAATATCCTGTAAAATTATGTGAAAACATGAATAAAACTACACATCTTCAGATGTTATACATACATAAGTGTCCTACACTAATAATACAAAGTTATTATTAGTATGCTGTGTGTACCTTGTGTGTACCTTGTGGTTAAAGCACGTTATTGAATAATTGTTTTAATATGTTATATTTGATGAAAAAAATATTAAGAGTACATACATAGGGGGAAAGTAGAAGGTCAATGATAGAAATATAGAATATAAAAAATCAAGAAGATACTGTAAGTGATCTCTACAATAAAACAGTTTAGTGCCGGATGTACAAAGATATTAATAGGAGGATGTGCAAAACAGACAAACTAATTAACCTTTATTTAAACATTAAAGAATACTTTAGGTTAAGGTCTTCTTTTAAATAAGAAAAAAGCTTTGGGGGTATCTACAGATAAATATTAAGCCTGACAAAGTACTTAACGTCTTATATATTGCTTTCCTGCAATGTTAACTATGTTGAAGCACTTATTTTAACTGATATTATACATATGAATTATACTCTTACAAGATGTATGTAGATAGTATAAGAAATGTGCAGAATATGTTTAATGGTGGAGGTACACAGATATCGATAGATGTCTTGTAATGCAATGTTGAGGAACCTGCGACCCAAATTTTTCATTCATTGCATAACTTCAACGTAGTTGTGTATATGATATGTCAATAAACCTTTGAAAATATCGCACCATATCCCAACGTGCATTGCGGCTAAAACATCCAATCACCGAGCTTAAACCATAGCTGAGGATCTTGGGTAATCAGTTCAGTGGGTGTGTATCGCAATGATGCTCGAAATGTCCCATATAGGCCTACATCTGTTTCCGGTTATTTTATTTTGAAATTCAGTTCCTGACGGACGCCAAAAAATCCAGAGATGTTATTTAGAAAATAATAACTAATTAGAAGGAAAAAAAGATTTAAAAAATACAGATTTCAGTATTCTGAGGCTCTGAGCCATTTATTTTCCTTGCGGACGGCAAAAAAAGTCCGACATTATACGATTTAAAATAAAAACAATCATCGTGGCTTGATATTGAGTAAGAACATGTTTTTATGAACCACACAGCTTCCGGTCTTCCAAGACCCGACCGGACAAAAATACGTGGTGCAGGCACGAAACACACTACCAATAGAAATCCAATTGCTTTTAAAATCGTTCTGTGTGACACGAAAAAAAGGGGAAAATCGTGTTGGTGAACACGAATCAATAGATTAAATGTCATGACTATAACATGAAATGCTGTGAGACTGGGTTGAATAAAAATAGGGCGGAATGTCTCTTTTTGTGTTGCTTTGTATGTTTACTTTGTTTTCGTTGTAGTCATGTGCAATGCCTGGAATACCTGCTGTTGTAAGACAAAAAGTTCAGAATGTTGGATCAATCACCTGGCTCAGCTACATGGGTTTATGGTTGGTTTGTATCTCTCATTTTGAATGTTTGTTTCTTGGCATGGTGGCAGAGGGGGAACAAGGTTTTTTGAATGTTTTGACAAAACTGGACTGCTTCCCGAAGGAGTATACAGCTGGTGTAGGCCTTGGTCTAACCTCTGCAAAGGCAGGAACAATAAGCCGAGTCTACTCATTAGCTTGCTGAGGTGATAGAAGAATGGTGCAGCATGCGGTATTGAAAACAGAACGTTAGTCGAGCTGAGAAGATATGTCACTAAACCTTTTAATATATATAAGGCTAACAACCATCTTTTAAAAATAAAACATACCCTTTAACCAATTCTACAGCAATAAAATCATTGCCATCTCCAGAGTTGAAGATGATGAAGCCGTCGGGGGAGGTGGTCTTGAACTGGAAGAAGAGGTGCATGGATGCGTAGGCCTGCAGCGTCGCCAGGCTCAGATAGCTGCTCTTTGATTTGAAGGTGACGGGGTCAGCGATAATTGAACGAACCCCAAAGCGGGCATTGAGCTCACAATAATCAATGTCCCCATTCTTGCACAGGTCAATGTAGAGCATGCCGTTAAATCTGCAGAAAAGACAGGAACAGGCACTCAAAATGATCGTCTTTAAAATAAGGTCTTACTTGTCTACTTCAGGAAAAAGGATAATAAAAAAAACTGTCTGAAGTGTGGATGTGGGAGACCAATATTTAAATCAAATCCACAGTAAATGACATGATGGCTTCTTGAAAAATAAAGCCACAGTCACTGACTTGTTGTGCCATTTGGGGGCAGAAGAACTGCTCAACAAGCTACAGTAAGTGCAATAAAGCACCGTGAAATGTGTGATCGCATTGAATGTAATCTTTTTTCAGTTTTTCTTAATATGTGTATATCTTTTTTATTTATCTTATATTTCCTATTGGTTCTTGAAAAAAAAAAAATGTGCTGACGAATAATTTGTCTTACAAGGCATATTTTTATTTTAACTGACAAAAATTTGCATTTTTGTCTCATGGTTGTGTCCACTGGAAGAACAAAAGTCAAACATTAACTTAAAAACACACATGTGATGTGAAACCAATTTTATTATCTTAAAATAATAATAAATGTGTAAAGCTACAAAATCTGGGTGAAAGCTCTGTGAACAAGTTACCTTGTCATTTGATTCATTGCTAAGATGGAAGCAATAATTAGTAACATTTGAATGTCTGCACGTTAAAACAGTAAAGTAAGTAGTTGTACCTGAGGCTCTGCAGATGACCGATGAAGCTGGACGGAATGCTGGAGACAAAGCGACGCTCCGTCATTATGCCGGTTTCGATGTTGTGGAACTCCAGGCGAGTGTGGTCACCCACCATTTGGCCTGAAGAAGGGGAGGGTGGAGGGGATGGGTTGAAAAGAAAGACAAAAACGAAAAGAAAAGAGAACACTGTCTGACACTAACACAAAAGGGCTGATTTAAGGAGAAAATTACATTAACAGTATTAGATAAATGCAGTCTGTCACTAAAGCTTACATATCTACATCCTGTCTTTACTGCAGAATTATATATTGATGTATCAATCTCTAAGGCGACACACCACAGCATGGTGTGATACCGCAAGGCAACGCTAACATTCATCTTCAAGCATGAACCGAGTTGTGGGTGTGTACCTTCTGCTACATCATCGTCAACAGTTAGCTTGTAGGTTTTTCCGCGGCGCACCACTCTTACTGTATGCCATTCATTATCATTGAGCTTTTGCCCGGCATACAGATTCTCCGGTCCCTTGCCTGAGAACAACGGTCAATCACAAAGTTAAAGACATCCTGAGCCCAAAACCAAACTGTTGTTTTCCCACTGTCAGTTTGGAATCATTGTCAGAATTCTACAAGCAGCTTAGCTTTAGCTTGAAAATGGCTTTAAATCGGTTTTTTAATATCTTTCTTATTACTCTGGGAAACAAAAGTTTGGTTTTGAAAAAAGTACAAAATACAAAATACTTGACATTTGTATTTCTTCTAAAACACCTGAGCACTATGAAGTGTGTCAAGGCATTCAAATAATTTGATCAGAAAGAGAAAGGGAAAGGGTAACGACAAAATTGCTTTTACTCATTTTTGGATTATAAAACCCTTTTTTTCATGTTTCATTCCTTTCTTTTATTTCTGTCTTTATTACTCTTTTGATTACATTTACTTTTAATACGTAATTTCTGTTGATAGGGGGCGCAAATCAATGTCAACAACAGAAGACGGCGCAGCAGCCCATGACAGTCAGCTTCTCCCAATCAGAATTATTACATTTTTCACAGTTCAAAAGAACTGAATATTTGAACCAGGAGCCAAATTATCCACATAGGTCCCCACCTTTCCAACAAACAGAGCCAGTGAGTAAAGAGGTTTAACTAGGGATGCACCAATGTTACATTTCTTGGACGATGCCGATGTTAAGAATAACGAATGCCGATGCCGATGTTTTAATGTATTTTTTTCCCAATGTTGTTATTACACTTTCTGCCAGGAAAAACAAAAAAATGTTCTCGCAAAATGCTTTCAGTTTCAAAGGCTGAGCAAATTCGTTATTATAACATCATAGTACGCTGTTTAGAAAGTACGCAGCGGATCACCTGCAGCTCTGCCCGCTGTGAGGGGACCGGTGAGCGAAGCAAAACACATGTTTAGAGTTAGACCTATCACCCTTAGCTATTTTATCTACCTCTGAATCTACCTACACTAGTTATGAATATATTTATTCTTTACTGTCGGATCACTCATTAGTGGATCAGCGAGCTGCATGAGACGGGCTGTCAGGAGAGAGAGAGAGAGAGAGAGAGAGGAGAGAGAGAGAGAGAGAGAGAGAGAGAGAGAGAGAGAGAGAGAGAGAGAGAGAGAGAGAGAGGAGAGAGAGAGAGAGAGAGAGAGAGAGAAGAGAGAGATAGGAGAGAGAGAGAGAAAAGAGAGGAAAAGAGAGCGCTCCGTTTCGTGTCAACGGAACACTTTTTGCAAACTGGGTGAAAAAGTGAAATAGTCCCACACTTCCGACATTTTGTTGTTTTGTTTTCTGCCGCAGATGTTATGACAGAACGCGACAAAAAATAACAAAAACATCGGCGACTGCCATCGGTGAATTTCACCTCATTTGCCGATGTCAGTAAATAGGGCGAACATCGGCCGATGCCAGTCTCCGGCCGATGTATCGGTGTATCGGTGCATCCCTAGGTTTAACCTTTAAAACCAGCGCCCTGTGTGGGCACAGAGCCAAGCGCATATAGCTCACAAATGCTCAGCCTGTTCCTCTAATAGCTTAGGATCCAATCAGAAAGGATATTTTTTACTGGGAGACAAGTCAAAATATATCCATGGCCTCATTATGAGTAAAAGCAATCCATATGAATTCATTAAAAGAAAGTATACTTTTTGTACCTAAGACATGTATTACATCTTCCGACAGTACAGAACTCTTCTGCATATTCTGCGTATTTCTGCGAGTCCAATTTATATATTTAGTTCATTTGACATAACTAATAACATGTCTTTAGAGAGACACAAACATTAATATATCATTTTAACGTATCATAGTTTTAGTTTTGAGGATAGAATAAGTAAACAACAACAATATATGAGTTGGCATTCACATGCATGTTGCTCATGGTTAATAATAATGTTAAATATTTGTATTATCATGTGCTCCCTGGATTTAAATGACCTCATTTGTTTCTTTAATTTTGAAGGAAAAAATAATGCATTGTGCCAAGAAACGTTTGGATCCCTATGAAACATTCAGATAAGGTCTATAGGTTTGAACAGTGGATGCTGCGGGGGTTTACGAGCTTCAGCTTACATTTAAATCTGGTCATTACATCATTTCTCTCCGTTGGGATTTATTGTTGATAGATTCAGGTACTTCTGTTTTGTTTTAGCTTTATTGGTTAGTTAACACGATGTATGTACAGATTGGATAACAATTGTATTTCATTAATTACATGTGAATAGACTGTGTGCTGGACTACATGTAAACTGTTTTTTTATTATTATTGGTGAGTCCAAATGAATTATTTACACCAACTATTCATTTTCTATAATCAATCACCAGATGGAAGGATTTAATGTAGACTTGTTAGCAAAAGGTTTTTTGGGTACTAAAAAGGGGGTCAAGGTTATATGGCCCGTGGAGGTCCACCAGCATGTTGAACATCTACATCAACAGTATTAAAATAATAAACAAGCTTTCCAAATAAAGTGTGTCAGTGACAGTAAAAGCTTGGATAACAAACCTAAGTAGCTCTGTTTGCTCTCAGATTGTAAGCACTTATTGTCATCACTTATTAAATGTTCTGAATTGGCGTTTACGCTTACTTAAACATTGTGGCAGAGTGAAATACAATAATTATGTATGTGGCTACTACTGGGCAAAATGGTGAAGTGTTTCTTTCTGATAGCAATTTGAGAAAAGGGAAGGGCGGTGCAGAATTCCCATTTAAGAAAATACATTTCATTTAAAGAAATAACATCAACATAGCATCAACATAGAAAGCAAAATGAAACTTGAGTGTTAACTTACTGGAGTTACAGTTTATCCTGATACAGTCTAGATGGGGAAGAATAAATGACAGATGAAATTGCATCCTTCAAGGTTACTGCTGCAGACATCCAAAAACAAAAAGTCCACCCTTCCGGGGACGTACACATGCAGGAAGGCAGCCATTTTATTCATTTAGTTTACTTTTAAGATTTCCAGAATCATCTTTTAAAAGTTAATAAGGTAAAGCATGGATTTGTCATTAAAATGTACTGGTTTTTACAAGCTGCTTTTCTAGAGTTGTGTTACCCTTAGAACCAGACTTAAGATTTAAAAATTGTTTAGGCACAGTATTACAGTAAAATGGCCACTTATAGTACCAGCTACATGAATGTTTCAACCCAACACTGCCTGTTCCATTTTAGATTTACATATTTAGTTTAGAACAGTCAAAGTCTCTGGCTCCAAAGCCTCCGCACCGACACGGTGGAAGCAGCTATCCATTTTAGAGCCATCGAACTTTGAAAAGTCAGGAAATCAAGAATGTTTCAATTGTATTTTGCTGTTCAAACAGCAGAAAGGTTATATTTGAGGTGTGTTGATGTGATCTGTTAACAGTCCCACTGAGGCCAGAATGACTGCTGTATTCAGTTGTGAGACAGTGAGGGTTGGTCACCATGTGGCTGGTGGTTTCATGTGTCGTCAACCGCAACAGAAAAGTGGGAGCAAACAGCCACGATCCAATCAGCACCAGCACCATGCAGAGGCACAACAACCCCAACCATCAGATCTGCAACTCTATCCTACGCCTAGTGTCACTTGATTAATCCAAAACTAGATCTTAACATTTTTACTTGTTAACAAAGTGCAGAAATTCACACAGATTAATATAGGTTAAGAAATGATATAAGCTCTGACCAATTAGAGCTGCATAGCATGAACATTTTACCTGGTATCTGGGATATTGCTTTCATGAATTAACATAATGAATAAATAGGTTATCTATGTGGTATGGCAAACCAGCCAACGTCTGCTGATAGTGCCATTACTCTTACTGTACATGTTATCCTTTTAAAAACACATACTGTATATGTGACTAATTTGTCATTCTTTACAAATTATGATTGAAAATGTTTTTGGGGTCACAGCCAGCTGTAGGTTTTGCTGGGCTCTGTTCTCGGGCTGTTCGCCTGACGGGCCGCAGGCTTAAGGCCTTTGAAGGGGTGAATACCATCTTTTGACAAAGCAGGATGAAAAATGGAGTTGAACGGGAAACATAAAAACTAAAAACTGAAAAAGCATAAAATTCCAGATAAAACACCATCATCAGCAAAGAAAACAAGCTCCCAGAAGAACAGGAGGGTGACAGAGAGACGGAACAATGAGGTTAGTGAGAAAGACAAGAAGTTTCTTCTGATGTCCTGTTAAATGGTGGACTGAAGATCAGTGGACATACTTGGTGGAAATCAGTTCTTAGAAAGTCTCAGCAGACTTGGGTCTTTAACTAGAAACTTAACTAGTAACCAGACTTTAAAGCCCAGTGTCTCTTCATTATAATGCATATTCTGTAAAGTCTGTGCTGAGACTGTCTCAAAAGTTCTGTACACAAGAATATGGATATGGTTTGTTTGTTTCAAAGATGGGCAACACATGTTTACCATTAAAATAAATTAAGTTATGATGTGTAGCCTAAGATGTTATCCGGTAAATTGTTGAATTCAGTAAGCAGTCCGTGGTTCTCTGTGTGCACAGCATTAAAGGACATGCACAAATGTTGTAAAGTTAGAAACCAGTTAGAAAGGCATTATAGTAATGAGTAACTGATACAAAAAGAAAACAAAGGGATAGAGGTGAAAGCAGAGGTCACCGCTTAACAGTGAACAGTCTCACGGGAAAGGTGGAGCAGTGGAGGCAGATGGGGGAGGGGGGGATTGGGGGTATACGATACCTAGGTTGACCGTGAGTTTGACACGACCCCCATCCAACTCCAGCCTGAGCGTGTCGGCTGAGTCTCGGGAGGTGGTGGCCATGAGGAGACCGTAAGCCCGCTGAGAGCGGAAGCGCAGCGAGACGTCCTCCGCCTCAGTGTGCATGATGTTTGGCATCACCACCTTCATATACATGCTGCCATCATAGGAGAGGATGGAAGCCTCTATGAGAACAAATCAAGAGCATAAAGTCATTTTAGACAAATTTCATATCAATTTCATCAGCTAGGAACTGATGCTGTATACATATTCAATAAGTCCTGGCAGTGGATCTCGGGCTGTGTGTTGGTCAGTTGGTCCAACACTTGTTTCAGACCAGGACTGCATTAACCCCAACTCCAGAGGACACTCTGACTTGTTAGTCAACCTTAAAGAAACTCTATGAATCACCATCGCATGATAACATATTGAGGCTTGCAAAAAACATTGTTTCTGAGCCCAACCATGTTCTGAACTGTGAATATGACTTGTTATCATCAAATAAGAGATACGGGTTCCAAAGATTTAATCAGGTTTGTCTGAAAAATTCTTTAGTGCAATCCCATATCAAATGTACATCAAAGAGTCTTTTACATATTGTATTCAGTGATTGTGATGTTATGTTTAATATCCGTTTCTTTGTTTCTTGTTTCTTAATCTTATATTTGTCCTTGTTAATGGAGCTGCTGTGGTGCGCTGTAGCTCCTGGTAAGACACATGACATATTGCAACGATAAAAAAGGGTGCGGTTATCTACGTTTTCCTTTGATTGTGGTTCATAAGGATTTACAAATAGATGCAGACAGAACCTTAATCAAAATGCTTGTAGTTATGAGGGTTTGTCATTCATAGTCCATCACTGTCTAAACCGAAAGTCCTTTGTCACTCTCTTCCATCCACACCTCTTCTCTCCTCCCTACGACGTCTGTTCTCATTAGGTAAGACCTGCCTTCTTGGCAGCCAATCAAAATGACAAATGACAACCTTGAAAGAAACAGATACAGACGGTGTGGTGTATATAATTACCGACCTTTTTACCTTAAACTCACACAGGGGTTGCCTATGTGGATACAAGAAACAGTGTGTACAGCAGCAGCAGAGCACCACAGTGGTGTGAACTGGCCATTATGACATTCTAAGTAGTCTGCAAATCTTCTTCTTCTTCTTCTTCTTCTTCTTCTTCTTCTTCTTCTTCTTCTTCTTCTTCTTCTTCTTCTTCTTCTTCTTCTAGTGTTGACATTTTTAGTGGCTCAGTATGTCCAGCTGGGGTATTTGCCTGATATGCAAGACAGCTGCTTACTGATGCTTCTGATTTGTGATCAATATCTGGAAACCAAACCAAACCAGTGGGAATCACTATTCTGGTGCCCCTCAGTACAATGTCTGATGCGTGTGATACTGTCAGCTCGCTGCTAACTTGTCTGAACTGTTTTAATATGGCAGCATGTTAAGATAAGATAAGATAAGACTTTATTTATCCAGAAGGAAATTGTTGTGCCACAGTTACAAAAATACAATATACACAGCAGCATAATAGTAAAACAGAGCAATTAAATATCGACAGGAAACATTGAGAAGTTTCCTCAGCATTCTCCTCTCCGACACCACTGCCAACGACTCCTGCTCCTCTCCCAGGACAGAGCCTGCTCTCCTGATGAGCTTGTTGAGTCTGTTGGCATCAGCTGTCTTCACCCCGCTGTCCCAACACACTACAGCAAAGACGATCACACTGGAGACCAAACATCTGCAACATAGTGCTGCAGACGTTAAAGGACCTGAGTCTCCTGAGGAAATACAGGCGAGTCTGGCCTTTCTTATATAGGGCGTCAGTGTTTTTATTCCAGTCCAGTTTATTGTGTATGTGGACACCCAGGAATTTGTAACTGTCCACAATGTCTACATCCATGCCCACGATTTTAATTGGGCTTGGGGCGGTACTCCGATTCCTGAAGTCAACCACTAGCTCCTTCGTTTTAGTGACGTTGAGCTAAAGGTGGTTCCGACTGCACCACTCCGCAAAACTGTCCACCACACTCCTGTACTCAGCTTCCTGATCTCTGCTGAGGCATGTTGTGATTGATCAGATGTATGCCATGTGTTGTGAGGGATAAGAGTGATTACCTCTTGAAGGATCGGGTCTTTAATTGTCTCTGCTTTGATCACTGTGAGTGTCATAGCGTTGGGTGTTGCATGAAGTTTACGTACTCTTCTGCTACCTTTGCTGCTTGTGTGCTGTCACCTGTGTGAGATGGTAGAGGGTGTTGAGACATGTAGTCAGCTGGATTTTCAGCTCCCTTTCTGTATTCCACCTTGAAGTGATAGGGCTGAAGCCTCAGTCCCCATCTTTCAATCCTTGCAGGTGGTTCAAAGCTCCACACAATAGCCAGTGCTTCCTTTTAGGTCTGGGAGTATCTCCTCTCTACATCACTTAGAGACCGACTTGCATATGCCATCATGTGCTTCACCCCTTTTTCATCATGCTGGCAGAGGATTGCACCCAGTCCAACAGGGCTAGCATCCACTATCAGTTCTGTCTCTCTGCCAGGGTAGAATGACATGACTGTGTCACTGGTTAGTCTGTCTTTCAGCGTCTTTAGAGCAGCTTGCTGTTCTGGGCCCCATATCCAGGGTGTGTCTAGTCTGGTGAGCTTTCGTAATGGCTCAGATATGGATGAGAAGTCTTTGATAACCCGGGAGCAATGATTAGCCATGCCCAGCAGACTCCTGATTTCAGTTTGATTCTGAGGATCTGTGGCATGCTGCACTGCTGCAACCTTTTTGGGACCAGCTGAAACACCTTGCACTGAGAAGATGAAACCGAAGAACTTGAGCCTGGATTTGCTGAACTCACACTTCTCATGGTTAAGTGTGAGACCACTGTCTTTGAGTCTCTGGAACAGGGCTCTGAGGTTGTTGTCATGCTCAGCCTGAGTGGCACCATGAACAATGATGTCATCGCTGAGGTTTTTCACACCGTTAGGACCATGAAGTGTTTGGCATATGGCATTTTGAAATACCTCAACAGCAGAGGATATGCCAAAACTCAGTCTTAATCCAAGGTGAGTGGTGAACGTAGTGATGTATATGGGAGGTGTGTGGCGTAGTGCACTAGTGCGCTGGTGTTCGGATCAGGGGAGCACAGGTTCAAACCCCTCTGCAGTCAGCATGTCGTTGTGTCCCTGGGCAAGACACTTCACCCCAAATTGCTCCTGTGGGGATTGTCCACAATATTGAGTATGATATTTAATGTATCCGCTGTCTGGATGAAGCATTAGCTGATGGTATCCAGCTCTCAAATCAAGTTTAGAAAACACAGTTGTCTGTAGGGATGCTCCGATCGATCGGCCACGATCAATATTGGCCGATACTCACTCTCTGCCGATCGATCGGTGCTCTCTAAAAATGCCGATCGCGAGAGCCGATCGCATGACGTAAAATACATGACACTTTTCTCTGTGCGCGGCAAAACAAGCTCGCAAAAATGGCTTCACCGGTCTGGCAGTATTTTAAGGTGTCCAAAAAAGACAATAAAATAGCGGTATGCAACGTGTGTGAAGCAGAAATCCTGCAGCTCCACCCGCTGTGACGGACCAGTGAGCGGAGCAGAACACACACTAATACCCCATTCACACCAACGGTGTTTCAGGGCCGGTTCGGAGCTGGAGCTTGAAAAGCACCGGGTTTTCCTGTTCACACCGCAGCGGAGCAGCCTCTAACCTGTTAAGCCCCAAAAAAAAAAAAGATTTTTTTTTATTTTTATTTTTTTCTTTGGATGGAATGAATACCAATGGTGATAATTCAATGTAATACATCATTTTTATAGTCTGGTACCTGAAAAAGGTCAAATGGCACTGATGGAACCAGATGTACCCAAATGTGCCGAAAGCTTATTCCGCCTGGAACTTTCTTTTGCTAAACCTCTCTAAAAAGGTCAAATTTAACTTGTTTTGCCTCAATCTTGATACAGGGTACTTATTATTTGTTATAGTTTGGATTCCTAAAGCTTTTAGTCTACCATCCCATCATTCAAGGGTGGTTTTCACTATAAGTAATGTTTTTTCTTTAGGCGGAGGTAAGAATTTACCTTTTTTTACTATGTTCCATCTGAATTTACTCTGACTGAGAAAAATCTATATTGATTCTGACACTTCTACATCCAACTCACAGATGTAACCTTGCTTTGATAAAAGAAATTATTCATATAACCCTTTTAGAAGTTAAGTTGTAGTCATTTGTTTTGGGCATGTCATTTTCGAGCCTGAAACCTGAAAAACAGGCTCGGGGCTTAACAGGCTAAGCTCCGGAATCCGGTTCGTTTCGAGCACCAAAAAGTTGTCCGTCTAGAAGCAAGAACCGCATACGTCACGCTTACGTCGGAGGGGGGCGAGATTAACCTGAGCTAACAGTTAAGGCGAGTATGGCAAGTAAAAGTTGTAACAAGCAGTAGCGCTGAGCAAAGTGACTAGAAGGCAACCACACACTTGTAAAAAAAACCACACTTTATAAAGTCAGGCAACACTAACCAGGCTTCGTGTGATTCTGTTTATTTGTACCTTACTTTGACCATCCGTTCGCTGTTATTGATCATTGTGGAGAGCAGGCAGACGTTTTGTTTGTTATTATAGCATGCTATCGGATGGAATCAATACATGGGCTGTACAGGTTGTCATGTCCGACTATCACAAGTAGAATCATAATGAAAAATACGCCGGTAAAATGTGCCTGGAGAAAACGGCTTAGCAAGTAGTCAGTTTAGCTTCGGTTGCTATGCTAACATCACCCATGTTATACCAGAGAAACTTTCATAACAGCGTTGTGATGCCAAACAGCGTCAATTCAGACTGACACACATTCACTTAAGGGGAACTGGGGATATGTATCAGCTGCTTGTGTGACAGTCAGACAGTGAATACTTTAGAGCCGTGTGAGCTAACGGGAGAATAAACTCCCGTGGAAGAGCAGCCAGCACTGCAGCGGTCGGTAAATGCCGCTGAAACACATTAATAAACAATGAACCACGGCACTCTGGAGAAAAGTATAAGGTTGGAGAAGTCGTTATTTAATTTAATCTGGCTTTGTATGATTAAAAGCAACACGATCATCGACCCGACGCAGTCCCCGGCCCGTTGTTGTTGTGAGGTGAGCGCCGTTGGGGAGAAAATCAGCGACGTAAACTGTGACGTCATGACGCAGCAGCGGCAGCACCAGTCGGGCTCTGAGCGGTGTGAACAGAGCGGGAGCTGAACCGAAGAACCGGTTCTGAACCAGAAAAGCTCTAGCACGGAGCTAGAACGGGAAAAGACTTGGTGTGAAAGGGGTATAAGAGTTAGACCTAACACACTTAGCTATTTGATCTACCTCTGGAACAAGCTAAACTAGTTATAAATATATTTATTCTTCACTGTCGGGTCACTCATTACTGGATCAGTGAGCTGCATGAGATACTGACAGGCTGTCAGGAGAGAGAGAGAGGGGGAGAGAGGAAAAGAGAGCGCTTCCGCTCATTTCTCCCGTGTTATTATTCAAAGTTAATGTAAACTTGAATAATGTACTTCATTTGAATGTAATAATTATGTTGGTTGTTGTTTGTGGAAGCGCCAGTGAATGAGCCCCATTAACTGAGTTTTAAACACGCACTTTAAATGGAAGATCCCCATAGGCCCCGCCCACTCGATCGGATCGGCGATCGGCCCCAAAATTGGCGATCGGAGCATCCCTAGTTGTCTGTTTAACTTGTGTATAACGTCATCCATGGTGGGGGTGATGTGTCGTTCTCTCTCTATGGCTGTGTTAGCCTGGTGCATGTCAACACAAATTCTTACTTTGTCAGGGTCTTAAGGCTTGGGTGGTGAAATAATAGGTAAGACCCATCCATGGTGTCGGTCCAGTGACCTCCTCGATTATGTCATCTGCCTCTTGTTTCCGAAGCTCATCCTCAACATTCTTGAGGATGTGGAATGGTACACGTCTGTGGTTAGCACGTAGGTTTGATGTCAGGATTTATGTGAAGCTTTACCTGAAGGTCTTTCAGTTTGCCTATCCCTTTAAACAGCTCGCATCACTGCTGGATGAGCTGTGCTTTGGTTTCTCACTTGGTGCAGCCTCTGTTATTTGATGGATTTTCTTAGCATGTGTGTTAGCTCTGTTCTGTGGCTGTTTTGTGTTAATGTCGTTTTTGAACGACAATGTCTTTCCAAATCAAGCAGGGCTGCCCGCCTCAGGGTCCTGGAGGCGTGCAGGTCGTGGAGGGATGGCAGATTGCAGCCGATCACCCTCTCTGCAGAGCGGATGACACGCTGCAGCCTGCCCTTATCCTTGGCTGTAGCTGCAGCGTACCAGATGGTGATGGAGGAGGTGAGGATGGACTCCATGATGGAGGTGTAGAAGTTCACCATCATCGTCTTTGGCAGGTTGAATTTCTTCAGCTGCCTCAGGAAGAACATCCTCTGCTGGGCTTTTTTGATGAGGGAGCCGATGTTCTGCTCGCATTTGAGGTCCTGGGTGATGATGGGGCTCAGGAAGCGGAAAGACTCCACAGCAGTGACTGGGGAGTCACACAGAGTGATGGGGAGTCATACAGAGTGATGGGGAGTCACACAGAGTGATGGTGAGCCACACAGAGTGATGGGGGCGGGTGGGGCTGCGCTCTTCCTAAAGTCCACAACCATCTCCACTGTCTTGAGAGCATTAAGCTCCAGGTGGTTGTCCCTGCACCTGGTCACCAGATGGTCCATCTCCCACCTGTAGGCAGACTCGTCCCCACCAGAGATGAGTCCGATGAGGGTGGTGTCGTCTGAACTTCAGGAGCTTGACAGACTGGAGACTGGAGGTGCAGCTGTTGGTGTACAGGGAGAAGAGCAGAGGGGAAAGAACGCAGCCTTGAGGGGAACCAGTGCTGATGGTCCTGGGGTCAGAGACATGTTTCCCCAGCCTCACGTGCTGCTTCCTGTCAGACAGGAAGTCTGTGATCGTAGGTTCCTGCTGTGTCCAGGTGCTGGAGGAGGAAGTGAAGGGCCATGTTGACAGCATAATCTACAGACCTGTTGGCTCTGTAGGCCAACTGCAGGGGGTCCAGGAAGAATTACACAAGTATTGGTTTTCACAAAGTTAGCTGCTTCAGTGTTTTCAGATCTTTTTGTCAGATGTTATTTTGGTATACTGAACTATAATTACAAGCATTTCACAAGTGTCAAAGGCTTTTATTGACAAATACATTTAGTTTATACAAAGACTCAATATTTTCAGTGTTGACCCTTCTTTTCCAAGACCACAGCAATTCGGCCTGGCATGCTGTCAATTAACTTAAGGGCCACATCCTGACTGATGGCAGCCCACTCTTGCATAATCAATGTTTGGAGTTTGTCCGAATTTGTGGGTTTCTGCTTTCTGCTTTCTAAGACCCCATTTACACGGGAGCGCAAACGCAAACGGACTGAATTTGTTATCAAAAAAGTCTTCCGTTCACACGCATTCGGCTCATTTAACGTGTCCGTTCACACGAGACCACTGGAAACACTGTAGTACATATGCCGGGCCTGTAAATGGCGCTGTACTTCTGCCACAAAATACACCAAAAGCAGCGAAGAAGACCCCCGAGCATGGTTGCCATGGTTGCCCTTCTGTTTATGCCCCGCGGTGGATTTAGCAACATGTAGTTCATGTAATTCTCCATGTCCACTTGGTGCTGATGGTTGTGGTAGAGGAGCTGTAGATTTTGCACTAACAAATGTAGCATGGTCAGTAGCAGTAGCAGTAGCTACTGACAGTAGCTACTGCTATTGCTACTGCTGTAGCATGGTCAGTAGCTACTGACAGTAGCTACTGACCATGCTACAGCAGTTAGCAGCAGAGGTGGGGCTATGGCTTCATCGTTATCTGGAAATCGTATAGGGCGTACACACTGAGCCGTTTGGCCCCCCAGAGCGTTCCGTTTGCAGATCTATCCACTTTGGGACCCGTTATCGTTTGCGGGGTCCGTTTCCGCGGTTCCGTTACGGCCTCGTGTGAACGAACGGGCTATACGCGAGAGAAAAGTAGCAGATACAACCCGTTTCGTTCTCGTGTAAACACCGCCTAAGCTTTCAGTTTGTTATTCTAACTCAATCAGCATGACAGAGTGATTCAATCAGCATGACAGAGTGATCTCCAGCCTGGTCCTGCAGTACATGCAAATTGCCATCATATAAACTGAGGCAGCAGACTTTGTGAAAATTAATATTTGTGTCATTCTCAAAACTTGGCCACGGCTGTATACTCTGCATCACTGTTATGCTATTTTCTTGTACTGCTACTAGGTGGCGCATAATCAAATGAGAGCTCAATACATTCTGATGAATATCATGATACTGTCCAAGTTCTTTATCTGTGCTCACTGCTGACTTCTGATCCAGTTCTTCAGTTTAGTGCTCCTCAAGCATCTGCCAATTTAACAAAATCATTCTGCAGGTTTATTTTAATCAAACTGCAGATTTGGCCATCATTGCTATTGGTTGAGGTTCACATAGTCAACAAATGTATTAAAAACCCTTAGATAGAACTCTTTCCCACTCTGCTCACAGGATAAGAGCTGCTTCTCCTTCAAGGGTACCTTCTTCATAGTCTGTATTTTAAGACTGAATAACATCAAGACTGACCTGGTCCAATTAGGCTTCAAATATGACCTGCTTCCCATTATTTCAAACCCCAAAACCATCAATCTTTTGTGTTCTATAGTGAATATCTACTGATAGTGACAATAGGCGCTTTCACACCGGAGTACGTTTCCCAGTATAGTTCCGATATAGTTCCGAAAATGTGCGTTCACACCAAAGAAATCCGGAACTAGAACTTAGTTAATGAGAACCTTTTCACCCCCTTTTCCGTCCCTGCTAGAGAGCAGGTACTTTCGTGGGAGAAAAAGGTTCCCATTTCTGATTGGCTGGGTGGATTGCAAACCACGCCCCGTAAAACTCCAAAAAAGTTTTGTGAAGCCGCCATTTTATTTTCCTCGCATTAGCATTATTAGCATTAGCATTAGCCCAGCACACAAATGGAGAGAGACTAACTTGTGGCAACACAAAATAAAACATGGGAGCGGTGGAGATGAGGAGGTGTCGGCGTTTCTGGCGATTTACTCGGAAGGCTTTTTAGTTCTGATGAACTAAGTTCTGATGAACTAAGATCTGATGAACTAAGTACAGCAAAGTACTTGGTGTGAAAGCGCCTATTGGATGTTACTAAATCTACCAATGACTAGTTGGCTGTTTGTTTTTCTCTGTGGGGGGCCTCAGGTAAGTAAACTCTGTCCTTCAAACCAAGTGATGATTAAATAGGCCACTGCTTCCACGGTCACTATTGTTGGATGATTGTTTAAAACTTGCTGGTCCAGCCCTTTAGTGTGTCAATCATTTCAGACATGGTTGCCTTTGCCTTGGAAAAAGTCTGGGTATGGTCCAGGGTTTATGTGAGAGAAAAAAGCACTGACCTCTCTCACAGGTGCGTGACCAGTAGCCAGTGCCGGTGCAGTCGCAGATGAATCGGTTCCAGCCCTCTTTGCAGACCCCCCGGTTCTTGCATGGGTAGCTCTCACACTGCTTGCCTGGTTGCTTGTTGCACGAGGGTTTGATGCCAGCGCCGTTCTGAGCCTCAGCAATCTGACGGATATCTTTGCTTCGACCATCAATAAAAAGGTCCCGGATACAGCCCACATAGCCGTAGTTGAGCATGGCTGTCCAGAGCTCAGTGGGCAGGATGAGGTTGGTGCGGTCATTGGGAAGCCCCCCCAAGTACATGTCGCCCTCCAAGTCCAGAATCTCGCTCTCACCGCTGGCTGTGAACGGAGTCCTTCTGCTATTTACGGAGATGGTCCCTGTGGGGGGGTTGGAGGGAGTACAGATTAGACACAGGGGCTGCATAGTTACAACAGAGAATTCAGATGTACTTGAAAGATGTTGTATTTTATCACATAAATATGTTTGTATAATTATATTAAATTCAGTTCATTTCATTTTACATGTTAAATAACTTGAGTATGAGTGTTCTCAATAAAAGTATGCAAGTAAGATAAGATCAGGGGCCTCATTTATAAAACTTTGCGTAGGATTCACGTGAAAAGATGGCGTACGTAGGAACAAAGGAAGTGTATGAATGATAGTAAACCAAGTGCAATCACGCTGGGTTTGCAAATGTACAAACAGTTGGGACTTTGTTTACAGAAATGATTTCTGTTTATTTGGTGGTTTGTGTTCCAGCTGTCAATCAGCTGTGCACAGCGTCTCCACTGCAGCCTGTGCGTCTCAACCCCCCCGCAGCAACTCTATCCACCAGTTAAAGGAAATAAAACAGATGTGTGACATCAGCTGTACAATTGACCAAACACATGGTGTTATTAGTTTCCATACCTCTAGTGTATTACGAGCGATCCATCAAGTTTTGGCGAACGGCATAATAATAATTATCTTTATTTGTAAAGGAAAACAAATGCTTATCAATTTACACACATTTTTAAACATAATTACTATATTTAGTATATAAAACCATGCACTCGTATCTACATATGCAACCTACAGAAATGCAAAACGGCGCCAGTTTAAAAGGTAATTCTGTCTTTCTGTTTACCGCATCATTTATGAGAATACATTTCAGAACATGTAAGAGAACGGTTCGGGGGTGGTTTTCAATAACATATCCTTATTTATTTATTTCTCCAAGTAACGTTTTTGTGTGCACTCAGATGTGCTTTTATCCATTTTTGCAAATTAATTCTTCATATATGATGCATGAGGTAATATTTAGATTGTTGGTATTCTATTCACATATTTCTCTCCTTTCATCCTTCTGCGAAAGGTTTCGCAGTTTCTTATCTCTCACATTTTTGTGCGTACACATGGGTCAAAGTGCCGTGGAGGACCACACATTTTCCCGTCAAGAATGCTTTTTATAAATCACAGAGATTGCTTACACCATCTATTGAGCGTACGCCACATTTATAAATGAGGTCCCTGATAAGATATCATTTATTGATCCCAAATTGATTTTTTTCCCCGCTACAGCAGCATGTTAAAACAAGGCATTGCACATCATTAGAAATGAAAAAGAGTAGAAAAAACAAAACAAAACAAAAAAACATCAAAATAGAAAATAAACCAGAACTAAAAAAGTTCATTGTATACCTAACATTTATAGTTCACCGTGAAAACACTATGAACGGCCAAATTACAGCCAACACATGTTTAAAGTACAATATTATTTACATTAAGTGTGCAAGGAATAGCATATTCAATTCGATATCAATTTGAAATGTACAGTGTGAAGAAAAGTCAAGTTATCAAAAGAGACACTATGGGGCAGTAAATTCTCCAGTAGTGAACAATTGAAAAGAAAAGTGATATTTTGTATGTACTTTAAAGAGAAGGGTGTATATAAAAGGTAATTTATATATTATGAGAGCTAGTTGACCTCAGTGATTGGGCAGCACCACTGACCTGAGCGTCCATCTCTCTGAATGTCCACGTGATACCAGGCTCCGTCGTTCACCTTTGTCTGGGTGGCCTTCACCTTGATGGTCCCTGAGCCCATGTCCAGCAGAAGGTACAGGCTGCCATCCAACAGCTCCACTGCAAAGAAATCCACCTGAACACAAGGATGATCAGATGATACAGTTCAGCTTTCAACACCTGACATCTTGGTGCCAGGATAACAACCTCCATCTCAACGTCAGCAAAACCAAAGAGCTGATTGTGGATTACAGGAAGCAGCAGAGAGAGGGACACGCCCCCATCGCCGTCAATGGGACTACGGTGGAGAGAGTCAGCAGCTTCAGGTTCCTCTGTGTCCACATCACTGAGGACCTGACATGGACTCTTCACTGAGGACCTGACATGGACTCTTCACTGAGGACCTGACATGGACTCTTCACTGAGGACCTGACATGGACTCATCACACAAACACCATCACCAAAAGAGCTCGACAGCGGCTCTTCTTCCTCCGCAGGCTGAGGAGGTTCAACATGGACTCCAGGATACTCTGCAACTTCTACAGGTGCACCATAGAGAGCATCCTGACCTTCTACAGGTGCACCATAGAGAGGATCCTGACCTTCTACAGGTGCACCATAGAGAGCATCCTGACCTACAGGTGCACCATAGAGAGGATCCTGACCTTCTACAGGTGCACCATAGAGAGCATCCTGACCTACAGGTGCACCATAGAGAGGATCCTGACCTTCTACAGGTGCACCATAGAGAGGATCCTGACCTTCTACAGGTGCACCATAGAGAGCATCCTGACCTTCTACAGGTGCACCATAGAGAGCATCCTGACCTTCTACAGGTGCACCACAGAGAGGATCCTGACCTTCTACAGGTGCACCATAGAGAGCATCCTGACCTACAGGTGCACCATAGAGAGGATCCTGACCTTCTACAGGTGCACCATAGAGAGCATCCTGACCTACAGGTGCACCATAGAGAGGATCCTGACCTTCTACAGGTGCACCATAGAGAGGATCCTGACCTTCTACAGGTGCACCATAGAGAGCATCCTGACCTTCTACAGGTGCACCATAGAGAGCATCCTGACCTTCTACAGGTGCACCATAGAGAGCATCCTGACCTTCTGCAGGTGCACCATAGAGAGCATCCTGACCTTCTACAGGTGCACCATAGAGAGGATCCTGACCTTCTACAGGTGCAGCATAGAGAGCATCCTGACCTTCTACAGGTGCACCATAGAGAGCATCCTGACTGGCTGCATCACGGCCTGGTACGGCAGCTGCACCGCCCTCAATCGTAAGGCTTTACAGAGGGTGGTGAAAACTGCACAGCACATCACCAGGATGGAGCTGCCATCCATGGAGGACCTTTACTCCCAGCGGCTCAGGAAGAAAGCCCTCAGGATTATAAAAGACCCCCATCACCCCAGCCACAAACTGTTCTGTCTGCTGCCGTCTGGCAGGCGGTACCGCAGCATCAGGACTAAAACCACCAGACTCAGGGACAGTTTCATCCCACAGGCCATAAGACTATTAAACACCTGAACTTAGAAACAACATCCATAACATTCATCTGGCTGCTACTTAGAAATTATTTATCTAATATATCATATTCCTTTCACTTGTATATAGACTCTTATTGCACTATTTCACTATTTCACTATCTTACTATTTTTGTTTTTGTATTTACTTGCACTACTTTTTCAGTTTTTCAGTTTTATTGTGTTGCACTGCTGGTGGAGCCTGGGACCTAAGATTTACATCGTCATAACTACACTGTAGCTATGTCCGTATGACTAATAAAAGCCTTGAACCTTGAAACCAACAAATTAAAGCCATTTGAAAAAAAAAAAAGGAAGACAGGATATCGTTCTTGTCTGTGAGAAAAGGCGGGTCATATGACAAATACACAATAGAGTTAAATTCCACATGAAAGGAAGGCTTTTGAAGTAATGGTCAATGCTATTGAAACGGTAATCTATTAGCATGCACAAGTCCTCAATGACTTTGGTTCCCTCAATCTCCTCATCCTCCTCGACTGAGTGCAGCCTTCGATACCGTGAGCCACAAACAACCTGAACAACCACTCCTCTGCCACAGCACCTTGGTCAGATACTTAGCCACTTCAACCTGGACTTCCACTGCTATGCCGATGACACCCAGATCTACCTCAGCACCAAATGGGGTTGGGTTATCACAGACAACATTATTTTTTTTTTTATCCAAATGGACTTTTTCCTGCCTAACTGTTTATAAAACCAAATTAAATAGAAATTATGCAATAATTATTTGTAACATATCTTTAACCCTCCTGTTGTGTTTGGAAAAAATCTGGCCGATTTACTACTCTCATCAATCATAAATATTGTGTTTGACATTTGATTGCCTCAAGGCCTTATGATTTCCTCCACAGTAGGCATTTGAACATAGAAAACTGCTGATCTCCACTTTCATTGAATTTTGAGGTCTACTTTGTTACACCATGGTGGTCCCTGTCAAAAATGGCGACCGCACTGCAGTTATTCATGTAAACCAGCCGTCTGAGACATTGTTTACAGCTTAAAAGGGAGATAAATCAAATGTGGTGATGATTAATGGGTTTTGTGTTAATGTAAGAGCAGTTAAAACACACAAGTGAATTTGACCGGAAACACCCAAGTAAGGGGGGAGAAACGAACACGACAGGAGAGTTAACCAACTAATTACTTCAAGATTAAATATAATAATATAAAGACTGTTCTTTGGAACTTCTGGTTAATTGACCTAAATGACAGGACAATCTACTTGCTTGTGAGTGAAATAAACTGTTATTTTGGATTTCACAACCAACATTCTAAATGGATACACATCTGTAATCCATTGGTTGGTTGTGCACTTCCTCAGGGATTAATGGTTAATTAACGGTAGGAGTAGTGAAGGGATTTCAGGGGTCAGGGGTCAGAAAGCAGGTCAGCAGCAAAAATGGCTGAAATGCATCAGGGCTAATAAACCAGATCACAATTATCCAAACCTTAACAATATGTAACTGATGTTCCAATATGACAAAAACACAAAAATCTACTTTTATGTGTTTGTTTTTTTTCAGACTTTCTAAACTGTACAGTGTGTGCGTGTGTGAGTCCTTCCAAACAGAATGTGTGGTGGCGTTTGACCTCATATTATTCACAAATATCATCAGCTTGACATTCTATTAAGAAGAGTTGAAATTAGCAAGACATTTTGAGATGATGGACTGACCTTTGTGTTCTTCTGGCTGCGGGCGGCGTCTTTACGCTCCTGAGGTTTGCCATGGGTGAAGAGGATAAGGCCGTTGGGTTCAGTTGTGCGGAAATCAAAGGAAATGGATCCCATCCGCTTTGTGTTCCACTTCGGGAGGCTGATGTAGGCCTCGGGAGTCTCGAAAGAAATGGGGTCAAGAGTGGCAACATTCTCACACTTGTAGGACACCTCCCCCTGGATTTTCATCTTCGGGTCCACAATCCGAGCAAGGCGGGACAACTCGAGACGGATGTCATTGTTCTTGTAGACCACCTGTCATAGGTGAAAGGAGAGAATTATTACTATTTAGCTATTTTGGTATTGACAAGAACAAAAATATTGGCTTTCGTCACCTCACCAAGTACCGTTGTTTTTCGCGTCAAACCAAATCTCAAAATTCCACGAAAGATATGTGTTTTCAAGAATGCAATGCAAATGCAATTTTGAATTATTATTATTTACAAGCCTGTCTACTGAGATTGAAGTATACCGTATGATGGTGGATACTTGCCAACTGACAATTCTTATGAATTTGACTCTGAAGATGTGATAAGTGACGCAATGCAAACAGGAATCTTAGGGCCATTTGCATTTAAATTCTAACACCCATGAATTGTCTTCAAAAGTCCTGGATAAACGGCGAGGTGCGTGGCAAACTGAAAGCGCGCACAGAGCTGGAGATTTGGAGGAGTTCAGGAATTCTAGGTATGAACTCCGGAGAGCAATTAGCAGTGCAAAGAGACAGTACAAAGAGAAGGTGGAATCTGACTTCAAAGGCTGTAACACCCGGAACATGTGGGCGGGACTAAGAACAATGACAGACTACAAAGGAGCAGCGGGGGGTGTCTGCGTGCGCATCTCTCCCAGATGAGCTGAACAGTTTTTTTGCACGATTTGAGAGCAGCCAGACTGGGGGTGCAGAGAAGGATCAGGAGCCCTGCCCTTTTGTTTTAAACAGGGTAGATGTGTGCAAATCCTTTAAAAGGGTTAACCCACACAAGGCTCCTGGACCTGATGGCATCCCTGGCCGTGTTCTCAGGGTGTGTGCAGTTCAGCTGGCAGAGGTGTTCACAGACATCTTCAACAGGTCCCTGCTGCAGTCTGTAGTCCCCACATGTTTTAAACACCAAAAAGACAATAATCACCTGCCCCAACGACTACCACCCAGTAGCACTCACCTCCATCATTATGAAGTGCTTTGAGCGGTTAGTCAAATCATTCATCACCTCCTCCCTCCCTGACTCTCTGGACCCCCTGCAGTTTGCCTACAGAGCAAACAGGTCCACAGACGACGCCATAGCCCTCACCATCCACACTGCCCTCTCACACCTGGACCCGAAGAACAGGAACACATATGTGAGAATGCTGTTCATTGATTACAGTTCAGCCTTCAATACCATTGTGCCCTCCAAGCTGATCATCAAGCTCAGAGACCTTGGGCTCAACAGCGCCCTCTGTGACTGGATCCTGAACTTCCTGACGGGCAGACATCACATCCTCCACCCTGATTCTCAACACCGGTGCCCCTCAAGGCTGCATGCTCAGCCCTCTCCTCTACTCCCTGTTCACTCACGACTGCGTGGCCACACACAGCTCCAACACCATCGTGAAGTTTGCTGACGACACGACCGTCATCGGCCAGATCACAGACGACGACGAGACGGCGTACAGAGAGGAGGTCGAAAACCTGACATCTTGGTGCCAGGATAACAACCTCCATCTCAACATCAGCAAAACCAAGGAGCTGATTGTGGATTACAGGAAGCAGCAGAGAGAGGGACACGCCCCCATCGCCATCAATGGGACTACGGTGGAGAGAGTCAGCAGCTTCAGGTTCCTCGGTGTCCACATCACTGAGGACCTGACATGGACTCTTCACACCACCACCATCAGCAAGAAAGCTCGACAGCGGCTCTTCTTCCTCCGCAGGCTGAGGAGGTTCAACATGGACTCCAGGATACTCTGCAACTTCTACAGGTGCACGATAGAGAGGATGCTGACCTTCTACAGGTGCACCATAGAGAGCATCCTGACCTTCTACAGGTGCACCATAGAGAGCATCCTGACCTTCTACAGGTGCACCATAGAGAGGATCCTGACCTTCTACAGGTGCACCATAGAGAGCATCCTGACCTTCTACAGGTGCACCATAGAGAGCATCCTGACCTTCTACAGGTGCACCACAGAGAGGATCCTGACCTTCTACAGGTGCACCATAGAGAGGATCCTGACCTTCTACAGGTGCACCATAGAGAGCATCCTGACCTTCTACAGGTGCACCACAGAGAGGATCCTGACCTTCTACAGGTGCACCATAGAGAGGATCCTGACCTTCTACAGGTGCACCATAGAGAGGATCCTGACCTTCTACAGGTGCACCATAGAGAGCATCCTGACCTTCTACAGGTGCACCATAGAGAGCATCCTGACCTTCTACAGGTGCACCATAGAGAGCATCCTGACCTTCTACAGGTGCACCATAGAGAGGATCCTGACCTTCTACAGGTGCACCATAGAGAGGATCCTGACCTTCTACAGGTGCACCATAGAGAGCATCCTGACCTTATACAGGTGCACCATAGAGAGGATCCTGACCTTCTACAGGTGCACCATAGAGAGGATCCTGACCTTCTACAGGTGCCCCATAGAGAGCATCCTGACCTTCTACAGGTGCACCATAGAGAGGATCCTGACTGGCTGCATCACGGCCTGGTACGGCAGCTGCACCGCCCTCAATCGTAAGGCTTTACAGAGGGTGGTGAGAACTGCACAGCACATCACCAGGACGGAGCTGCCATCCATGGAGGACCTTTACTCCCAGCTGTTCAGGAAGAAATCCCTCCGGATTATAAAAGACCCCCATCACCCCAGCCACAAACTGTTCTGTCTGCTGCCGTCTGGCAGGCGGTACCGCAGCATCAGGACTAAAACCACCAGACTCAGGGACAGTTTCATCCCACAGGCCATAAGACTATTAAACACCTGAACTGTTGAAACGACATCCATAACATTCATCTGCTACTTAGTAATTATTTATCTATTTATCTAATATATCATTCCAATAGCTTGCGTATAGACTCTTATTTCACTATTTCACTTTTTTTAAACTATTTTTATTTTTGTATTTACTTTTTAATATTTACTTGCACTATATTTTTCTGTTTATCTGTATTATTGTGTTGCACTGTTGGAGAAGCCTGTGACCTAAGATTTTCATCGCCATAACTACTCTGTAGCTATGTTCGTATGACAAATAAAGAACCTTGAACCTTGAACCTTGTGCATCAGCCAGGCGTAAAGCCAGTCCAGGCCTGGCAGCACTGCTTACCCAGCCCACTTTGAGCTAAATATATTTAGACTATGTCCCTATAAATATCTTGGATAATCAAACCTAAAATTACGTTGCACCTTTGAGTCTTCCGCCAAAGGTTTCAATGTCTTGCTCAAAGAGACTTGGACATGCAGACCTGAGGTTCTAACCATTAACCTTCCTATTAGAGGCTAAACTGCTTACGGCCAGATCACTGGCGCCACATGCATCAAATCATTCTCTAGTGCACATGTGTCAAACTCAAGGCCCGTGGTGGATTTAATTTCGGCCCGCAGGATAATTTGTAATTACTATTAGATCTGGCCCGCCGGTATATTGCACACACACCTTCACTCCATCCTGAGGGTTTCCTCAGCTCAGAGCCTGAGCCCAAACATTGATGACCTTGCACCCAAGATGAGATGCCAAGTATCTGCTTGAACTAGCATCACAGAGCAGCACACTGAGTTTACATGTTTCCTTCTGCACTTTGTTTCTTGCGACAACAGGGCATGTTTGTTTTTTTTCTTTGAGGGAAATAGTTTTTTCTAAGCTGTTGTTGGCCTGTGGGAAAATGTAATCATAAGAAATGACTGAGGAAAAGCTGCAGATAGAGCCATAAGAAATGAATGCAACTGATTATTTAATGTTTAATGTTGTTTTTATAGGCAATAATTGAAGCTTTGTTAGTTCCAGGTTTAATATGTGCAATAAGTTCATTTCAATACGTTTTGCAATAAACATTGAACCAGTCCGGCCCTCGACTAGTACCCATTTTTTTATTTTGGCCCACTGTGTATTTGAGTTTGACACCCCTGCTCTAGTGGCTGCAGTTGATATAATATGACAGGAGCAAAGCAGGAGTTGGGGGATGATGGTGTGGTCAAACACACACACATTTCACCAAGGACAAAACATGAGAGTCCTCTGCTAATCAAAAACTCAACATGTTCTGTGGTGTTTAGTACAGCGTGAGACTACATTACCACCTCACATACTGAAAAACTTAAGAGACATACTCATTTACCCAAAACCATGAACCTATCCTAAACCTTTGTTTTTGCTCTACTATTAAAAATGCTTATATGTTGTTGATAATGTGATATAGCGAAACGGGTATACATACAGTGGAGGATATATTTATTTGATCCCTTACAGATTTTGTAAGTTTGCCCACTTACAAAGAAATGACCAGTCTGTAATTCTAATGGTAGGTTTATATAAACAGTGAGAGTAAGAATATCAAAAAGAAAATCCAGAAATTGACATTATATAAAAGATAATTATTGATTTGCATTTAACTGTGGGAAATAAATATTTGATCCCCTTGCATGTCTTAGTACTTGGTGGAGAAACCTTTGTTGGACAGACAGAAGTCAGACGCTTCTTGTAGTTGGTCTCCAGGTTTGTGAACATCTCAGGAAGGATGTTGGTCCACTCCTCTCTGAAGATCCTCTCCAAATCCTGAAGGTTTTCAGGCTGATGCTTGGCCTCTGGAAGCTCTGGCTCCCTCCACAGATTTGTTATGGGATTAAGGTCTGGAGACTGGCTTGGCCCCTCCATCACCTAAATGTGCTTCTCCTTTAGCCACTCCTGTGTGGCCTTGGCCGTATGTTCAGGGTCATTGTCCTGCTGGAAAACCCACCCATGACCCATCTTCAGTGTCCTGGCTGAGGGAAGGAGGCTATCGGCCAAGATTTTACGCCACATGGCCCTGTACATCCTCTCCTCGGTGCAGGGAAGTGGTCCTGTCCCCTTAGCAGAGAAACACCCCCAGAGCATAATGTTTCCACCTCCATGCTTGACGGTGGGGATGGTGTTCTGGGGTTATAGTCAGCATCTCTCTTCCTCCAAACACGGCGTGTCGAGTTGATGCCAAAGATCGCAATTTTGGTCTCATCTGACCACATCACCTTCTCCCAAGACTTCTCTGAATCATTCAGATGTTCATTGGCAAACTTCAGACGGGCCTTTCATGTTCTTCTTGAGCAGGGGACCTTCAGGCGCTGCAGGATTTGATCCATTATGGTGTAGTGTGTTACCAATAGTTTACTTGGTGACTGTGGTCCCAGCTGCCTTGAGATCATTAACAAGTTCCTCTCGTGTAGTTCTTGGCTGATCCCTCACCTTTCTCATGATCATCAATACCCCACGGGGCGAGATCTTGTGTGGAGCCCCAGACCGAGGGCGATTGATTGTTGATTGATGCCCATTTTTTTGTTCTTCCATTTTCAAATAATGGCACCAACAGTTGTCTCCTTCTCACCAAGCTGCTTTCTGATGGTCTTGTAGCCAATCCCAGCCTGGTGCAGGGTTGCATTCGAATAGTCCATTTAGCTTAGGAACCTTCCTAACGGAGTGAAATGACCCGGAAGTCCCTCAGTGGCAGCCATGATAAGTGCCGTTCGAATTCTCTAAATGAAAGGAAAGGAGGTTTCAAACTTCCTTTATAACCTCCTTTAGCTTAGGAACCACTGGACCTCCCTCACCGAGAGGAGAGGAGAAAATGCTGCCCCACAATGCCTTGCGGCCGCCGCATTTGCCGTCACACAACAGTCGGCCGTCCACGGAAACAACCGATTATGACCGAGAAATGATATCATGAAAGTTACGGTGCATATTAAGCATTTTAAAACGTAAGTGGTAAGTTGCCAAAGTGCTTTGTTTTGAACGTTCATCAGTATTATAATCAAAAAGAGAAATATGAACGTTAGTTTTTACTGAAATGATCAAATAAAGTCAACATTTCACAGTCTTTACTGAGTTGTGTGGGGTTTGTTCAACTTTTAAAAGATGTTTGAATGGTGATATACACAGTGATAGATGTTAAGGACTAACGTTTATAATAAATACATTTGTATTGATTTTAAGATCTTTTCATACAATCATACGTATTGGGATCATTTGTATTAATGTGGACCGGAGGGAGAGGGTGACGAGCATAAGTTTCACTTTCCTTTTTTATTTCAATTCCAACTTTGGTCATGAAGAATATGTTTCTCTGTTGTCCACGTTCATAAAGCATAAAACAACAGCATCAGAGCACGGTGCAGAGTCTCTAGATGAGTTTACAGTAGTCCCTCGTTCTTATTAAACATCCATGTTGTAGTCCGCTGTATAGAAAACTGTAGTTTCCATAGTTTCCCCACAGCAGCAGGCGCACATTTATGACCTCCGCTGGCGCATCATAAACACGTCGGATAGTGAAAGTGCAGTCGGATTCTCTAAAGTACCGCAGTCTCTTCTCCTAAATCCTTTTGAATTCTCCTATCCACTATCCCTTAACCCCGTGACGTTTCACTCAGAGGTCAAGGAATAGACGATAGGGTTAGAATTTAGGAGCTGATTTTTGGATTATTCGACCGCAACCCCGAGTCTACAATCCTGTCCCTGAGGTCCTTAGACAGCTCTTTGGTCTTGCCCATGGTGGAGAGGTTAGAATCTGATCTGATTGATTCTGTGAACAGGTGTCTTTTATACAGGTAACAAGTTGATATTAGGAGTACAATTGACTTGTGTAACCGGTCTGTGGGAGCCAGAATTCTTGTTGGTTGCAAGGGGATCAAATATTTATTTCCCACAGTTAAATGCAAATCCATTTTTATCTTTTATACTTTTAGACTGCTCATTTCTTTGTAAGTGGGTGAACTTACAAAATCGGCAGGGGATCAAATACTTATTTCCTCCACTGTACATATGCACAATATGACATGTATTGTCTAACTTTCTCAACCAGGCCATGTCCAATCACTATCCTGTTTGAAGGAAAAAATATAGGGTTGTTTTTAACTATAATGTTAAAATGTGATTTGTTATAACCCTAACATCCTTTTTTATTGAATTCATTGCTACATACCTGGGGGCTCTTATTTATGCAGATTAAGCATACAATTCAAATAAGGTTGCCTGTGAATGTTTTCTATTATTAACAAATAAATTGTTTTGTCACTTATTGGGTCTTCAAGGTTCAAGGTTCTTTATTTAGTAATACAGGATCTTTCGGATCATAAATGGATTAATAAATCAATGTAATTGAATAATTGATAAATAAATAAATAAATAATTATTCAGTTTATTAATATTCAACACAGGCTTTATTAGGCAACATGAAAAACATGTTGAGTTTCTAACTATCAGCCATTTTGCTTGTTTTACGTACTTTTAAAACATGTGGAATTAGTAAAATAGTGTTGGAAGGTAATTGTTGGAAACATGTGATGGCGCTACTGCTCTGTCAAATACAGCGTTTTATGAAATATGTCATAAAAGATGGAGTAATACATGGTCTTACTGAGTACTGCATTATCTGTAGACAGAGCACGCCCCCCCCCCCCCCCCCCCCCAGCAGCTATTCTGCAAAGATGGAAAACATATGAATAAAAACACTAAATGGCAAATCTCTATCACAGCTGCCCATGCTATCAATAACAACGGGAGGACGGAGTCGGGGGGAGGGGGGTGGGGGTGTAGATTGAAATCTGCTCAAGTGGAAAATTGAAGGCCTTTGTCTGAATCGCTGGGCAGAGAAACTCCCTCTGCCGGCTATATATTTTGGGCACATACATACACAAAACTAACATGTCACTCCTCCATGTGATTGTGTGTGCGGGCTCGGCCCCAGGGTCTGTCTGGCAGAGCAGTAGATTGAGGGGGGGGGCTCAGATTATGGATTAATCCACCAACAGATCTGACAGTAAATCAACTCATCCCTTCAGGTGCTCGGGGACTGGATGGATCTCTCCTCACTCTCATTCTGTGTAGCTTTGCTTCTCTGGTTGTGACATCCTCACTCCATAGTTTTTGGTTTGAATAATCAAATACAAAGTCACTTATTTATTTCACAAAGATGATACAACTGGACATTCAGCTTCATTTTTATTATCACTTGTGTGAGCAAAGAAAAAGTAGGTGGGCTGGTGTTTTTGCCATACCTCCCAATTCCAATGATATAGTTAGAGAGAGGATTCATAGGACAGTGTTGATGGTTAAGGTGGAAAGATGATTTATTTGGTAATGAATATTTTTACAATTGAAATGTGTTAAATTGTTAGATTGTTTTTCATTTGTTCAAACTGATATACATATATATAAATATATTATTCACAATAACTTGATCCCAACTGAAATGAAAAGGAATGAGGATGAGTTTATTGTGTTTTTATTTGGGTGATAGATAAAAATAAAAGGATGTTTCCTTTTTTGGGATATGACAAAAGGAATATGCTGCATTGACATACACACAAATAGAAAAGCATTTGATGTGGCTACTTTACACGCTCTCCCTTGTACATGCTTGTTGATAAAAGAGAGCATAAATCATATGAAATGTGGCTTTAGACGTAAAGGTGGGGGGGGGGCAGGGAGCTGGTGTGGGAACCGTTGTGTGTCGCTGACAATTTGACAAGTCACTTTCAGGTCCCTGCCACCTCCAATCAACAAGAAGAGCAGAACGGCCTTTCAACATGAAGAGTGAGCTTTATCAGCCCACTGCAGACTAGACTGCACACACACACACACACACACACACACACACACACACACACACACACACACACACACGCACACGCACACGCACACACACACACACACACACACACACACACACACACACACACACACACACACACACACACACACACACACACACACACACACACACACACACACACACACACACACACACACACACACACCAGTGTGAGAGAATGAACAATGTAACATAATATGGCTCAGGCTTGTCATGCCTGTCCTCAGTCAGAGCCTCACAGACAGACTCTGAGTGATGGAGCCTCACAACACTGAAGCATTGGACATGAGGAAGCACATGTATATTCTCAGAGCCTCACAATACTATACTTTATTTGTATCCCCCCATTCTATTGACATATCTTCAGTAAGGCACTGGGAATTTGTAGATGGCCTAAAAGGCATAGTACAAATCAGCTTTCACCCACAAAGAGAATACAACTAAATAATATTAACAAAACAGAACAATATAAAAATATTGTGTAGTGCATATCTGATTTGGTGTAACCCTCACGTCGGCATACATGGTCACATGGTCTTGCCATGGGACACATTTTGTAAGATCAAAGCATTGGTGCAGTGTGTGGTCCCGCCCCAAGATGGCATCATTTCCTTTGCAAAAAACAGATGAGCCAGGATCCTCTCAGGTCTGTTCAGCAAGGGTGCTTCTATACACCCATCGTCAGGATAAAGCTTTGGCTTGGTGCCATATAAAGGCATGCCAGTGTTTGTGGTTAGGCACTGGTGTCCTGAAGAATCCTTTATTTTGGGGAAACCATATAACCAGATGCAGTGTACTGCTTTAGAATCTCACTTCCAGGAATGACTTTACAGATACTGACCTAATGAACATTGCTTTACTTTCAAATAGAAGATAAGATATGTAATTTGAGTGAATATTATACATGAATCCATACTGGAGTGTGTATGGCATATTGCAGAGATACACCCATTGAAATCTGTTTCGATACCACTAACCAGCATGCTCCTGGCAGATATATGCCTGAAGGAAATTGGTTGAATAGAATAAGTGTTCATTCAGGCTCACCCAGTGAGGTCTGAGATGGTTTGGTTCACATCTTAACAGAGAAATGGCTCCAGGTCCAGATGATCCACATGGAGTAGGACGAGAGTAGCTTGCTGCTCAAACATCAATGTTGATGGACAATGTTTACCTGATGCCAATTAGTTTATGTTTAATGTGCCCAGAGATTTCAAAGGTCTTTTTATTGCTGCTGTTTGCGTTCCTCCTGATGCAAATTCCAAAAATGCTCTACTGGAATGATATATATTGTTTCTATTGTGCTGCAAAAGATCTATGTTACACAACTGTAACTCCAGGTTACAGAAGGACCATAAATGATCCGTGAATCATAGAATATAAGAAAACAGCACTGCTCCTCATGCTGTCACAACTTGAATATGCAAGGGAAGAATATGCAGAGCAGGCCTGATGCTCTGCTAAACAGGGTAAGTGACTATTTGAAAATGAGACAGTAGCTAAGGACCATTGGGATCAGGTGAAAAATATACCTTAATGCAACTGTGTACCTTCTTCAGAGCTAAAAGAAAAACCATGGGTATTGGGTATGAAGACAATCATTTAAATAATCCACAAAAATATAGTTAAATCATGAAATTCTCATAATGTTTATCAAGAAAACTTCAGAACTACACCTAAATGCCTTTTACCTACAATGCAGCGGGACAATCAGCTCAATTGCTTAAAACTTAAATTAAGTTAAAGATGCAATACCAGAGTCTATTACAGTCAAACTTTACTTTAAGGGACACTAATCTGCTTAATGAAACACACTTATATATCGACGTAACCATTTAACTATTCATTTATTGATGCTTTAAGTATTGCATAATTGAGTGACAGGTAGGTTTTTTTAACAGGTCGCGAGCAGCAATCCAGTCCGTCCCACTCTTCTGAGCTGTGTCCAGTGACGGCTGTTACACACACCATCATCCACCAATACTTTCATTGGATAGCTGTTTTCAGTTTGTCTATGTATCTGTTACGGTTTTGAATTTATGTTTTCATTTTCCACCTTTGTTTTGAAATGTTTCCTCCTTGTGTCTTCTCTGTTCCTTCTTCCTGTGTTTGCCTTCCTGTCGTTAGTTTCCCTGGTGTGTCTGATTGTCTGATTGTGTTCACCTGTTGCCCTTGTGTTTCTGCCTCCCTTACTCCAGCTGTGTCTTGTCTTGTGATTACCCCTCTCTGTATTTAGTCTTGTCTTCCCCTGTGTGCCTGGTCGGTTCATTGTTGGGTTTTCCTGTCTCCCTCCATGTTGGTCACGATTATTCCTAGTGCTACCCATGTTATCCATGCCATGCTTTTTTTCTCATCAGCTTTGTAAATAAAGCTCCTTTTTTGTTTCTAGACCTGTTACCTCTTTTTCTTCTGCATTTGGGTCCTACCGTTTCCACGCTACCTAACAGAATGAACCGACCAGAAATGGACCCAGCAGGCAGCTTGTACGAGGTGACGTACAATTTAACATGCTTGAGGAATGACTTTCGATATGCCTCCAGTAGTGAAGAGAGGCAGTCTATCATTTCTACGGCACGCCAAGAAGTAACCTCAAGGCCCTGGTTAAGGGAGTTACTACCCGAGTGGATTGAGGACTTTTTTTGGTAGCGTTGAGGTCAAACCTGTTTCCCGGCCTGCTAGCCCCAGGCATGCTAGCCCCCTGCCTCCCAATTCCCAACCTGACACCATACGTCTCGGTGTGTTCCGTCTGGAGTCAACCCCTGCTTCTTCCCCATTTCCTGCTCCTGTCCAGGAGCCGTTCTCGGGTACTCGTCTGGCTTTTGGAGGTCCAAGGAGCCTCCAAAAGGCTCATAAGAGAAGGAGTCGCAAGTCCAGGTCCCGTTCTCATTTCATCAAATGTCCCTCCTCGACTCCCCTCCTCGACTCCTATCCTCGAGACTTAGTCCCGCCCACAGGAGATGCGAGCGGAGGAGCCGAGGAGGGGAGCCGAGGAGAAAGGAGGGGAAGCAGCAGGCGGTTAGAGAAATGAGAACTCCTCTCCTCTGAGCGGTCATTTTAAAGAGACGTCCATTAATGATGACAGGAGGCACAGCAGCCCTCTGTCTGATGGACAGATGTGTTCATGACGACTTATATATTTACTTTGAATTCATTCACAGTGCAGTATAATGAGACAATAACAGGCTACAGATGCGGACATACACACAGACACACACACATACACACACATATGTATATATTTATATAAATATATACAATTTCAGAATCAAACAGAGCACTCTCATAATAACGTAACACTATCAGAGACTGGATATATCCCCCCCCTCTCCCCTCTCTGGTCGCTACAATGAGGGAAATAAATGACGGGCCAAAAGTTGTATTTACAAGTAAGCAGAGGACACCAAACCAACTGAGACCTGTCTGTCCGCTGCATCTACGCACACACTGTACCACACACACCTACACCACACACACGCACCTACAGCTCCTAAAGCATATAATCAGGTTACAGCCGTTGTGTATTTTATTATGTGAAGCACTAAATGGTTTTAGAAAAATATCGACTTTGTTTGTAGATATCTACTAAACTAAAGCAAATAAAGAGAGTAGGCCTGTTATACTGAGTGATATATATTATACACACTGCTCTGCTTTCTGCACGGACCTCACAGCTGTTCTCACTGTAAACATCGTGTCGCGATGAAAGCAGTTAATAAAATAATATCCAGGGGATGCATGCAGTGCTGTCATTGGCTGAGATCAGTCCGGCCGTGCGTCTCGACTCTTTGAAACATCTCTGTTCCCGGAAATGCATCCACGAAGGAGCCGTGGAGGACTGTGGAGGACCCATCAGTGTATCCTCGGTTATAGCTCCTCCAGAGAGCCTCCTCGACGCTCGATGCTCGGTCCTCGATGTGCATTTAGAGAAATGAGATGTCCTTCAACATGGCGCGCTAAAATTCATTTCCGGGTCACTACCGGAGGACTGAGGAGTCGAGGAGTCGAGGAGGGACATTTGATGAAATGAGAACGGGCCCAGGCTAGCAGCCCGAGCCCCAGAAGCCATGCTTTGGGCTCCAGTACAGGCCCCAGCAGCCATGGTTCCGGCT
Organism: Trematomus bernacchii; assembly: GCF_902827165.1. Classification (NCBI taxonomy): domain Eukaryota; kingdom Metazoa; phylum Chordata; class Actinopteri; order Perciformes; family Nototheniidae; genus Trematomus; species Trematomus bernacchii. The sequence continues at coordinate 194,969 of NW_022987649.1, read as the reverse complement.
CCAGAACCATCCCACACAGCCATGGTTCCGTGCTCCAGTACCATCCCACACAGCCATGGTTCCGTGCTCCAGTACCATCCCACACAGCCATGGTTCCGTGTTCCGGTTCCGTGCCCAGCAGCCATGGTGCCTGCTCTAGTACCAGCCCACACAGCCATGGTACCGTGCTCAAGTACCAGCCCACACAGCCATGGTTCCGTGCTCCAGTGCCGGCCCACACAGCCATGGTACCGTGCTCCAGTACCATCCCACACAGCCATGGTTCCGTGTTCCGGTTCCGTGCCCAGCAGCCATGGTGCCTGCTCTAGTACCGGCCCACACAGCCATGGTTCCGGCTCCAGAACCGGCCCATACAGCCATGGCTCCAGCCCCAGTTCTGGCCCCAGCAGCCATGGTTCCGGCCTCTGTCCCGGTCCCAGCAGCCTTGGTCCCGACTCCAGTTTCGGCTCCTGTACTGGCCCCCCGGCCGACGCCAGCCCCCCGGGTTTTGTCAGTGGTTCGGCCCACTCCAGCCCCTCGTGTCCTGTCGGTGGTCTGGCCGACTCCAGCACCTCGTCTCCTGTTGGCTCTCCGGCCGACGCCAGCCCCCCGTGTCCTGTGCCGTTGGAGGTCCCGCCGACTACTCTTCTGCCGGGGGTCTTGCCAACCCTATGTCCTGTCCCGTTGGGGGTCCCGCCGACTACTCTTCTGCCGGGGGTCCTGCCAACCCTATGTCCTGTCCCGTTGGGGGTCCCGCCGACTACTCTTCTGCCGGGGGTCCTGCCAACCCTATGTCCTGTCCCGTTGGGGGTCCCGCCGACTACTCTTCTGCCGGGGGTCCTGCCAACCCTATGTCCTGTGCCGTTGGAGGTCCCGCCGACTACTCTTCTGCCGGGGGTCTTGCCAACCCTATGTCCTGTCCCGTTGGGGGTCCCGCCGACTACTCTTCTGCCGGGGGTCCTGCCAACCCTATGTCCTGTCCTGTTGGGGGTCCCGCCGACTACTCTTCTGCCAGGGGTCCTGCCAATCCTATGTCCTGTGCCGTTGGAGGTCCCGCCGACTACTCTTCTGCCGGGGGTCCTGCCAACCCTATGTCCTGTGCCGTTGGAGGTCCCGCCGACTACTCTTCTGCCGGGGGTCCTGCCAACCCTATGTCCTGTGCCGTTGGAGGTCCCGCCGACTACTCTTCTGCCGGGGGTCCTGCCAACCCTATGTCCTGTCCCATTGGGGGTCCCGCCAACTACTCTTCTGCCGGGGGTCCTGCCAACTCTATGTCCTGTGCCGTTGGGGGTCCCGCCGACTACTCTTCTGCCAGGGGTCCTGCTAACCCTATGTCCTGTCCTGTTGGGGGTCCCGCCGACTACTCTTCTGCCAGGGGTCCTGCCAATCCTATGTCCTGTGCCGTTGGAGGTCCCGCCGACTACTCTTCTGCCGGGGGTCCTGCCAACCCTATGTCCTGTGCCGTTGGAGGTCCCGCCGACTACTCTTCTGCCGGGGGTCCTGCCAACCCTATGTCCTGTGCCGTTGGAGGTCCCGCCGACTACTCTTCTGCCGGGGGTCCGGCCAACCCTATGTCCTGTCCCATTGGGGGTCCCGCCAACTACTCTTCTGCCGGGGGTCCTGCCAACTCTATGTCCTGTGCCGTTGGGGGTTCCGCTGAGGGTCCTGCCAACTCCACGTCCAGTATCGTTGGGGGTCCCGCCGACACCTGCTCCGCCGGGTTTCCTGCCAACACCAGATCCTGTCTTGTTGGGGGTCCCGCCGACACCTGCTCCGCCGGATTTCCTGCCAACACCAGATCCTGTCCTGTTGGGGGTCCCGCCGACACCTGTTCTCCCGGAGGCCCTACCAACTCTGTGTCCTGTCCTGTTGGAGGTCCCGCCGACACCTGTCCCGCCGGGGGTCCTGCCAACTCTGTGTCCTGTCCTGTTGGAGGTCCCGCCGACACCTGTTCCACCGGGGGTCCTGCCAACTCTGTGTCCTGTTCCGTTGGGGGTCCAGTCGACACCGGCCCTTGCTCCGTCCGGGGTCCCGTTGACACGGGTCCATGTCATGTCCAGGATCCCGTCTACGCCTGTTCCGTCGGCTCCGGTTCCTGTCCGGCCGACAATGGGTCCTGCCCGGCCTCCGGAGCTGTCCCGTCGCCGCCTTCTTGTTCGCCCTCGAGCCCGGCCCCTGAGTTCGCCCGCTGTGGCCTTCGCCCCTTTTTGGACTCTGCCTTGCCCCAGCTGTGTCTTGTCTTGTGATTACCCCTCTCTGTATTTAGTCTTGTCTTCCCCTGTGTGCCTGGTCGGTTCATTGTTGGGTTTTCCTGTCTCCCTCCATGTTGGTCACGATTATTCCTAGTGCTACCCATGTTATCCATGCCATGCTTTTTTTCTCATCAGCTTTGTAAATAAAGCTCCTTTTTTGTTTCTAGACCTGTTACCTCTTTTTGTTCTGCATTTGGGTCCTACCGTTTCCACGCTACCTAACAGTATCTGTCCAGCTTTCAATTAAACTATAAAAATAAATAAATATGCAGTGTAAGTAAAATCTTACACTTATATATTTGAATTAAAGTAAAATGCACAATATTTACCTCAGCATATGTAGGAACGAACAAATTCTTTCAAATATTGAATTGTATGATCAAAGTGCTGTTACTGCAGGAAGCAGAGAGCAGCACTCTCTGAACCCTCGCTGTGTAGAGCTGCTGAATACAGTCACACAGGCACAGACAGACGGTTCATAGGAGTGCTTGATGGAGGTGTAATGACAATGACAATTACAGCAATTATGTGTTATTGTAGGCCATTATGTATTTTGTAGGTTTTGAGATGTAGGCTTTCTCTGTAATTGCTGGCTTATGAAAGGCATAATAATCACGGTCCAGGCAGCCGCAGGAGCTACCAATGGCGACCAGTACCTGGTGCCATGGTAACAACACATTTATCTATAATGCCACTCTGTGGATGTGGAGGACTAGAGCATTGGCAGCAGGCAAATTATCCCTAATGGCAGGCACTGGAGGATGGGGGGGCGCTTGGCAGCAGACAGAGGCAGAACTGGTGAGTGCTGCGGAGATGTGGGTGGGTGGGCAAAATGTGTGTGACTTCATGAGGGGGTGGTATGATGACAGTCTTTCAGACGGTGTTTGTGACCTTTGTGCATCCATGAATGTCTGTGTATGTGTGTATTATTTAAAGAATCAAAGTCAGTCCATTTTCAGGTTCCGAGGCTTCGAAATAATTTACACTTTACCTAAAAAATCATAACTCAAATCCAAATATCACTATTCAGGCAATCTACTATGAAATCAAGTGTCAAATCAGTGCCACACACAGGAACTTACCTTCTCTTGCCTTACTCAGCAGCCTCCCCACTACAGCAGTGTGACCTTACGCCATGTTTAACCATAACTCAAAATATATCTTATATATATATATATATATATATATATATATATAAATATGTATCGTTTTTTGTAATTGCGTCCTTATCAACATGATTTTTGATATATAGTATGCCACACTATTCTGATAAGTGCTGCTGTGGACATTATTGATATTGATTGATGAAGTGTTTGAGTGTGCTTAAAAGGCCACATGTAAATGTGTGTGTGACACCACTTCCACCCTTAAGACATGTGTGTGTCATGATGAGGAAATAAAGGATTCAAACCTAATGTGCGTGCTTAGATGTATATTTCTATGTTGTGTGTACACATGTGTTGTGTGTGTGTGTGTGTGAGGGGTGGATGGTACAGCGGATCATCTCAGACCGGCCCAGCATGGCACAGAGCAGGAAGTAGGCCAGGGGGAGATTAAAAGGCGAGAGCCACTTCCTTTCTCTCCCTGTGGCCCATGAGATGCTGTGTGTGTGTGTGCGTGCGTGCGTACGTGCGTGCGTGCGTGCGTGCGTGCGTGTGTGTGTGTGTGTGTGCCTTACAGTGACTCTGATCCTCTGTTCTGCTCCTCATGAGTTAAGCAGCAGACTGATGGCCCTTTCATTACTACATAATAATTTATTCAAGCATTTGCCAAACTTGATTTGGGTTTCATTTATGTTTATAGAATTATATGTAAATATGTAAATAACATAAAGTATTATGAGGCTTTGTCTCTGGGCAAGACACTTCACCCCAAATGGCTCCTTTGTGTATTGTCCACAGTATGGAAAATGCTCTCATGTTTTCAGACATGTAAGGAATAACGTATTTGCATTGTGACAGAACTATGTGTTTCTCACTGTATTTTATTCAAACAAAACGTTTTTTCCAATGATTACTGTAATGCAAGATGCTAACTCATTATAGAACAGACGGACGACACAGGGGAATAGGACCTTTTCTTTGCTTGATTGGATGGGATTACATAGTAATATTGGTCGGGTTTTCCAATTTGCCTTCAACATAGAGGAAGGGATTACAATGGCCTGATATTTTTGTATTCATTGTTCGTTTAAGTACTGGCTTAGCTTTTGTGATTTGAAAGTAAACTAATAAAAAGGGAGAGATTAATTTAGAAGATGTTCATCTGTTTAGAGAGTTGATAAATTAGGGAAGGGGGAGGGGGAAGATGATAATCCAGGAATGGATTTGTAAAATGTAATAACATATAGTATAATAATAATAATAATAATAATAATAATAATAATTCAATAATAATAATAATAAATGGGGAGGGATGAAACCCTCTGTAATGGTCACACATGCAGAGCCCACAGCACACACAGTGCAATGTGTTCTCTGCATTTAACCCATCCTAGTACCAGGAGTCTATACTAGGAGTCTAGTACGAGGAGCCACTGCTCCTCGCAGCTATTGTACAGCGCCCGGGGAGCAATGGGAGTGAGGGGGGTGGGGGGGTTGTCCGGTGCCTTGCTCAAGGTGATTCAGCTTTCATAGCATGACATTGGAGTCAGATTGAAAGGAGGTTTCAGAATACAGCCTGAGCTGCTGAGGAACTACAGGATAAGGTTTTCACTTTGACTAAGTTACATCTCTTGTGAAGTTTAAGTCTGATCAAGACCAAACAAGACAACGGTTTGCTTTGAGTTGAAACCGGATTATTACAAACAAGACAGAGGTATAAACATGAAGTGATTTGGGTTGAAACTCAATGATTAGACTATTCTGGTAATGTCATTATTTTTGCCATAATATTACAGGGGGATTCTTAATGTGGCTCTCACATTTTTGCAAAGCACATTTCTGTTTCCTCTCTTTCTTCACATCATCAAGGAAAATCCTAACATGCATGCCTGTATTAACCAACATTTCAAAATCCTAGATCTACTGTCACATGATGCTTGGTTGGTCTCGTGTTCCTTCACAACGGCATCACAGTCCGCTAAGAAAAGAGTCCCTTTTTCAGACATTCATTATCTCTGCGTAAGATAGCAGCCTAAAGCAACTGCTTCAAAAGTGTTAAAGTGCTTGTCTGCACAAGGAGATCAGCTCTACAACCTAAACATTGGTCACTTTCTGGGATACTGAAAGAAAATACAGATCAAATCAATTCCTAATGGGGGAATGACTGGTATTGAAAATGAAAATAAAGAGTGGAATGTGGCTTAACCAATCCTGCAGTTTTACTACTAATATAGCAAATTAACTTCAATTTAAAGGTCACCTATTATGCAAAATGCACTTTTTGATGTCTTTTATACATAAATCTATGTCCCCGGTGTGTAAGGAGACTCACAAAGTGTCAGAAAATACAACCTGATTTGCTGATCCAGATTTGCTGCGGTCATGACGACATTACTAAAATGTGGGCTGGCTTTACGTTGAACTCCTGGCAACGTCCCGCCCACGTCCCAACCTATCGTCTCCATATACAGTCGCTAGCTGAATCCCCTCCCTCAGCTGTGTGTCTGTGTATTCAGCAGGATGTCTACAGGAGGGACTTAGAGTAAAGTTGTTATATATATATATATAATACATATAATGGCACTGTTCTAGCAGTAAACACTGAATAAAAAACATGTCAAGCTATGTGCTGAATAAGAAACAATGCGCAACGTGTTTTGGAAGTAATATGGTCTGTGTTTACATTAGCAAGCATCGCTAACACTCAGAGCTAACGCTGTACTGGAGAGAATATGTGTAAAGAAGCAGGATATAAAAGGTACTGTCCTTGTGGTAAACCCACAAGAGAGAAAGCGTTTGAGCTCCATACTGTTTCAGAAATAACGCTTGATGTGGTTTGGAACATAATATGGCGTTTATTCACGGCAGCGTTTAGCTGAGTTTCTGCTGGTAGACAGCCTTCTCTTCACAGAGATCACTGCTTGCATGGGGACGCTCCAGAGGGGCGTGGCCAGCAGCAGGTCCAAAGGGGCGTGGCCAGCAGCAGCTCCAAAGGGGCGTGGCCAGCAGCAGCTCGGTTGCATTTAAAGGGCCAGACCCAGAATCAGCACTTTAGTAACAGGGCTGAAATAGAGGGGTATGAGGCATGCTACAATGGGTGATCTGTTTGAGCAAAACACTTCATAGACATGTTTTGTATAGATATGGCCCTATAATATATTGTTTAAATATAGCATAATAGGTGAGCTTTAAGATAAATCATTGACTACATACTACTATTGCAGTGAGACGCAATAATATAAAACCAGATTTATCAAGATTCTATTTTTGGAGGAGCCGGCGCCATATATGAGCAGCAAAAATGTTTCACCTGCTAGCATAAGAGCTAATGTTATGTCCCAAAGATGACCTCAGGAATGACCAGCCCAACCAAATGGTAGAACAAAAGTATTTTCATCATTAGGAAAATACATTTAATTCCGCCATGTATCACAACCGTGACTCGAAAAGAGTGAAGTTTGTTTGTTTTTGCTGCTGACTGTTTGGCCCCCCCTGCAGGTCTCAACCCTCAGATGCGAGAGGTGACATGTTGGATTGGAGATTGATACAACAGAGACCATCTGCAAAAGAACACATACTACTGTGTGTTTTTTTTAGTCATTAATGTTGTCAAATCTCTGGGGGAAACCTGATTGCCTTATCTTTTGATAAGTTGTCTGAGGGGGGTGGGAGGGTGGACTACACAACCCTGAATTTCTTGATGCTCCCCAATAACATTTGTTCTGACGCCGACTCTAGGTGACTTGGTGGATAATTATGATTTCATCATTTCAAACTCCTGCTTTTGTTGGGTTTGATCCACATAACCCAAAACCCTTTATTGCTGCAAATAAAAAAAGAATATTTCTGTGGGTCATATTTTACACAGTTATTGATGATATAATTGATTTAGTTAGTGATGAGTTAAAATACTATGTTGAGTTAATGTTTCTCAAGGGGAAAAAAGCAGGAATTAAGCGAATACTGAGCTGGGGAGCATTGTTTTCAGGCTTCCACTTGGACACACTGGAACATAGGGAAAGGGAATGATCCCAAACGAGCTGTGATAAACCTTCATGTACAGTGCCTGCCATGTACCAGCATAGACAGGCACAGTTAGAGACTATCTGGTAAATGAAGTGGAACATCTAGGACGGCATAAACAAATACATGAGCTGTGAGCATGTAATGATCATGCCAGGAACACATTTCATTTAGACTGCAGTGAACAATAAAACAGATACTGTACCTCCTTGAGACAGCCCATGAAGTTGTTGCTGACTGGAGACCCCGGCAGGTCTGCGGTGCTGGGACTTCCTCCCACATAGAAGAAGTCATCAGAGCCCAACATGGTGTAGTCTTCCTGGGTGTAACCCGTGGTGGTCAGAATCCCATCCACTGATATTGTCACCTGACAATGAGGAGTGAACAGTGAATGTGGAAATACAACTTTTAACTTGAATTTTCAGGACAGAAGTCTTTTCGAACTTAGAACTGAGATGGTTTTGCAATTTGAGTCTTAGACCTGCTGATCTTACATTGGTGTGGATATTAACTATTTCTAGGTATGAAGGGTTAGTAGAAACACTAAAGAAAGACATCAAATGGGTGAAGTTAGTCCCAGTAACTGACAAACATGAATTTATTTTCATCTTCATGTGTCACTAATAATGCACAAACCATGCTGTGTTTATGTGATCTTGTTTTATGTCTACATGTGAGGGAGGCAAGAAACTAACAGAATAAACACACATGATAAAAACACCCAACCCAACAAGAGGGAGGAGTCACAACAGAGAAAACCAAATGCAAACATGCAGGTCACACAGAAGGGCAGATTACACACACACTGTATGAAATTATTCAGAGAAAAATAAAATGTTCTAAAAACGTATCATCTGTGACAGGATTTCTACTAAAAGTTAGGGTCTAACCAGCAGAGGTGGAAAATAACGACGTACATAACTAATAACTGTCTGTTCCTGACAATGGCCATGGGTAAAACAGTGTGTGTGCCCTGGTGGATTCATCCATTTCTCTAAAGCAATATGGGTTGCCTCATAGTTTCACTTGTTAAGGAGTGTGAATGAATTGAGAGTCTGGTATATGGAGGACTCAGTCCATGTCAGGCCATGCACATATAGTGCACAGGTCAGAATTCTTAGAGACTTCCTTTTTATTCTGGGTGTAATATGCTCAAAATTGCATGTAAAAGGAGCATCTGGAATGAAGCAGATTAGTTCAAACCCTGAAGAAGCAAAGTAATATGTGACTTTAGCAGAGGGATAGATTTCAAAGGAAGGCAGAATCCCAACATCAGTGGATGGCCAGATGAATGACAAGATGAGGAAAGCAAACAGCAAAGGAAGGAAATCAAAACAGGATTTGTTTTAGGAATTGTAACCTGATATTCTGAAGTCTGAAGAGAGGAAGGGAAGAAGCACACAGCAAACCAAAAATGACATAAAGCAATGATATCTACCATGAAATGGAGAGTGTTTACGATAGCGCGTCCAATGCCTGTTTGCTTTGCAGAAAGGCGGGTAGGTAAAAAACAAAATTATACAATTGAAAAGAATACATGAAAGTTAATTAAAACCAAATAATAAAAAAGCAAGGGGCTGGTACACATGTTAGTAAAGCAATGGTTCATGTTATTCCTTTAATCTCTACTTACTTACAGTCAGGTTAAAAGCTGGAAACAGGAAGCAAGATTAAAAGGATTGGGAAAGAAATCTGATAAGGTTTGTCATTTATTTCCTAAAAGCGTCCAAAAAGAAAAAACACATTTAAAGAATGTTGTGGAGCGGCTTCATGATCAAGGCAGATTCACTTGAATCATACTGGTTCAAACTTTGACAGCAGCAACCTGCTCATGGTGCAGAGCTGCTCTTCTTAACAGCAGATGGGCAATACAGCGCCGATTCTCACATGTGAGTGAAAGTAAGAGTATTTCAATGTGAACAATGAGTTCTGGCTTCTTGATTGGCAAAATACTCTCTGAGGAGCTTTGGGAATAACTTGATGACAGGCTGTAGTGGCCAAAATCCCAAAGTTTGTCTTGTAACTCCTATATTTCAAAGGTTCCTTTTCTTGACCACATGTAGAGCTTGGGGCTGGGAAGCAGTGTCAGACTCGCAGTAAAAGATCCACTGGACGTTTTGGTTTCTCTTTCAACGTTTATTTTCCAGCAAAAAACAATATGTAACGTAAACTTAAACAGCAGATCCTAATAATCCGTCTTTTTGCTAAACATAAGGCTGCGTCTGCGTGTCAATGACGGTATTGCTGCTGCCTGCTGCCCTGCCGTCACACACCTGCACCTCCAACTTAAAGCTTTAGCCCCGCCCCCTTCACCTGAGCAAAGCGCACCTCTCACTGAAACAGAAGAATGCATTAATAAAGGTTCCAAATCAATCAAAACAAAATCAACTTAAATGCGGCTCTTACACACCGGCCCCTAATTGTTCTCTCAGAATCAATTACTCAAATTACCCAAACAAATAATGAATTTAGAAAAATAAAGTATATACATTACATCCCTTATTGATGTTTAAAGAAGACCTATTATTCTTCCTTCTCCAGGAGGCGGCACAGCTTAGCTATGGGCCTATCGATAACGGAGGTTTACGTCTGGAGCTTCACTGTACGGGTCAGACCTCTTGCATCAGGCTTGGTCTCCAGTACTCTGCCTAATGGCCACGACCCCCGTGGAGCAGTTGGGTCAACTACCAGGATGACATCTCCAATGCTAACGTTTTTCCTCACTGTGTTCCATTTCTGTCTCTCTTGGAGCAGCAGAAGGTATTCTTGTGTCCATCTATGTTTGCTGATGGAGAGTGGAGGTCAGCACCTGACGGACAGATCTTATGAGTCTTTCCCAGACTCCACCATAATGTGAGGCCGCTGGTGGATTGAAACTCCACTGGATTCCTTCAGGGTGCAAAGCGCCTTGGATTTTCCCTTCGTTTAGTGAACTCATGGCCTTTTTGAGCTCAGTTTGGGCACCCACCAGGTGTACAGCTCTGCTACTCATGCAGGTAAACAGGGCTACCATCCACGAGCGGTTGAACCACCGTTCGTGGATGTGTCGTAGTAGGAGATCTGAAGTGTGAGCATCTTTGGTCAGAATATAAGGGTGCTTGGTCTCATCAGGCATTGCAGATCTGTGTAGGCGGCCGCCTACTCTCATGATGCCTTCGTCCAGTATAGGATCGAGTCTACAGATCTTACTGCTCTTCTGCACTCTAAATGGAGCGGTTTCCAGCGCTGCCATTTCCACTGGGAAGGATTGCTTTTGAACATAGGTGATGACTGACCTCTCTGCCTGTGAGAGGTCTTCCACTGTGAGGAGCTGTCCACCAAGTGTGGTCCTGAAAGCGCTTAGCTCAGTGCTCCCCTTTTGGCTGCTCGAGCGGGTGGTGATGGGACCTGAGGAAAGCTCTTTACGCTTTTTGACGGTCAACATCAGAGCATTGTTCACCTTGAGATACCATGCCACTGCTTTAAGTAGCCTCATCCAATCAGAGATGTATGACATAAGACGGTCTGTGGGAGTTTCAATGCTTGCCACTGTTGTGAATACAGCAGCGTTTTTCCTGACCTCTGGGTCATTTTGCAACACTGGCTCAGAGGTCAATGATTTTTCCACAGGCCAACTTTCCTTTGGCTTCCATAGGAACTCTGGGGCATGTATCCACCTTTTTTGCTGCATGAATTTGACTGCACTCATTCCTCTCGTGGCGTCATCAGCAGGATTTCCCTTGCTGCTTACATATCTCCATTGAGACCGTTCACTATTGTGACGTATCAGTGACACTCTGTTGGCAACATAGGTCTTAAACCTAGTGTAGTCATTACCATACTTGAGTACTGTTTGGCTATCCGTCCAGAAGACTGAGGGGTTTAAGTCCATGTGTAGTTCTTTCCTCAGCATTTTGTCCACCTTCACCAACAGTGTTGCAGCTGCCAACTCCAGTCGCGGTACTGTGATGTGCTTTAAAGGAAGGACTCTGGATTTTCCTAGGACAAAGGCAACGTGAACAACATCCTGCATGTTAACCTGCCGAATGTAGCTTACTGAGCCATAGCCATTCTCACTGGCGTCTGAGAAGTGATGCAGCTGTGCAAACCTTTGTGTTCCATAGCTCTTTGGCTTCAGACAGCGAGGCACTTGGAAGTGTTTTATCCTCTCCAGACTTGCTATCCATTCGATCCATTTATCCGATATAGTCTGGGGCAAAGGTTCGTCCCACCCGAAACCTCTCTGGCAGAGCTCTTGTAGCAACTGCTTGGCTGGGAGAATCAGAGGAGCCAGAAAGCCGAGTGGATCAAAGATTGAACTTACAACTGAAAATATTCCTCTTCGTGTATGTGGCTTCTGGATGAGAAATGGTCAGAGTCCACACCCCACTGCAAACCCAATGTTCTCTCAATGGGGAGACTGTCTTTGTCGAGATCCAAAGTCCTAACATCCTTTGCCCTTTGCTCTGTGGGGATGGAGGCCCTGCTCTGCTGTTACTAACCCACTGGGTCAGCTGAAACCCGCCTTTTCTGCATAATGCAGTGAGGTCCTTTACTAGCTGGATGGCTTCAGTTTCTTTTGCGACTGACTTTACACAGTCGTCAACATAAAAGTTGCTTCGGACAGTTTCAGCTACTTGAGGTGGGAACCCATGTTCATTGTCGTCAGCCGTTTTTTGTAACGCAAAAATTGCACAACTTGGTGAGGACACAGCACCAAAAATGTGCACCAGCATGCGGTATTCTTTTGGGGGCCTACTGGTATCACCTTGTGGCCACCACAGGAACCGCAAGTAGTCCACATGAGATTGATCCATTCTGACCTGATGGAACATTGATTTTATGTCGGCCATAAATCCAATTGGCTCTTTGCAAAATCTCACAATGACTCCCACAAGAGAATTATTCAGATCAGGTCCCTGCAGTAGCTCTGTGTTCAGGGACACGCCTTGGTAAGAGGCTGCACAGTCAAAAACCACTCTAAGCTTTTTCTTTTTGGGGTGGTACACCCCATGGTGTGGTATGTACCATTTGTGTCCGGATGACTGTCAGATCTTCCTGTGGGACCTCCTCTGCATAGTTGTTCTCCAAGATGTCGTTGAGGAATGCAACATATTCCTGCTTGTAGTGCTGGTCCCTTTTCATCTTCCTTTTTAAGCCCTGCAGGCGCTGTTCTGCAATTTGGCGGTTGTTAGGCATGCTGACATTGGCTTTCCTGAAAGGCAACTTTAGACTGTAGTGTCCGTTTTGTAGGGTAGCCTCACTGGCTACTTTCAAAAACATTTTGTCCTCAACTGACATCTCTGGCTTTTCCTCAGATGACACTTCGTTGAAGTCCTGGTTGTACTGTGACATTAGAAGCTCTTCCAAACTTGTGGCTGATATCCTATTCACAGTCACCGTACTGCCCTCACCGCCATTTCTGAGTGGCCCATTTACAACCCACCCCAATAGAGTTTTTACTTTTTACATGTCATTTGTTAGACGCTTTTATCCAAAGCGACTTACATACATTCAGTACTGTGGATAATCCCCACAGGAGCAATTTGGGGTGAAGTGTCTTGCCCAGGGACACAACGACATGCTGACTGGCGGCAGTGGCTTAGTCTGTAGGGACTTGGTCTTGGAACCGAAGGGTCGCTGGTTCACGTCCCGATCGGACCAAAAAAAGATGGAGTGAGCTGGTAGCTGGAGAGGTGCCAGTTCACCTCCAAGGCCACTGCCGAGGTGCCCTTGAGCAAGGCACCTAACCTCGAAACTGCTCCCTTGGCGCCGGGTACCTGGCAGCCTCTCTGCTCTGCCACCTCTCCTATCTGCATGTGGTTGTGTGTTTGCATGTATATCCTCTGCGTTTGTGCATGTATATCCTCCCCTGTGTGTGTAATGTGTGTTAACAGAGTGGGGAAAGACATTTCCCTGTAAGGGATTAATAAAGTGTATCTTCTTCTTCTTCTTCTTCTTCTGCAGTGGGACTCGAACTTGGTATCCCCTGATTCGAAGTCCAGCACTCTATCCACTGAGCCACAGCCGCATAGGGGCCCTCACCTTGGCTATTAACAACCTCCCATGGCTCTAACAGCTTTGGAGCATTTGTGCCAACTAATAATTCCACTTTAGCACTGATACTGGGAAGTTTGACTTTGTTCAGGTACGCCCACTGCGTTAAGTCATTCTGGTTGGGAATGCTACTGGAGGTGACTGGCATCTCTTTCTGGGTGAAAACATCAGGAAGAGGTACGAAGTTGTCGCTGTCCAGTGCTGAAACTTCAATTCCAGGTATGACATGAGATGGCACCAGTTTTTTCTGATTCATTGTGCTTAACAGAATGTGTGTTTTTCTGCCTTTCAGGTTGAGTTTAGACATTAGTGCTTCGGAGCAGAAGGTAGCGGTGGAACCAGGGTCCAGGAGGGTAGCGGTGGAACCAGGGTCCAGGAGGTAGCGGTGGAACCAGGGTCCAGAAGGTAGCGGTGGAACCAGGGTCCAGAAGGTAGCGGTGGAATCAGGGTCCAGAAGGTAGCGGTGGAACCAGGGTCCAGAAGGTAGCGGTGGAACCAGGGTCCAGAAGGTAGCAGTGGAACCAGGGTCCAGAAGGTAGCGGTGGAACCAGGGTCCAGGAGGTAGCGGTGGAACCAGGGTCCAGAAGGTAGCGGTGGAACCAGGGTCCAGAAGGTAGCGGTGGGAACCAGGGTCCAGAAGGTAGCGGTGGAACCAGGGTCCAGGAGGGCATAGACTTGCAAGACTTGACTGCCTTTTGCTGCCTTAACTTGCACTGGGACAATGGACAGCACATTATTTTGTTCTCCGGCCCCTATGTGGCCACATAACTCTGCTGTGGTTCTGCCTGCTCCACCAGAGGGCCTTTCAGTCTGTTTAGTTGGACCATCTTTAACATAGATGTGCAGGGCACTTGGGTGGGCTTGCTTGCAAACTCTACAGGTGAGGCGTCGTTTACAGTCTCTACTAATGTGGCCTGTGGAGAGACAGCCAAAGCATATGCCCTTGATCTTTACAAAGTTCAGCTTGTTCCTATGTGTTTCTTCAAAGAATTGTTTACACCGGTCCAATGTGTGCTTGCACCTACAGAAGGGACAGGAGGGTTCAGGCTCTGTTTCTTTTGGGGAAATAGTGACACCTGTGGCAAAACTGCTGTCATACGCCTTTGAGATCTGCGCCTTAACAGGAAATCTTTACAGCCACCTTTCCTTTGGCAGCTGACTGGTCTTGAAGGTCACCAAAAACTGGGTCTGCTGCTATGCGAGCTTGCCTTTCAATGAAATAGACAAGGTCTAAAATCCTTACTCTACGACTGCGCTCCTCTTGCAGTGCGTAAGCTTTGCTGCGCCATCTCTCCCTGAGCTTGTATGGTAGCTTAAGCACAATGCTTCTCATGTTGGACACTGAAGGCTTCTCAATTCTCTCATTTCCCCTCCTCGACTCCTCGACTCCTCAGTCCTCCGGAAGTGACCCGGAAATGGATTTCAGCGCGCCATGTTGAAGGACATCTCATTTCTCTAAATGCACATTGAGGACCGAGCATCGAGCGTCGAGGAGGCTCTCTGGAGGAGCTATAACCGAGGATACACTGATGGGTCCTCCACAGTCCTCCACGGCTCCTTCGTGGATGTATTTCCGGCAACAGAGATGTTTCAAAGAGTCGAGACGCACGGCCGGACTTATCTCAGCCAATGACAGCTCTGCATGCATCCCCTGGATATTATTTTATTAACTGCTTTCATCGCGACGCAATGTTTACACTGAGAACAACTGTGAGGTCCGTGCAGGAAGCAGAGCAGTGTGTATAATATATATCACTCAGTATAACAGACCTACATTACTCTCTTTATTTGCTTTAGTTTAGTAGATATCTACAAACAAAGAGTCGATATCTTTCTAAAACCATTTAGTGCTTCACATAATAAAATACACAACGGCTGTATCCTGATATAGGCTATATTCTTTAGGAGCTGTGTGTGTTGTACAGTGTGTAGGTGTGTGTGGTACAGTGTGTGCGTAGTTGCGGCGGACAGACAGGTCTCAGTTGGTTTGATGTCCTCTGCTTACTTGTAATACTTGTAAATAAAACTTTTGGCCCGTAATTTCAATTCCCCATTTCAGCGACCAGAGAGGGGGCGGGGGGGGGGGGGGGGGGATATATCCAGTCTCTGATTGTGTTACGTTATTATGAGAGTGCTCTCATACTTGTTTGATTCTGAAATTGTATATAACAATATATGTGTGTATATGTCCGCATCTGTAGCCTGTTATTGTCTCATTATACCGCACTGTGAATGAATTCAAAGTAAATATATAAGTCATCATGAACACATCTGTCCATCAGACAGAGGGCTGCTGTGCCTCCTGTCATCATTAATGGACGTCTCTTTAAAATGACCGCTCAGAGGAGAGGAGTTCTCATTTCTCTAACCGCCTGCTGCTTCCCCTCCTCTCTCCTCGGCTCCCCTCCTCGACTCCTCCGCTCGCATCTCCTGTGGGCGGGACTAAGACACGAGGATAGGAGTCAAGGAGGGGAGTCAAGGAGGGGAATTAGAGAATTGAGAAACCTTCACTGTGTCTAGTTCCTCCAAGTACTCCATTTCCTCCATAGCGTTGCAGCCACTCCTTAGAAACATGGCGTAACCCTGCAGCGACCTTGAATCTTCAGATTGAACTAGGGGCCAGGATAGAGCTTTTTCCAGGTAAGCACAAGAGAGTTTGTATTCATTCCCAAAGTTTTCCTTCAGTAAACGTTTTGCTTTCTGATAGCCTCTGTCTGGAGACATGTATTCACAGCTTTTGACTAGCCGCTGAGCTTGGCCTCTGGTAAACTGTATAAGGAACTGCAACCTGTCTCTGCTCTTGTCTGTTTTGTTTTCAATACAATGTTCAAATGAGTGAATAAAGGACTTATACTCCAGAGTGTGTCCATCAAAGGGTGGAATATTTCCTTGCGGCAGCGTCGAGAGAAGTTGTTGTTTCACCAGAATCCTCGTCAAGCTGCTTTGATTCTCCAGTATTTGAATCATGTGGTCATCCTGTGCTGTGCTGGGCGTAGGGGGGCTTTGCCCTTGTGGCAGAGTTGGCTGTGTGCTTTGGGGTATGACAGGTGGAATATTGTGCACTGAGGTTGGTTGTGGCTGATGCTGATCATTAATGCTGTCTTCATGATGAATATCGGGCCAACTGTGAGTGTTATCTTCACGGACATTAAAAAAGGGAAAGTGAAGTGGGGCGCCTGCCTTGCTCCTAACAACTGGAGCACCTCTGTCATAAGGATCAAGTGAAATATCTGGCTGTGTATCTACCAGTGTGGTAGCTGCTGCTTCAGCCTGTACAGGGCTAAGCCCAGCTAATTCATTGTCTTTAAGATAGTTCATTGTGGCGGCTGCTATTTCTGTATGTAGTTCTAGTGTTTCTCTTCTTTTCTGTAACATATGTTCCTGTTCTTCAATGGCATGTTTTTCTTGTAACATAGAAGCTTTAGCCAATAAGGCTGCTCTCTCTGCCTCAGCATTGATGCGTAGTGAGGAGGAGGAAGAGTGGCTGGATTTTATAGACCTCGTTGAGTGTGTATCCACCTCGCTCAGACCGCCGCCTTCATTTGCATATTCACCTTCCTCAGCTTGCAGACCTCCCACTTGAATCAAGTTGAGTGAATCAGCATTTTCTATGTCGGTCATCCATTTAGTAACTTTGGCAAGGAATGTGATTATGATTGTACATCTCGGCTGATACCATTTCTCATCGTCCTCTTTTCTTGCGCTCTCATCCAACATTTGCGCATATGAGACATGCAAGGCTTTAAAATCATCCGTAAGTTCGTTAAACTTCAACATATTCCGTTTGACTTCATCCAGGTATTCCTTATCAGTCATCAGGCTGTTCACAATGTTCATTCTCCGTGTTAAATGCAAAGCTTTTCCTGATGTCGATGAGTGCAGCTGCGCCGCAGCCTCATCCATGTCTTTAACAGGAGGCGAGTCCGCCTCATCAGAACTCGCCATTTTAATCCAATATAAACTTCCAAAAAGTCTTCAAATGTTTAGAAACAGTTCTTGTTATTTCCGTTATCCTTGTATTTCACAGCTTAACTCAGGTTACTTCATAAGTTCATTCCTAAGAGGCTGTATTTCACCGCTGCTCTCTTTTTCTCCAACGTCACAGAAAAGTTGACAAATAAAAGATTCACTGTCCATGAACACAAATATCAAGTCCGTTTCTAAACACTTCAGGTATTTCTTCCAAACGAATAATCCTTCAGTGATGTTTGATCTGAAAGAACATACCTCCTCCCAAGTGTTTCTTTGTTTAGTCCACCACGCGTCGGGCCGCCGTTTCCTTTGTCTTTGATTCCGTGGATCCCTTTGATCCTCCAATAGTCCTCGTGTTTCCAATCACAGCGCGTCATTGACTCAATGTAGTGGCCAAAATCCAAACGTTTGTCTTGTAACTCCTATATTTCAAAGGTTCCTTTTCTTGACCACATGTAGAGCTTGGGGCTGGGAAGCAGTGTCAGACTCGCAGTAAAAGATCCACTGGACGTTTTGGTTTCTCTTTCAACGTTTATTTTCCAGCAAAAAACAATATTGAACGTAAACTTAAACAGCAGATCCTAATAATCCGTCTTTTTGCTAAACATAAGGCTGCGTCTGCGTGTCAATGACGGTATTGCTGCTGCCTGCTGCCCTGCCGTCACACACCTGCACCTCCAACTTAAAGCTTTAGCCCCGCCCCCTTCACCTGAGCAAAGCGCACCTCTCACTGAAACAGAAGAATGCTGGTTCCAAATCAATCAAAACAAAATCAACTTAAATGCGGCTCCTACACAGGCCAACATGATAATCTTGTGTGAGGTGTGTGGCCTGCGTGTGTGCACACTGCTCCTAATACTAGGAGAAATGCAGCGACCTTTGAGAGAAATTCCCAGTTTGAGATCAATAAAGTATCTATCTTCCCGTCTATCTTAATCATCATGATATCATTCAGTTCCATGTCATGTCCTCCCCCAGCCCTGGTTAAAGCTGCCCTCACAGAGACTGGTCAGGATTTGGTGCTGATCTGTCCCTCCTCGTGCCTGCAGTCTGCAGTTTCCCCCCCAGGGTCGCTGAGTTACTCAACCTGTTAGAGTCCCATCAGTTTATCAGAGCCTGATTTAGCAGAGTCTTCAGCAATCCTCAAGCACTCTCCAGGCCCTCCATGGCCTCGATGATTCCCCAGCCGCCTGTTTCCCTGACCTGAGCGTGAGGCCATGCAGACCTGCTGCACACCTGCTCCCCTTTGTCTCATCAGCCTGACTATAACTACTTCTGTTCTCCAGTCATTCATCCCAGATTGTTGTTTCAACACCAGTGGTAGTTACTCGCTCTAGGTTGCTTAGTCTAGTTTCTTAGTTATAAGATTTGTTTCCGTCCAGCCTCCTCTCCATCCCCCCCTGCTCTCTCACAGCCTCGCCTTGCATCTCCATGTCCTGCGTCTCCTGCCTGTCCCCTCATCCATGGCTTAATACATCTGTTCAACATGATCTGCTCATGAGTCTGTGTTCTGCGCCTAGAACTATCAGTGGATCACATCATTTAAAAAATTATGAACATAACAGTACTGCTCCAGGATTTGGAAGTAGCTTTTGAAAAAAAGCTGTAATTTGTGAATAGGCATATCTGTCATTGTCATCACATCATTTTTTGTTTGTAGGCAAAATCACACGTCCAGAGCCTTCATGTCAAACATTGAAAGCTTTTTGGAAATGAAAAGAAGTTCATCTTCTACCATTTGGTTTGCCGGTGTATTTGTTTTTGATAAGTGCAAAGGTGTGTACGGTCGATGGTGAGTTGTGTTTATCAAGGGGATCCAGAAATCGTACAATTTCTTTACTTTAAAAAACTACGGCAGACATTTTCTCTCTGTCTGTCTCTGGGTGTTGTTTTGTCCTTATTGAGTCTGTTAAATCTATTGTTGCTTTTTGTTTGTTGTTGCATCAAAGAAATGTTATACATACATAGAAATATATAGCGTACAATTATGTGAGACCTAGTGAATGCATAGTTCTGATTTCATCTTTATTTGACACGGTAGTGAGCTAATTAGACTAATGTCCAACACACGACTCTTAGCAGCAAACTTGAATTGCATGACACAGCCCTCCACCATCAACTCATTCAAACATTATCCTCAGACAGATAAGGAGGGAGGAAGGTAATGGAAAGAGAGAAAGAAAAAAGTCATGTAAAACCATGAGATGAAAAAGGACAGACAGATAAATTAACACCTGAAAATGAGTGACATTTAAAGATAAAACATGTTCAAAAAAACAAGATAATAGAACAAACTGTTGGGGTTCATTCAAAGTAAATCTACACAGAGCTATTAGCCAGGTTCAACTTGTCTCCTTTGCCTAATTGTTCAAACATTTTAACAGTGAGGACTTTTTCACAATGGTCAGCTAAAAAATCCTAAATGGATGAGTCAGCAAGCTCACTGGCAATGATCAAGCGAGTAAGCTGTGCATGCTGTTCTTTCTTGCTAACACCAAGCTTTCAGCTAGCTAGCATGTAAAAACACAACTGCTATACATCATCAACACCATAATTAAGATCAAATTCATAAAAGGTTTGCACATCCATCTCTTCCCCTTACCTGCCGGAGGTTGCGGGTCACTTTGACATCGTGCCATGAGTTGTCGTTGAACTTCCCGTTGACTGGCTCCACGATGGCCTCAAAGGCACCGGAGCCCAGGTTGATAACGAGGGAGACAGCACCATCCTTCAGCGCCAGGTTGACGTAGTCAGCTGACTTGCCAGTGTGAAGGATAAGGCCGTTGCGCTGCCACGTCTTGAAGGAGAGCGTTATCTCGTCGCTGCTGCTCTGGATGGGGTTCTGGGAGAGGTCGTAGCAGAAGTACTCTGAGCCACGGAAAGTGGCCACGTTCTCTTCCCTCGCTGTGGTGAGGAGAACAAAGAGGAAATAGTATATTTTCAGCCATCACACAGCAGGCCAGATTCAAATTAGACCCGAAACATCTACAATATGTCTTTTTAATAAACATAGATATAAATAACACTTGGGATTTGAATGTTTTCCAGAGCATCATGGATTTAATTTAAAGCAGAACATTTATGTTGAGAATTCTCAACATAAAATAAACAACAATATTGAAATGAGGGTCTACAACTACAAGTAAATAGCCTGCAAATAATATTATGTTATATTTCATAAAATGGTGCTAAAGTTGCTTGACAGCCCATCAATGTTTCATGGGATGATAAAAGTGATGAATTACATTCCAAACTTGTGATATGAGCGCAGTGGACCGCAGTCCTCCTCAATCTGATGCATGTTAACTATGACTAGGAAAATAACTCCGGATTCAGCCATTAGCAAATTGTACACATTTTAGGACAAAATTATTTCAACAAGGGCCATTTAAGTGTTCGTAATAAGTTGAGGTACCTTAAAAACAACTATCCACTGATTACCGGACGTCTCTCTCACAATGTAAGTATGGGAAAAAGGATTTGTATTCGACCCCATATCGTACATTGAGATTTAGAAGTTGTAATTACACAGTTTGCCCATTGTGATATGCAGATGATACCCTACTATAACTATCAATCAAGCAAATTAAAACAATCAATAAGCAACACTTTAACAGTCAAAAATAGGATAATCTGAGTCCAGAAAAGTAGAATGGGAGAAAGAGTCTCCTCTGGGGCCAGTTCACTGTTTGTGTTCGGGAGGCAGACACCCTCTCCACAGTTAAAAGTAGGCTTAGACTACCTCATGGATAAAGATTAGTTTGGACTCACTCAGGCCTGACTTGCACCAAGCACACAGTCTGGCTGCTGTAGGCTCAGACTAATGGGGGGCCGAGCTCCTCCTCTTCCTCTCTATGTCTTTCTATCTGCTGTTTCTATCATTCTGAATTCATGGCCCGTAAATGCCTGTCATCATCAGCAGCATCATGAGCGGAATCATCCTCGGACTTTTTGTGTCTCCAGTCAAAATGTAATCATGCAAAATGCCACATTTAATAGTGTGGATCATAAGTAGTGGCTGCGCCTGCTGTCTGGGTTCTGTTTGATGCCAATGGACACCACTCTGGATCCATCTTTTTTATATATGTTCACAATCATATTTTTGTGATATTTATTGTGTATATTTTAAATGTATTGTGTTGATAATTATGAAAACACAACATCTACTGCATCTCTATCCGCTCAGATTCGCTTCTGAGGCCGGTGCTGTTACTGTATCGTATTTGTACATACATGCTATGGACGTTTCATGTTTAAAATGTTTAAATCTTATAATTTAACATAGCTGAGACCAAATCTTTCAATTGACCTTATAATGAAATCATCAAGGGTCAAGGTTACTGCATTGACATTAGAAGGAAAAAGAAGACAGGATGCTGAGGTAAAACAAGACCACTTATGAATATAGGTATGTCTTTAATAATAAGCATGAATCGAGTTATAGTTAGCATATCATTTAACATTGTAAAAAGAGCTCCTCTGTCCAAAAATAGGAGCCTCTAGAGATATGTAACCCATGTCAAAGAGGAATGTAGGCAATTGGAGAAGTAAAAGGATCCTGCAGATAGCTATCATCTACAAACATCAAAGGCCTTATCTTGCCAGAACAATTGCCATTTCCTGTCAAATAGCCGGCTTGTGACACAGTGGTTATGCTTGTGATGATACAGAGAGAAGCCAGGACTGTGTCTGTGATCTTACTTACAGGGAAATACAGAAGAGCGACAGGGAAGTGCCGAAAAAAGAGAGAAAAGGACACAGCAGAGCTGAGAGATAACAGAGACAAATGATCCAGTCAGGAGTCATTATCTGTGAGATCATCTTTAATTAAAGCAATGTCGTTTAACTTAAAATACTAGACTGTTGACTCAGCCACAACACAGCACAATCTATCAGCCAGAGAGACACTACGAGGGGATGCAGCCATGATGTGCTCTGCAACAAAGGCAATTCCTGAAGAAGACTCAACACACTTAAGTAAGCATTTATCGTGATTCTCTGGAGCCTTTGAAATTATAATATAAAAGTGATTGCTAATTATCTCTGCAGGGCTCTAGACTTGTCAAAAGTGGTAGCATTTGCGATAATGTTTTGCGAGTAAAAAATGTGACATGGTTGCACTCTGCCTCCACTGTAAGCAACTGGTTTGCACAGGTTTGAAGACTTACAAATTGGCATACGCTTCTACAAAGCGATGCATTGCTTAAGTCCTTGACGAGAGCTTCCAAGTCACTTCAAAAAACACCCCAGCATCATGTGTCACTGTCCTTTCTACATTCAGACATTGCAATTGTTCATAGTCACAAAACACCTCCCAATAGGACAATGATCTTTTATTAATAACAGGAATGTGTTTTTAACAAAGCACACCATCAGCTGTTGAATACACTAGCAAAAGAGGAATTCCATTCGTAAATACGCTGTGTTCTCATCGCTGGGCAGGTTTGGGTGGCAGGGTACCAGCTAGATGATTAAATGTGCTACACAACGGGGGGTTACGTATTGTAACCCTAGTTATATAAGCACAGGCGGAGCCCTCTACTGGACTCTATGGGTACTACCTCTCAACCATACTATGCAAGCATTCACCTACTGAGATATCTATAAACGTAGCCGGCCCCTCGGGACGGGCCTACCTGAATGCGCGCGCAAGCTCACCGTATATAACCCGGCCTCGCCTCCTGACTGTCATCCTACACCCTCTTCAGCGAGCGGCATAGGACATACAGGGCCCTGAGTAGAGGCCTGTGCTTATATAACTAGGGTTACAATATGTAACCCCCCGTTATATCTTACACAGGCTCCGCCCTCTACTGGACTCTATGGGTACAGTGGGTGGAGCCCTGATGCATAAACGCCCTGTCGTCCAACAACATCGACCCATCACACTGCCCCTGACCGGCTTTTGGTTAACAGCCACTGCCCCGCAACTTCTTCTCCTCCGGTTGTGACAGTGGAGAAGTCAGGGCCGCAGCTTACTTGGCTGGTAGAGCACACTCAGACACGCTTACCTCGTGAAGAGTGTGCATGGAAAATAGTGAGGAAGGCGCCCTGCTTGGGGCTTACTGCACACCATGTTCCCCGGGTCCCTAAGGAGCATGGGAAAACATAAGTGCATTATACTGGGGGGGGTCAGATACCTACTGAAGTCAAGGCAAGTAGCAACGCTGTCTTCCATGACAGTGCTTTCAGAGAGGAGAGCTCCAGAGGCTCAAATGGTTCTGTGACCAGAGCTTCGAGCACCAGCGGCAGGTCCCATTGCGGGGAGGAGGCGTGCACTACTGGGCGCTGCCTCCTGACCCCCTGCAAAAACCGCAACATAAGCGGCTGACTGAAGGCTGACCTGCTGCCAAATCCCTCATGGCAGGACGAAATGGCTGCTGCATACACTTTACCTGTGGAATGAGCAAGCCCCCTGTCCACCAGTAACTGCAAGTAGGACAGAATAGAGCCCAACGTACAAGATAGGGGTTCTAGACTCCGCTCCTCACACCATCGCTGGAATCCCAACCACTTTGGCCTGTAACAGGCTGTGGTGAATCCTGCTCTTGCTGCCTGGATAGTCTGAATAACTTTGTCAGACAATCCACCCTGTCTCAGCCTGTCCCTCTCAGGAGCCAAGCCTGGAGAGGTTGGCCCAGAGAGGGTAACGCCCCTATTGCACCTGCTTCCTGAGACATCGCCCCACAGAACTGAGGAATCGCCCAGGGCTGGCCCACCATCATCTGTGTCACCTCTGCGAACCACGGCTCCCCCGGTGATCTGGGGCCACTAGGATGACTGACAGATGTTCTCGTCTCACCCTCTCCAGGAGGGGGAGAATGAAGCGCAGCGGTGGAAAGGAGTAGAGCAGCTTTCTTGGCCATGGCTCGAGTGCAAACACGTCCACCCCCAAGGGTGGATTGTCCCGCCGAGCCAGGGACAGCTGTCACCGTTGTCCCCTGTCGCAGTCTGTGAACTGCCCGAAGCAGGGATGCCTGTCTGCTCTCTGACAGGGTGGCGCATAGCCTGCCTGCATTGAGCAACATCCCCAGATACTCCACCTGCTGGTGAGGTATGGGACTGCTCTTCTTCCAATTGACCGCAAATCCCAACTTGATTAAGTGTAGGATCAATTGGGCTGTGTGAAACATTGCCCATTCCCTGGACCTGGCCATGACTATGAGGCCGTTCAGATAAAAGAAAACCCTCGTGCCATGGTCGCGAAGCGGCTGAAGCGCTGTGGTCACACATTTGCTGAACGTGTGGGGATAGGGAATAGCCGAACGGTAGTGTGTTGTACTCATAGGCTATCCCCTGGAAGGCAAAACGCAAATACTTTCTGTGCTCTGGAGCAATTTCGACATGAAAGTAAGCGTCCTTCAGGTCGATGGTTGTAAACCAATCGCCCGGCTGCACTAGTTCCAATAACTGTTTTATGGTTAACATATGGAATTTTTTGCAGGCAATGTGCTGATTCAGGATGCGGAGATCTAGAATGGGTCTGAATTCCCCTGTCTTCGTGGAAACCAGGAAGTACATGGAATAAAGCCCCTTCTCTCTGTGCTGAGGGTGCACAACAGACACCGCCTGTTTTTGCAACAGGGCCTGAATCTCTGCCGAAAGGAAACCTATCTCCTCCTGGGATGATAGATTTGCCTCTCTTATGCTGTTAATACACAGCTGAGCTTCCATTCCGCATAACACTGTGTTAGGGGGCAAGCAATCAGCCGTGGAGCCACAACCAGGAAGCTGTGGTATTCCCTGGTGGCCCACTCCGCCGCCAAACTTCCCATGAAAGGAAGTTCGGCCCATGGGGGGCTGACACAGAAAGGGCCGATTTTCTATTGAGGTCCTTGAACGCACCGCTCCGCCATAATGCAGTCTTCACCCAGACGGTAAAATTCATTAATCTGAGTTTTTACGCTAGGCGCGGTGTGTCTCCTGACAATAACACGCCGGCCATAATGTCCCTGTACCCGCATAGCGCTTTGATAGCATTTCCTGCGGTTTATTACCCTCACATGCGCATGCCCACTAGCTGCTTCCTTTACTGGAGTTACAACTGGGGCAGCGAGTGGGGAATCATGGGGAATAACATTATGAGGAAGTGTGGAATTGTGGAGAGAAATTACACTTAGACTGGGATTAATGCAATCATTTTTATTGAAAGTGCGTGTCACAATCTTTGCATCAAAGAGGGAGGAGGCGGGATTCGCCCTCGCGTCCTGGGTGGAGAAAGTCACTCTCTCCGCCGGGACGCTTCCTCCCACCGCCAGTCAGCTCCGGGAGGACAGTGCACCCCACGCAGAAGCCCTCTGCTGAGGTGGAGCCGGAGCAGAAGCCTGTCGAGGTCGGACAGTCCGTCCCCGCGAGTGCCGGTATTGAGCTGGTTCCGCGGGACGAGCCGAGGAGGTAGAGGGGGCAACGGGAGCCGTGGGGGCTCTGTACCGGCGCCTCTCTCTCCTTACCACCGTAGCGCCGCGCTCTCTCCCCTGAGGAGGAGCCCGAGGAAGAGCCAGCGGCAGCATGCGGCTGAGCTGCACCCTCTCTTCCTCCAAGCGACTGAAGCGCTGTGTGACCGAGGTGATCGATCCAAAGAGCCCCTCCGTGGATACGGGGCCCCCAGGGGATCATCGTGATTCTTCCTGGAAAGCGCGGTGAGTCCCAACCACACGTGACGTGACGCCACTGTGGCCAGGGACATCACAGATATCTGGCAACGGGGGTGAAATGAAGGCCGGCTGCGCCGGACGAACCGGGCCATAGAACCCCTGACGGAGGCGGCTCACCGGCTTCGGTGGCAGTGGTGAGGGGAGCGGTAGCCCTACACGCTCCGCCGCCATGGCCATCACCAAGGGAAGTCTTGACGTGCAGACCTGTGCGGTGGACCCTCCTGGACGTGGGACCCGGAAGCACCAGACATCGAAGAGTCCTAGTCGTCTTCCTCCTCGAGAAACGGGGCCGCCCGGCCCGCCGGAATGGCGAAAACGAATGGCACCTCCCCGGCCACATCCTGTTCCTCCATTTCCACCACCTTGAGGTCCACCTGGTCCTCCACCTCCTCCGGCGAGACATAATAAGCCTGGAAGTGCTCCAGACGGTGCCGGCGGCTGAGCTGTGGGAGCATACGGCAGGCATTGCAGGACGGAGACTGGGTCAGGCCGTCCGCGGCGTGGTCAGGCCCCAGACACTCAAAACAGAGGTGGTGGGGATCGGCACCTATGATTAAGCCAGTGCATGTAGGACAGGGCCGGGGCTCAAGGAGTGGTGAGTCCATGATTTAAGTTTCTTTCTCTTTCTTTCACGTTTACGTTGAAGAGAAAAGGATGACAGTCAGGAGGCGAGGTCGCCTTATATACGGTGGGCTTGCGCGCGCATTCAGGTAGGCCCGCCCCGAGGGGCCGGCTACATTTATAAATATCTCAGTAGGTGAAAGATATAACAACAGATATAACAACAGATAACACAAAACGACCTCGTATTTACAGGGCTAAATGTACATACCTAGAGACATTGACAAGTACCAACAGTATCAATTATCATTGCACCTATCCGAGCTTTGAAAACAGGCCGTGGAACCAATTTGCTCATTTTCAAATCTGATGGTAATGAATAGAGGATGAAAATAACTTATTTAAGAGTGAAATGAGAATGAAGTGAGGAGATTATTATCAGCCGATAATGGTTTTAATGGCATCCAAAAGCCATTACATTCAGAGCCTGCCTTTGATGAATGAGCTTGGATAAGTCCTGCAAAGGGTCATCCATAAAAATGTCAGAAGGAGAAGTGGCATCAGGAAAAGTTATTGCTGCAGTAAATCTCCCTTATGCTTGGAGGGTAAGGAGAAGATGCATGTTCAATGTAGCAAAGAAAGTGCGGTTCTAAGGCCGCTGATGCACTGCCAGATTCTCGGATACGCCTTTGGAGGCGGCTTATGGTAGAGAAATGAACATTTAATTCACAGGCAACAGCTCTGGTGGACATTCCCGCAGTCAGCATGCCAATTGCACGCTCCCTCTAAACTTGCGACATCTGTGGCGTTGTGCTGTGTGATAAAAGTGCACATTTTGGACTGGCCTTTTACTGTGAGCAGCCTAAGGCACACCTGTGCAATAAACATGCTGTCTGATCAGCATCTTGATATGCCTCACCTGTGAGGTGGATGGAGAAGTACTCACTAACACAGATTTAGACACATTTGTGAACAATATTTGAGAGCAATAGGCTTTTTGTGTACATGGAAAAAGTCTTAGACCTTTGATTTCAGCTCATGAAAAATGGGAACAAAAAGTGTTGCGTTTTTGTTCAGTGTATCAGTGTTTGGTCTATCAGTTTCAAGAGCATTCTTAGAGAATGTACGAATTCAGCCAGAGCTAAATAACCAGCACAGTTATATTCAAAATGTCACTGTGATACAACTAAATATTTCATAATAAATGTATAGTTGATATTTCTCAATCATTTCACTGTCTTGTCAGACAGCTTCACGGTTAGCTGACACGCAAATACCTACTTTATAAATATAAAGCAGCTCAAATAAAATAAAAGTTGAAGCAGGTGTGTTTGTTTCAACTTTGACAAGATTAAGTGGCTGTGAGTGTATGTGTATCATACATTATTAAAAAAGCTCTGGCAAATGAATAATATGGACTGTTTTGTAAATCATTAATATTACGACAGGCCTCAGTGGCACCTAGCTAATGGTTGTAGAGGGAATATTAATCTGCAATAAATATGTCATTGGCTCATACATTAGTAAGTGACATTGTGATTTATGGTGTGTGGATTTTCCTGCAGATTTCTGCATGGCTGACTGAATACGTTTGTGAATTGGCCATTGTGTCTCTATTATGAAACATTCTCAAAAAAGTCTGGCCCACAAAAAGAAAAGGAAATTAACAACAAATGTGACACTATAACATAGCATCTTTGTAATTCATATTGTGCATTTAGTTTGTGTTTATGCAGCAACGAGAAATCGAGGGAGAACAGCAGCACTTACGGTAATGGTTGCTTGTGACATCAAAATGTTCCATGATCTCAAACTCTCTAAAGTAAAATGCTCTCTGACCCAGTTTGGACATGTTTAAGAAATGCTTTGCAAAAGCAAGAAGATGTACGCAATGCAGTTTTTTTCTTCTTCTAGCTAGCAGTCCGTTGCTAAGGATGGCAAACCGAGGACGCTCTGATCAAGGGACCATGTGCAGTCATATCAGTCCTCATGAAGAAGTCCAGTCAATTAAAAGTCAGCAGTGGCCAAAAAAAACAGAAAAAAACATTCCTCCGTGAGAAAGACTTAAAGGTCCCCTATAATGCAAAATGCACTTTTGATGTCTTTTATACATAAATATGTGTCCCCGGTGTGTAAGGAGACTCATAAAGTGTCAGAAAATAAAACCGGCTCTCTTTTCCTCCTTACCCACATCTCTAAAAACGGGGGTATCACGGAGCTGATTCAGATATGCTGCGGTCATGATGACATTACTAAAATGTGGGCTGGCTTTACGTTGAACTCCTGGGAACGTCCCACCCACGGCCCAACCTATCGTCCCCAATCAGAAACGTTGCTGTATCAGAAACAATGCGCAACGTGTTTTGGAAGTAATATGGTCTGTGTTTACATTAGCAAGCATCGCTAACACTCAGAGCTAACGCTGTACTGGAGAGAATATGTGTAAAGAAGCCGGATATAAAAGGTACTGTTCTTGTGGTAAACTCGTGAGAGAGAAAGCGTTTGAGCTCCATACTAATTCTTGATGTGGTTTGGAACATAATATGGCGTTTATTCACGGCAGCGTTTAGCTGAGTTTCTGCTGGTAGACAGCCTTCTCTTCACAGAGATCACTGCTTGCATACGGACGCTCCAAAGGGGCGTGGCCAGCAGCAGCTCCAAAGGGGCGTGGCCAGCAGCAGCTCGGGTTACATTTAAAGGGCCAGACCCAGAATCAGCACTTTAGTAACAGGGCTGAAATAGAGGGGTATGAGGCATGCTACAATGGGTGATCTGTTTGGTATTTTGAGCAAAACACTTCAGAGACATGTTTTGTATAGATATGGTCCTATAATATATTGGTCAAATATAGCATAATAGGTGAGCTTTAAGGAATGTTGTCTTTCCATAATAGCAGATGGTGTAGTATATATATGAAAGTACCTGCTTGATATGTTCAATATGGATACCAATAGGGACTTTATGAAAGTAAGATGCTGAACCAAATACAATTTCCTTTGTGTTCTTTGTGTGAATCTGATTACTATCATCATTATCATAATTATCAGTCCATTCAACCACGTTGTTTATGTTGGTGCAGCCCAGGGTGCTCCGAGTTATTTAACAGAGATATCAGTGCTGTATCATCAGAATCCTCAGAATCTTTTGATTTGCCGTGTACAAATATATTTCCTGTCTCCCAATATCTACATTGACTGTGTGAGGTCAAATATATGGTTATTTGAACATCACTTTTTATTTATTAAATATTTCTGCATAATGTAAACTCAGCTGTGCAGTAGTGCAATCAAAAACTAATACACACGAAGAAGGAAAACACATACATGACAAGAGTATCCATTTATGAGCTTTCTGATTCTCTGCTGCTCCCTGTCTGTCTCTTTCCTCAGACTGAAATTGTTCCTTTTTGTCAGAGCTACAGGTCACACAGACGCTGTCCTCTAGAAGCAATTTCATAACCAGCTAATTTGAATTTGCCAGATCCTTTTTCATCTTCTGGTATGAGGAGTTTTTCATTAATTCCCTCATAATTTCAATTACAGGTTCATCATGATAGCAAAGGTGATGGGGAAGCAGTGGCGGTGTGTGAGGAGAATGTGTAAGACTTTTAGACAAACGGACCAAACGTCTGGTAAGTATCACTACAGTAACTGTTGAAAGACAAATATCCATTAATGCTGTCAATGTTCAAAATGCCTGTGCTTGCTTATTGGATATTAAAAGTATATCTTAACTCATGTCATACCTACAGTATACAGAGTGGTGCAATGTAAGTGTCCTTTTTGGTGTAAAAATACATTTTTAAATTCAGAGCCAGATTTACTATTCCGCCTGGTGTATCAATTGACAATTATAACTAAAGTAATAATGAAAGAATAAATGGTAGAGTCATGTTCACAGAGTAAGATTGTATTCTGCTGGATTTACTTTGGTCATCCACTTTTTGTCAGTTGCTAATCATTTAGCACAAGTTGCCCATTTGATGTTTCTGTAACACAAAGAAGGAGCTGATGAAGGGCCGTGCCCTGGCAGTCACATTTACTTGCACTTTGGCAGGATTCACCTACTGGTTTCAAAATATAACATCCAGCAGAATAATTTCCATTGTCTCTAGGATTGGTGGTTGATTTTCATTGGTGTCAATGCACAAAAATGCACATTTTACAAAATGCCTTGCTAATAAGCAGAGCTGGACCAGTTCCAACATTCACACATGAAGAAAGAACTAGAACGCAAAAAAAAAGCAGCTTTACATTGATGATGTTGTTATAGATCAATACAGTCTTCAGTGTTTCCCACAGAATTTGATTCTATTTGTGGGGGCACCGCACCCCGCACCCCTCAAATAACAAAATACATGCAAGTTC
Organism: Trematomus bernacchii; assembly: GCF_902827165.1. Classification (NCBI taxonomy): domain Eukaryota; kingdom Metazoa; phylum Chordata; class Actinopteri; order Perciformes; family Nototheniidae; genus Trematomus; species Trematomus bernacchii. The sequence goes on along the minus strand of NW_022987649.1, from coordinate 164,022 downwards.
ATGGCTGAGTGAGACACACCGGAGTTGAGGATCTGTGGGGTTTATTCTCCCAAAAATATAATTTTAAATGTACAATTTAGGCATTTAGCAGACGCCTTATTCCAAAGCGACTTACGATTACCAATTACGGGGCATTTTCCCTGGAGTAACTGAGGGCTAAGTGCCTTACTCAAGGGCACACTAGTGGTGGTGTTCAAGGCGGGATTTAAACTTGCAACCTTTCGATCATCAGCCCACCAAATCCCCCTATCTTGTGAACCCTGTTGGGGTTCCACAAGGTTCCATTCTTGGACCATTACTGTTTTCTCTGTACATTAATGACTTGCCTAATGTATGTCCTGAGTTGAATGTGCAAATGTATGCCGATGATGCGGTCATCTTTGTACACGGGAAAAATACAGAAATAATCACATCTTGTCTCTCAAATGCTTTGGACAAGGTTCAACACTGGCTGAACAACATTTGCTTACAGTTAAAAGCAAAAAAAACAGTATGCATGATGTTCAGTAAACGACCAGTCAAAATCGAAGGATCCAATGTGTTTTTAAACGGAGCAGAACTAGAACTAGTCCCCCACTTCAAGTATCTTGGAGTCATATTGGACTCGAACATGACTTTTAAGAAACATATCAAGAAAGTATCCAATACCATTCAATTCAACTTGCAACATTTTAAACAAATTAGACCTTTCTTAACTGTCAATGCTGCAAAGTCATACCTCCACTGTATGATTCTATCCCACATTGAATACTGTTTTACAAACTGGTCGTTTGCTTGTGCCACAAACCTGAAACCAATAGAACAGCTGTACAAGAGAGCTATCAAGGTTTTTGACAGAAAGCCTTATTCATACCACCACTGCACCATCCTTGAGAAACACCATTTCTTGAGTTTTGACAATTTTAAGTCTTTTAAAAGTATGTGTTTTTTTAATAAATGTTTACATGGACTGCCCCCCTCAGGGGAATTCATCCACAGAAAACACACTGGACGCTGCACTAGGTCAGAAACCAGAAGAGACATCCACCTACACTGGTTGCCGGTCAAGTCCCGTATATCGTACAAAGTACTCCTCCTCACCTACAAGTCCCTCCATGCCCTTGCCCCCCAGTACCTATCGGACATCCTTCACCCACATGCCCCACCCCGGAACCTGCGGTCCTCAGACTCTGGCCTGCTTACCATCCCCCGCACCAAACTGCGAACCTTCGGGGACAGAGCCTACAGTGTGGCAGCCCCCACCCTCTGGAACGCTCTCCCTGCGGAGATTCGCAACATCCCCACACTCGAGGCCTTCAAAAGGGCCCTCAAGACCCATCTGTTTGCCAAGGCTTTCGGCCCCTAATCGATCTGTTGTTTTGTCTGTCTGACTTTTGTTTTGTTATGTTTGTTTTTCCTATACTAGTTGTAAAGCGACCTTGGGTCCCTTGAAAGGCGCTATATAAAATAAAGCTATTATTATTATTATTATTATTAAAACCACCAGATTCAGAGACAGTTTCATCCCACTGGCAATAAGACTGTTAAACACCTGAACTGTTGAAACAACATCCACAATATTCATCTGGCTGCTACTTAAACAATTATTGATCTATTTACCTAATATATCATATTTCAATGACTTGCATATAGACTCTTATTGCACTATTTCACTATTTCACTTTTTTAAACTATTGTTCTTCTTGTATTTACTATTTACTTGCACTATATTTTTCTGTGTATCTGTGTTTTGTGTTGCACTGTTGGAGAAGCCTGTGACACAAGATTTTAATCGACATAACTACTCTGTAGCTATGTTCGTTTGACAAATAAAGAACCTTGAACACACACATACACATACACACACACAAACACACACACACACACACACACACACACACACACACACACACACACACACACACACACACACACACACACACACACACACACACACACACTCATACTCACAATAGGGCGTGGACACACACCAAATAAGTGATTACACGCCCCAGTGGCTGCATTATGATCTCACACCTAAGGCATCATGGCTGATGGTGCTCAGATGGCAAAAAAAGGAGCTATGAAGCAGAAGATGTAGAAGATAACTGTAGCCTGTGATATCGACCAAGCCAGTTGTCCCTCATTTGCATATGCATGCACAGACACGTACACACAGAGATTATAAAATGAAGGTCTATAGACTGTAGAATATGTTGTGAAAGATAAAACGTATCCCATAAAACATGGTAGAATAGAATGGGATGGATGAACCCCTCTTTAATGGTCACACATGCACACAGCACACACAGTGACATGTGTTCTCTGCATTTAACCCGTCCTAGTACCAGGAGTCTAGTACGAGGAGTCTAGTACGAGGAGCAGCTATTGTACAGCGCCCGGGGAGCATGGGAGTGAGGGGGGAAGGGGGTTGTCCGGTGCCTTGCTCAAGGGCACCACGGCAGGGCCCAGGAGGTGAACTGGGACCTCTCCAAGTAGCAGTCCACACTCCATATTTAGGTCTGGTCGGGGACTTGAACCGGCGACCCTACGGCTCCCAGTCCAAGCCCCTACTGACTGAGCTGCATCACTCTGATGCCAGCTTTTTCTAGTGTGTTTTTAAACTGACTTTTTAATTGGAAGAACTCCTTTACTTAAGAAAAAAGCAGCAATACAACAGTACAGTCAAACAGTAACAGTAAGAAATAAAAATACTGACTTGCAAATAAATGTCATGCATGCATTGTGAAGTACAAAAGTATTAAAATCGAAATATACTTAAAGTACCAAGGTACAAGTACTTATTATGAAGTATGGCCAATTTGAGTTTAATATATATTCAATTATTGTTCTTTAATTATTGATGCATTAATGTGCATCACTTCAATGTTGCACTTGGTTAAGGGATAATATATATGAATTACTTTATATACCGATCGGTACCTATAATAATTTATTATGCTTTAATAATTGATTTAGAATTATTGTACTAATAATCTAAAGCAGTAAATGTACATTTGTAAACAGGATTCTTTCTATTTCCTAGCGTAAGGGTGGTGCCTGTAGGCTGGAGAACTCAACTCGGCCTTCTCATGGCCCTGATCATCCTCAATATTAGCACAGGCGCTCAAAATGCTCAACAGAATATTTAGAGAAGGCAGAGAGACATTGACCTTTGTTCAGTGCAGAGACTCACTTCTATTTGATCCCAATGCTACCGAGGCCCTTACAATGGTTAAATCATCACAATGTGCATAAACCTCTACCAGTCATTTTGTGTCTTGTAATGAACATTGCGTCAAGGGGGCTGCTCAACGAACATTTCAATGCATATATTTTACGTTTCAGCCAATCAGGCAGTTTAGCCCCAAAGCATTACTGTATATGATTTATTATAAACCCCTGTTGTAAAGCATCAGCTATCCGCATCTGGACGCAAGATACAAGGAGAGAGGGAACAAAGAATAAAGAGGCAAAGTGAAAAAGAGTAAATCCTCAGCCCCTTCTGTAACACTGTAATCTGAGGGGAGGCAGTGTGGTGGAGGATGGCTGAAGGAGACAGAATCACAAGGGAGAGGGCTGAAGGGCGGGAGGCAGTGAAAACGGTGGTGGGGGGGTTAGAGGGGAACAGAAGATAACCATCAGTAATTTCAGCATGCTGGCGGATTTCCATTTGTTTGGTGGCTTGACCAATGATGTGTTGAGATGTCTGCAGCACACGGCAGTGTGGAGCTGAAACACAGTGTGGGGGGGGGGGGTTGGGGAGTGGAGCCGCTGAGGCATTCACTCAGAGGAAGAGAAGAAGAGGAGCTGCCATTTTGATGGCATTAGAGAGAGGAAGCTGAGCTTTTCAGGCAATGGCTTCCTCTCTCTCTCTCTCTCTCTCTCTCACTGATGTTTGATTCAGCTCGTCCTCTCACTGTGATACACATTCTGGGAAGCTCCTCCTACTACTAGTGAGATTTAAGCTACCGGTAGCTGCACGTTTATACCTGCCTAACCGTGCCTCCATTGTTACGCCACTTCACAGCTGGTGTAAGCTAGTTGCTATGCGAGCCTCCACAGCGTGAACTACAGGGGGGTTACAATCAACGCCATCCCAGGAGGGGCTGTTTCTCTCGGACGCCCAACTACACCGGACACCAGGCTTATGATAATTGAATTAAAAAATAGTTTTTGTTTGGAAATAAATTGTAATCCCTAAACTATCTACGTACACAGTCTATGGAGACAGTAAACACTCATTTAAAACCAACAAATCAATGAAAGTCATTTGAGTGTGTGTGTGTGTGTGTGTTTGTGTAACACGAGGTATGTGTGCACATGTGCACATCTTCCCACATATGCAGATGTATAAATGACCCAATCCACTCTGACACATGCACTCTCTCTCTCACACACACACACACACACACACACACACACACACACACACACACACACACACACACACACACACACACACACACACACACACAAAGTCATAACCCTCTGAGGCATGATGATTGTCCCTCTGGGCTTTTATTTACTACCGGACATAATGCCCCAACCCCAAATCCCCCCCCCATCCCTATCACACACACACACACACACACACACACACACACACACACACACACACACACACACACACACACACACACACACACACACACACACACACACACACACACACACACACACTCCTTATTGGCTATTATCTGGGCTGTTGGATCCTATGTTGATACCTAATGAAGGGCCACGGTTGCAATTTCTCAGCTGACAGTCACCATGGTTACAGGAGAACATAGGAGGAGGAGGAGAAGAGGAGGATGAGCAGGAGGAATTATTATTATTTAAAAGAGAGGAAAGTGATATCTGAAAGAGAGAAAAAGGGGCAGAGGTAGTTCTATGACTAATAATTGATGTTATTCAAAACATATTTTAATAAATTCCGGGTGTTACAGCAACCAATACTGAGAAGATAGAAAACGTATAGTGAAAAGGTTAAATAACATTCATGTTTTAACTCTCTGTTTGATTCTACCGGTCTGCTTGAGGTAAATAAATTCAACTTGCAACATTTTAAACAAATCAGACCTTTCTTAACTGTCCTTGCTATGTTTATAAATGTCATGTTCTTATATGTTGTATGTCAGGGACTACGGATGGAAATTAGCTCAAAGCTAAAATCCAGCTCGTTTACACTTGTAAGCATTATTTTGTTTTAAAGTGTTCATCAATGTGCACTGTCTCGATTCAAATAAACGATTAAATGAAATGAAATGAATAATTAACTCTAAATGTAAACTGTAATTTATGATATCATGGGTCCTGTTTTCATAGTTTGTACTATCCTTTCTGTTAAAAGCTCATCTCATAGAGATCTGGAATTATTAAAGTTTCAAGGAACCTTGACTTCTTCCTCCTTTTCACTGTCCATCTTTTCTTTTTTCTTTCACTTGTGTTGTTTCTGTCAGCCACACTTCTGTGTGATCTCCAAGCTCCTCTCCCGCTGCCAGTCACCATTTCTCTCTGATGGACACTTTGTCCTTTACCTCAAAGACATAATTGCATTTTGAGAGGAACAGATGACATGAAAGGCCAGATTAATCACAACACTAAACTCATTTCTAAAGGACAGTTGTAAGGTGATGGGCAATGACACACACTGTCTGCACGCAGCGGAGAACGTCTCCAACAATGAGATGTGGCAGCACTAATACTGCTGCTCCCTGCCTAATGAGAGGAGACTTGTCAGTGTGTGTGTGTATGTCTGTGTGTGTGCATGTCTGTGTGTGTGAATGTCAGTGTGTGTGCATGTCAGTGTGTGTGCATGTCAATGTAGGTGCATGTCAGTGTGTGTGTGCATGTCTGTGTGTGTGTGTGCTTGGCATTTTGGGTTCTTCATTAATGTGGCAAAATTCCAAATAAAGAAATGTGCAATGTTTGGTTTTGAAAATATGTGTTCTGTGAAGTTTGGTTTAAACATTATTATTCAGAGTGTATGAATGACATGTATTTGTTTGTGTTATAGTTGTTTAATATGATCACAGTTGTGTGTATATCATTTTTACTGTCGTTGTTGTTTCTCCTGATATAACTATTTTATGAATTTGTACGATTAAAATAACATACTGAAACTCGTAGTCACAGACTGACAATTGCTAAATTACATTTAAACATATAACCAGCCCACTGCTTACCACACTGCTGTTCAGCTAGGACTTTCACTGAATGGCACATTCTGGGCCTGTGTGTTTGAATATGTAACAACAGGAGGAATGACAACCCCTCTAAGGATAAATTAAGTATAACTTATTTTTTACATACTATTTAAACATTTTAATGTATTTTTGTAGAGCTTCATTGTAAATTGTTTAGGTCTCTGTGGATGTTGCTTTTGCATCAGGTGTGTTTCTGTTCATGTTGATTGGAATATATACTAAATATATATTGTTTACACACACACACACACGTAAGCATTTGTGTCAGCATGAAGTGACAGTGGCGGGGGGGTAAGATGGTTTGAAGAAAATAGTAAGTGATTTTGGATAGCAGCAGGGAAGCCCATCACTCACACACACCCGCGAGCAGCACACACACACAATGGGCCTCGGCAGGCCTTCCTGAGGCTAAGTGGCGTTAACCTCTTTCTCTCATGGGGCCCAGACAAAAGCCCCAGAGGAGCGCTAATAATCACCTCCTCTCCGGCCCCTCCCCCACTACAGCTCCATGTCTGGGCTCTGCAGTACAGCATCGTACAGGGACAAAAAATGTAATGGAAACACAAAATGAGCCTACACATTACTTCGAACAAAGAAAAGCTGAAAAAGAACTATTGTTAGAACAATAGCTGAAGGTCTGGATGTGAACGAGTCACGTTTGAGACTGGATCTGTGGACCCTAACAAATAATCTGGGCAGATCCTCGGTACTGACAGGGAGTTATCTGTGCATCAGGACGGTAAATGAAGCATTGATCACTCTGAGTGCATTTCTAAATGTTGATCAGGTCTGAATATAAACTCTATCAATATAATATAAATTCAACTTATATTTATTTGTTTCCATATGGGACAAAAAGTCAAAAAATTAACATTGTCTATGGACTATTGAAATATAAGCACATTTTTAGACAGCATTTGATTCTGTCCTGAGCTTTTCTCATCCATATAGCAGTTGATCACTGTAACCATGATCACTGTAAATGGTTTGCACTGTATTTGGTGTGATGAATATATAAAGGTTTCTTGTAAAATTGACACATGAAAGACAAACACACTCATGAGCTGCTCTTCTCAAGAAAAACACAACATGACAAGTACAGGATTATGGATCGAGCTCATATGTTCAACACATCAAATATTAATTTATGTGTGAGTGATGGTGATACCATACCATACCTACACTCTGGTACACACTGTAGTAAGTAAAACACACTAGCTGATATATGAAGGCCATTGTGTGTGTGTGTGTGTGTGTGTGTGTGTGTGTGTGTGTGTGTGTGTGTGTGTGTGTGTGTGTGTGTGTGTGTGTGTGTGTGTGTGGAAGGGCACTGAACAGCTGAGTGTGGGGGAGTTATTGAAGTGGAAGTCACTGGCGTGTGTCGGCGCTCACGCTCCACCTTGATTGGCTCTATTTGTCACCCCCCACCCGCAGCATCTTTTCTCCCACTATTCTCTATTTGGGTCTTCAAACAATATGTTCATTTCCCCCTTCTGCTGTCTCTCTGTGAGTGCAGGGAGACGAAAATGTTAAAAGAGACACATTGAGGAGAAAATGGAAATTAGGACGACTTGTAGTTGTGACCCAAGAGCTCGATAATGTAAAACTATGAAGTGCTAAAATGTTCTCTACATAATAAAGGTTGTGACTTATCTTTAATGACTAGCCTGAAAGAGTATTCATATATTTAATATCTACAGATGATTTTTGTGATTCAAACACCAGTACTGCACATTAATAGTAATGCAATACTGCATTAAGAATGGAAATAGGAAAAAACGGTGTGGGACAAAAAAGGGGATAATTTGTAGGAGCGGGCGGGTGAGGGACGGGGGAGGTGAGAGTGCAGGATCAGGGGCCTCATTTATAAACGGTGCGTACGCTCAAAAGATGGCGTACGCCAGTTTCTACGCAATGTTTGCGATTTATAAAAAACAAACTTGACGGGAAAATGTGCGGTCCTCCACGCAAACTCTGACCCATGCATACGCACTAAGCACAAAAACGGGAAACTGCGACACCGTTGGCAGAAGGAAGAATGGAGAGAAATATGTGAAAATAATACCATAAATAAAATGTTACCTCTCATGTATCATATATGAAGAATTAATTCGCAAAAATGAATTAAAGCCAATCTTAAAATGATTAAACAAACGCCTGTTTGAGACTCCTCAGTGCACACAAAAACGTAACTTGGAGAAATAAATATATACGGATATGTTATTGAAAACCACCTCGAATATGTTGTCTTAATGTTATGACGTGTATTCTCATAAATGATGCGGTAAGCAGAAGGACAGAACTACGTCTAAACTGAGGCCGTTTTGCATTTCTATAGGTTGTATAGATACGAGCATGGTTTTATATACTATCATGTTTAATCATGTTTTATGCCGTTTGCTAAGACTTGATAAGTCGCTCATAAAACACAGGAGGTATGGAAACTAAGAACACCATATATTTGGTAGATTTGGCAGCTGATATAACACAACACATTTGTTTTATTTCATTTAACTGGTGATAGAGTTGCTGCGGGGGGGTTGAGACGCACAGGCTGCAGTGGAGACGCTGCGCACAGCTGATTGACAGCTGGAACACAAACCACCAAATAAAAAAATAAACATGAATTGACTCTACTCCGCAGGGATCCCCCGATACTTTCTTACAGTTTCTCATCATGGGGGGTGTCTCCTGTCCACGGCACAAATACACTGACACTCTGCCTGAGGAAGGTTATGTGTATTTTGTCATTAACTTTTTTCGGACCACTTATTTATTTATTTTGGTGACGATCCGACCTCCATGCTGCTACTCTGGTTCAAACTGCATCCACCAAACAATGTGATTTGTCTCCACCTTCCCAAAAGAACCAAAATCTGACACGGTGTGAAATGTCTTTTTTAGCTGTTCTGGCGTCATTTCCTGCGATCTTCTTCATGCAGTCAGTCAAAATGAATATTAATACTGGGCGTTTCTTTGACTATTTATAGGCAAATATGGGCGTTACGTTGAAGGCCGCAAAAGCTGCGCCGCATTTCGAGTTGATTGTGACTGTGACTTGTGTCTGTGCGTATTTATTTGCTTTGTCCTACGTAAGCAACCTTCCCACGTGAATCCTACGCAAGGCTTTATAAATGAGGCCCCTGGAGAGAAGCAGATAACAGCTGTGTGTGTGTGTGTGTGTGTGTGTGTGTGTGTGTGTGTGTGTGTGTGTGTGTGTGTGTGTCACAGCCAGCGACTGGCCGACAGAGATAGAGTGAGGGTCCCCATCATAATCAGCTCTACAAACACACAGACACACGTACACACTCAAATCCAAAAAGACACACCTTATCAGTGATGCACTCGGTGTGCTCAGTAAACTCTCACTATTAATGCCACAAAACACCGTGTGAGAACCTGCCATATGTGTTTGTAAAGCACGCCGCTTATGGAGCACTTCCCCTCCCAATTTTTCATACATGTACACACTGACACTGATCCCCATCAGGAGCAATGTGGGCAGAAAGGACTTGCTTGTGGACACTTGGACATGCGGGCCGGAGAAACGTTGTGTTAAATGCAGTCTCTGTCCTGAGGCTGCATCCACAGGAATACGTTTTGTTTTTAAAACGGCATTTCACAAGAAAACGATCTCAGTACAATATAGATGATTTTAAAGTAAATTCAGATTGAACATAGTAAAAAAATGTAAATTATAGTTTCCGTCCAAAAAAACCCATTACTTACAGTGAAAACCACCCTTGAATGATGGGATAGTAGACAAAAAGCTTTAGGGATCCAAACTATAACATATAATAAGTACCCTGTATCAAGATTGATGCATAACAAGTGAAATGTGACCTTTTTAGAGAGGTTTAGAAGAAAAAAAAACACCTCTCGGGTCATTTGGGTGCATTTGCCATATCTCTAAATCCATCTAAACATTACCATTGGTGAATGAGAGTGATGCGCAGCCATCATGCCCAAAACCGGAAGCTCTCATACACTCTATATGAAAACTCTGTTTATTGACAGAAATGTTATGATGGATTATCAGCAGTGTTTCCCCTATATACAAATAGTGGCGGCGCAGCGCCGCTGCTGAAATATGAGAAAAAATGTTTTACTTTTTTTTTTTTTATTAAAATAATAATAAGTGGCGACCTTTTTTCATTTTCGATTGTTTGTTATGTGGATGTGTAGTATTTGTGTTACTGTATGTTCACTAAAGGTGTATTTTTGCTAAATCTTGAGACATTGCCACTGTATGTACTAGGCGGTCGCCTAGGGCGCCAGATCTGGGGGGCGCTGCGCTGGTAGCTCTGGGAGGGGAAAAAACATGTCAAAAACATTTTTGACCGTAGGAGCTCATCCTAATTTTCGGCCTTGATGTAACAACATTCATAATTAAGTAAAGGTAACACCCTTTTCACCCCGGTTACACTTTTCATTTGCCCTGTACGATGGGCGCTGTAAGTGATGAAAGTGAGGGATGTTGGCTTATCAGGCGCCCGCAGCTCACAGCGTGGGAGCGAGAGAGCGAGCGAGGGAGAGAGAGAGAGGGCGCACCGGTACCAGCGCTGTTGTTATTAGAATCTGGTGCTAGCTGCGCTAACGGATATAAGAAGTAGATGTTTCTACAACCAGGGTGGAGGAGAGCTCTCCTGTCAGACTGAGAGGCTCAGTGAGGTAAAGGACTCTCTGAGTGTGTCAGGGTTGAGCGAATCAGGCAGGACCCAAATGCAGATTTAACAGAAAAAACCTTTATTTCAAGGCTACAAGAACATACAGAGTAGAACTCTCTCCCCCGTGAACACAGTCAACAACAAACAATAATCTCACAACGACAGACAGAAAAACAGAATTTAAATGCACACAAGACTGTGAGGATCTGCAGTACTTCCTCCTTCTTTTCCACTTCTATGTTTGTTTGTCTTCCTGGCTGGGCGTGGCTGACCTACATTCTGATTCCCGCCAACTCATCTCCACTGCTGTTGTTCATCTCACTGATTGCCACTACTCACCTGCACCTGCTTAAAACCCTGGTTCCCATCCTCAGACTTCGCCAGTTCTTCGTTTATTCTTCAGTGGTAAACTATCGTCCAGGCCTACTAGCAGTATTCTAGTAAACCCTTTGATACTCCTAGTGAAGGGTTTCCTTTCTAACCCTGCATCTTTATTTCTCCAGATCTACACACACCTGCCGCTCTGCTTGCCACGTCCAGCCTCCGACTCCTCGTCTGAGTTCCCTCCGTGCTTCCGCGCACACCAGCTCATCCAGACTACATTCGCCAGCTCTGGATTCCCGGCTCTCCTCGTCGGTGTTTCCTCCGTGCCTCCACGCACACCAGCTCATCCTGTCTACATTCGCCAGCTCTGGATCTCCGGCTCTCCACGCCGGTGCTTCCTCCGTGCATCTCCGCACCTCCGTCTCCCCCTGAGCTATCCAGCTCCACGTCTGTCTTCTCTGAGCTCCTCTCTACACCTTGCCTGTGCCGTGGTCAAATAAAGACTATTGTTTGACACTTCACCACTGTCTCCGTCTAGTGTTTGCGTAGCGGGTTCTCATCTCCAGTCACTTCTCGGGAAGCGTAACAGAAGAACTGGCCAACAATGAACCCCGCAAGCACTGGAGCGGATCCCGCCACAGTCCATCATGCCCTGTCTAGTCAGGGTTCCCTTCTGGGTCAACACGACCAGCTCATTCGGGCGTTAGTCGAGAGCAATCAATCCATGGCTCATCATGTCTCAGAGTTAGCTTGCCAGATCTCAGCTCTAACTACCTCGGCTGCAGTTTCTCTTGCCACTCCCAATCCAGCTTTTTCTCCTACTCCACGCCAGGATTTCCCCATCACCGACCCTGAGCCATTCCACGGTGAGGTGGAGAAATGCAGAGGATTTCTTTTCCAGTGTAACAAGGTTTTTCGCCAGCGTCCTGTTTCGTTTGCAGCTGATGTTACCCCGGATTAATTATGTTCTGAGTTTGCTCCGTGGCAAGGCTTTAACCTGGGCAGAGGCTTTGAGCTCTTCAGTGGACTATGACAATCTGCGTTTCGAATGCTTCTCTGAGCGTTTTTCTGCTGTCTTTGATCATCCCAATTATTCTGGCTCCGCCGAGAATCAGCTGCTCGGTTTACAACAGGGAAACCGGAGTGTGGCCGAATATTCCATCGAGTTTCACACACTCGCTGCAGAGGCTCGATGGGACGAGGCGGCTCTCAAGGCGGTGTTTTTGAGAGGATTAAAGGATCAGCTCCGGGATGAATTAGCTGCACGAGACGTTCCAGCGGATCTCCAAGATCTGATTTCCTTGGTGTCCCGCCTGGACTGTCGTTTGCGGGAGCGCAGAGCTGAGCGGACACAGCGGAATCCACCTGTCTCACACAGTAAGCCCAGTTTTTCCACCTACCCTGTTCCCTCTGTGTTTAAGTCTCCCTCCGTTTTCTCGCCGCCCAGCGGGCGCACCTCTTCTCACGAGGAGGCTATACAACTGGGTCGCGCTAGACTATCTCCGGAGGAGCGTCAACGTCGGGCGTGTGCTGGCGAATGCATGTATTGTGGCAACGCTGGGCATGTCATTTCCAACTGTCCTGTACGCCCAAACGTGGGAGCTCGTCAGTGAGATTGGGGGTCCTGACGAGTCCACAGCCATCTTCTCTACCTCCATCTTTGTGCCGTTTTCTAATACCCGCCAAGATTTGTGTTAATACTATGACTTTGCCTATCCAAGCTCTCATTGATTCTGGTGCTGAGGATAGTTTTTTGGACCGTGAGTTAGCTGAACAGCTGGGACTCTGCCTGGAGCCGTTAGATGAACCTTTAACAGCCTATGCACTTAATGGACAAATAATCTCCTCTGTAACAGCACAGTCAGCCCCTTTGACATTGATCACCTCCGGCAACCACAGAGAGCTCATCCAGTTAAAGGTAATCTCTGCACCTTCCACACCTCTGGTATTGGGTTATCCGTGGCTTCGCACCCACAACCCACACATTGATTGGGTCAAAGGAAAGATCATTGAATGGGATCAGCACTGTCTCGCTAACTGTCTGTTATCTGCTGTACCTCCTGTCTCTGTCTCCCCAAACTCTGCTGCTTCTGTAGACTTAACTGGAGTTCCTGCGACCTACCACGACCTGAGATTGGTCTTCAGCAAGGAGAGGGCTCTCTCTCTTCCTCCTCATCGGCCCTACGACTGCTCTATAGATCTGTTTCCTGGGGCTCCTCTACCCACCAGCCGCCTCTACAACCTGTCCCGTCCTGAGAAGGAGGCTATGGAGCTATATATCACGGACTCAGTGGCTGCTGGGATTATTCGTTCTTCCTCCTCTCCCGTGGGTGCCGGTTTCTTCTTCGTTGGCAAAAAGGATAAGTCACTGCGACCTTGCATTGACTTTCGTGGGTTAAACAACATTACTGTTAAGAACAAGTACCCATTACCCCTTCTCACCTCTGCTTTTGAACCTCTCCATGAGGCAACCCTGTTCACCAAGCTTGACCTTAGGAACGCCTATCATCTGGTCCGTATCCGTCAAGGGGATGAATGGAAGACGGCTTTCAACACTCCCTTAGGTCATTTTGAATACCTAGTCATGCCCTTTGGACTCACTAACGCTCCAGCAGTATTTCAGGCTCTGGTCAACGATGTTCTGCGTGATTTCCTTAACCGCTTTGTCTTTGTTTACATAGACGACATCCTGATTTTCTCCAAAGACCAGGAGGAACACGAGAACCATGTCCGCCTGGTGCTTCAGAGACTGCTGGAGAACAAGCTCTATGTCAAGGCTGAGAAGTGTGAGTTCCACCAGAACCGGATCAGCTTCCTGGGCTATATCATTAGTCAGGGCAGAGTGGAGGCAGATTCTGGAAAGATCGAGGCTGTGGTCGAGTGGCCAGCCCCTACTACGAGGAGGGAGCTTCAGAGGTTTCTGGGCTTCGCCAACTTTTACCGCCGCTTCATCAGGAACTTCAGTAAGGTTGCTGCACCTCTCTCAAGACTCACCTCTGTCAACATTAAGTTCTTCTGGACCCCAGAGGCTAATGAGGCTTTTCTCAAACTCAAGTCCCTGTTCACCTCTGCTCCCATCCTCATCCAGCCAGACTCTGAGAAGCAGTTTATTGTGGAGGTTGATGCGTCAGACACTGGGGTGGGAGCTGTCTTGTCACAAACTGCTGGTTCTAATAACATCCTTCATCCTTGTGCTTTCTTTTCACGCCGCCTCTCTCCTGCTGAGCGCAATTATGACGTTGGAAACAGGGAGCTTCTGGGAGTAAAGTTGGCGTTAGAGGAGTGGAGACACTGGCTCGAGGGCAGCAAGCAGTCATTCCTGGTCTGGACAGACCACAAGAACCTCGCCTACATCCAGTCAGCGAGACGGCTGAACTCTCGACAGGCCAGATGGGCTCTCTTCTTCAGTCGCTTCAATTTTAGTCTCACATACCGTCCAGGTTCCCGGAATGTTAAGCCCGATGCTCTATCCAGACTGTACTCTTCTGACTCTCCCGAGCCCTCTGCTGGTTCAATCCTGCCCAAGAGTTGTGTTGTAGGCGCCCTCTCTTGGGAGATTAATAACACCATCCAGGAGGCTTTGAGAGAGCAACCAGATCCTGGTAACGGTCCTCCGAACCGTCAGTTCGTTCCCGATGCTGCTCGCTCCAAGGTTCTACAGTGGGTCCACAGTTCCCGGTTCTCCATCCATCCCGGAGTAAACCGCACACGCTCTCTTCTTAAGAGACACTTCTGGTGGCCAACTGTCAACAAGGACACTCAGGAGTTTGTTTCTTCCTGTCCCACGTGTGCTAGGAGTAAGTCCTCCCACCAAACACCTGCAGGATTGCTTCAGCCTCTACCCATCCCTAGTCGTCCCTGGTCACATATCGCCTTGGACTTTGTTACCGGTCTGCCTCCCTCCCAGGGTAACACCACAATTCTCACCATTGTTGATAGATTCTCTAAGTCTGCCCACTTTGTAGCTCTTCCTAAGCTCCCTTCAGCCTTGGAGACCTCCCAACTCCTCTCTGTACACGTTTTCCGGCTACATGGAATCCCTTCTGACATAGTTTCTGACCGCGGTCCTCAATTCACCTCTCGAGTGTGGAAGGAGTTCTGTCAATCCCTGGGAGCTTCTGTCAGTTTAACATCCGGATATCATCCCCAGTCAAACGGTCAGACTGAGCGAACCAACCAGGACCTGGAGTCAGCCCTCCGCTGCATCGTTGACCTTAACCCCTCTACCTGGAGCTCCCATCTTCCCTGGGTTGAGTACTCGCATAATTCCCTAACGTGTTCTGCTACTGGTCTCTCCCCGTTTGAGGCTTCTTTGGGGTACCAGCCGCCCCTGTTCCCTGAAGAGGAGAGAGAACTAGCAGTTCCCTCGGTCCAGCAGCATGTTCGTCGTTGTCAAAAGATCTGGAGAGACACTCGCTCTGCTCTCCTCCTGACTTCAGCTCGGAACCAACAGTCGGCCAATCGCCACAGACAAGCTGCTCCTCCTTACGTCCCAGGTCAGTCTGTCTGGTTATCTTCCAGGAACATTCCTCTCCTCACAGAATCGAAGAAGTTGTCTCCACGCTTCATTGGTCCCTTCTCCATTCAAAGGATTATTAACCCCTCTGCAGTCCGGCTGAAGCTTCCCAGAACATTGAGAGTCCATCCTACTTTTCATGTCTCCCAGATTAAGCCTGTTCACACCAGTGACTTGAGCCCTCCGGCCGTTCCCCCTCCTCCCCCCCGAGTCATTGATGACCATCCTGCCTACACAGTGCACCGTCTCATGGACGTCAGGCGCCGGGGCAGGGGCTTACAGTATTTGGTGGACTGGGAGGGTTACGGCCTCGAGGAGCGATGCTGGGTTCCTCGCTCCCGAGTCCTGGACCCTGTAATGATAAGGGCCTTTCACAGGGCTCATCCAGACAAGCCTGGTGGTCGCCAGGAGGCTCCCGTTGAGGGGGGGGTACTGTGAGGATCTGCAGTACTTCCTCCTTCTTTTCCACTTCTATGTTTGTTTGTCTTCCTGGCTGGGCGTGGCTGACCTACATTCTGATTCCCGCCAACTCATCTCCACTGCTGTTGTTCATCTCACTGATTGCCACTACTCACCTGCACCTGCTTAAAACCCTGGTTCCCATCCTCAGACTTCGCCAGTTCTTCGTTTATTCTTCAGTGGTAAACTATCGTCCAGGCCTACTAGCAGTATTCTAGTAAACCCTTTGATACTCCTAGTGAAGGGTTTCCTTTCTAACCCTGCATCTTTATTTCTCCAGATCTACACACACCTGCCGCTCTGCTTGCCACGTCCAGCCTCCGACTCCTCGTCTGAGTTCCCTCCGTGCTTCCGCGCACACCAGCTCATCCAGACTACATTCGCCAGCTCTGGATTCCCGGCTCTCCTCGTCGGTGTTTCCTCCGTGCCTCCACGCACACCAGCTCATCCTGTCTACATTCGCCAGCTCTGGATCTCCGGCTCTCCACGCCGGTGCTTCCTCCGTGCATCTCCGCACCTCCGTCTCCCCCTGAGCTATCCAGCTCCACGTCTGTCTTCTCTGAGCTCCTCTCTACACCTTGCCTGTGCCGTGGTCAAATAAAGACTATTGTTTGACACTTCACTACTGTCTCCGTCTAGTGTTTGCGTAGCGGGTTCTCATCTCCAGTCACTTCTTGGGAAGCGTAACAAAGACTAATCACACAAACAAGACACAGGTGAGGAAGGAGGAGAAAACACAGGGGCACCAGGTGAACACAATCAGGTAATCAGGTAGGAGGGAACACAGAGACAGGAAGCAACAGGCAAGACGGGGGGTGAACACTTTTCAAAATAAAACAGGAAACCAAAGACAGATCTAGACATGACAAAACACAACACAGACAGATCGAGTGTTTAGATAGTTAATTTTAGTCGAAGTCATCTCAGTGGGTCTCAAACGTTTTGACCACAAATTATGTAAACACATATTTCCAAGGCACTCCTTTATAATTATTAGGATAAATAAAAACAGGTTTGAAATCATTCCAGTGTATACTATAGGACAGTAAACCAAAAATATTTGTAAAGTTGGAGAGATACAAAAATATGCATGAATAAATAAATGTTAACTAGGTAAAATAAGATATGAATGAACAACAAAAATAAAATAAGTCACATTTATTTGTTATTGGCTATGGTAGGTTATTGGTTATGTTCACATACTTATTTGATTATTAAAATGTAAACCGATCTTTTTCATATGGGTGTTTTAGAGTTGTATCCCCTAGATCAGGTCTCTAGTAATTGTGTGCTCAAAGTGCACCAGATTGAAGCATTTTACTTTAAAATGTTCAAAATAATCTCCCCGGGGGGGCATACCCCCGGACGCCCCTAGAGGATGTGACGTCCACCCCCCAATTCAAACATGTTCATACAATACTGAATACATTTGAAGCCATTTTTACGTCTATTACCTATGTCAATAAGTTTCTGTTTTTGTAGTGTATTTGTCTTTTGTAGAGATTTTTCATTTATTCTTTATATATAAAATCTCGCCTAGGGCAGCAAATTGGCTAGAACCGGCCCTGGTACGAGGCCTCAAGAGCCTTTCTTGTGCTGGCAGACACATAGAAACTAATTGGCGGGGCGCACTTCGCACGTGCACACACTAAAAAATTCCACACGCTCCGCGCTCACATTATGCTGGGCCCACGTGCCTTAGCACCGCTGCTATGACTCCATCCTAGGGGAAACACTGATCAGTAATCATTTCAAGCCTAATTCAGAGGCTTGGTATTACACTTGTGTTTCGTTTAGTTTGTTTAGTTTAGTTCGTTTGTTTTCCATTAACAATGACACATTGTATGACACATTAATAGGTTGTTATATGTTAACCCGCGGGGTCACCGGGCTTAACAGGTTAAAGGTTAAAGAGTGATTCAAGGCTAGCTCCACTGTTAGCCTAAAATATGTTTTATTTTGTGTAAATAAGATAAAGGAGAAGTGAAGCCGCCATTTTGAGCGTCATTGTAAGCCGTATTGAGAGAAAAAAAAAAAGTATAGTTTACTTATGAAAATGTTTTTGGTTTATGTTGTTAGTTATTTATTGTCGCACAGTTCAGGTTTTTTGAATGGATGAGAAATTGATCCTAGAGAGAGAGTTGCGATGCGAGTGCGAGAGGAGAGGACAACACACACTGAAACAAGATGGCGAGCCAGACCCACTGTTCTGACACCATAGTGTATTGGCATCCCCTAGTGGTAAAAGTCGGTACTGTAGCTTTAAGGCACCAAATAGCTTGACTCTCCTTCTTGTTTTTAACCCTGGGATTCCACCGGGTCCGCCTGCGCCACGTTACGGCCGCGTAAAGGGGCCTACACACCAAACTGACACCAAAGAACACGTCCAGACGGAACACGATTGTTGTGTCGCCTCACGTCTCCTGCGTCTTGGCCAACAGTCGCACTGGAACACACCGCAAAGACTTCAGCCGGCGGCCAAGTAGCACGTACGAACTGCGCATGTGTGAGTGGCAATAACTCTCCTTACCAGCAGGCGGTGGTAGTGTGTATTCGTCATTCAAAAGAGGCAACCGGAAGACAGACTGCGTGATAACCCAGAGAAGAAGAACAGACTGCGTGATATAAACAAACAACAAATAGTGTGTGCGTTCCATTTTCACTCTACAGCGAGAAGCTCATGGGGCTTTCCCGAACCTGTGTCGACTTGATTGTTTGTTATGTGGATGTGTAGTATTTGTGTTACTGTATGTTCACTAAAGGTGTATTTTTGCTAAATCTTGAGACATTGCCACTGTATGTACTAGGCGGTCGCCTAGGGCGCCAGATCTGGGGGGCGCTGCGCTGGTAGCTCTGGGAGGGGAAAAAACATGCCAAAAACATTTTTGACCGTAGGAGCTCATCCTAATTTTCGGCCTTGATGTAACAACATTCATAATTAAGTAAAGGTAACACCCTTTTCACCCCGGTTACACTTTTCATTTGCCCTGTACGATGGGCGCTGTAAGTGATGAAAGTGAGGGTTGGCTTATCAGGCGCCCGCAGCTCACAGCGTGGGAGCGAGAGAGCGAGCGAGGGAGAGAGAGAGAGGGCGCACCGGTACCGGCGCTGTTGTTATTAGAATCTGGTGCTAGCTCATGGGGCTTTCCCGAACCTGTGTCGAGAGCTGGAGTTAAATGAAATCTCAGATTTGCCTTCTTAATTGTTTGTTTGGGTCCCTCACTTCCGTTTCGCTTCTCATGCACTGATTCGCTAAGCTGAACAGCCAATCAGAGTGATTTCTTTGGCCGACGAAATGCCAGCGTTCTCCTCCGGTTTACAGGCACTGTGTAAATTATATATATAGTACCTTATAGAACCTTTTTCCTCTCAAGGGCCATTTCAATTTTTTAATTGAAATTGAAATTTTGCCGTACAAATGATTGACCTGCTTAAAAATACTAAAATCACAGCCCATTAATTTTGCTTTTCTTTCATTTTCTTGGTGACTGTGGTCCCAGCTGCCTTGAGATCATTAACAAGTTCCTCCCGTGTAATTTGTAAGAAATAAAATCAATGTTTATAAGGCGTAATTTAAATTAAATACACTGTTTTAATTTAAAGCTGTTTTTATTCTGAAAACCGGAAGTTCACACAACGACTTCCGGTGTTGCGAGTAAATATTGTTAGCTTTAATTTAGCATTAGCATGTGGCTAATATTACGGTTTTTAAGAAAAAGTGAATTTAAGGAGAAATGACACGTGGGGTTGCACACTAAACACACTGTCTTTAACCCTCACCTATTGACACTGAAATACCTTTATTAGGGAATGTTTAAATAACCACAGACATTAGAATATTGTAAATGGAGAACCGCAGTGATGCGTCCTAAAACCCGGACGTAAATTAGCATTTTCACCTCTTCCGGTTCCTTCGTCAAAAAGCATTGCATTTTCTCCATAGGGTTTTGGAAAATATCTGTAAATAAGGTCTGTGGTTGACACAAATTGAAGAGATAGATCGCGTTTTGTTCTACGACATTAAATACATCAGCAGTGACCCCACTGGTGATTTTTGAAGAGTTTACGTGTCTGAAAAACGATGGTTGTTACCAAGTGGCTGAATAGGACTCAGGGATGCAAACTTGTCACCTTTCGGCGAAATTCGCCGTTTTGAATCCAAAATAGGTCGTTTGTGTGATTCATGTAGATCTGCAATAAAAATATTTTTGGGGTATGGGGGGGGTCTGGGACCCGGAGTAATCTGCGGCCGCGAGCTGTTATGTGCCATCATGACACGCATGGTGTTCTTTTTTTATATATTATAATGAAGCGCGAGCTGTGTGCTCGAGTCTTCCTGCCTGTCGGCTCTGCTCATGGATGTATAATAAGGCTAGCTTCAGCAGCTACATTACCTACGGGTGCGTTCGTTAATATTAACTGTGCGGTCCGGAGTCACTGTGGCACAGACTGGACCGCTGGTGAACAGCTGTTAGAACGGGCCGTTCAGGTGTTCAGAGCAGAGCTCCCTGTCGGAGCGGCAGAGCGTGATGTGCACTGAAAAGTCTTTCTGTCGCAATATTATTTAAGGAATCGTTGAGCTAGCTAACTAGCATACAATGTCACTATCTGCTAACGTTAGCTTTAGCCTTCGTTTTCATAGGCTATAAACAGAGGTGGTATAAGTATATATCTTGTACTCGAGTAAAAGTAGAAGTACTCAGATCTTGTACTTGAGTAAAAGTAGAAGTACTCAGATCTTGTACTTGAGTAAAAGTAGAAGTACTCAGATCTAGTACTTGAGTAAAAGTAGAAGTACCAGAGTGTAGGAATACTCTGTTACAGTAAAAGTCCTGCATTCAAAATGTTCCTCAAGTAAAAGTAGAAAAGTATTATCATCAAAATATAGTTAAAGTAGCGACAGTCAAAGTAGTCATTGTGCAGATTGGTCCATTTCAGAATAATATATATGATATGTTTTATAATGATTGATCATGAAAGTGTTCTCAAAGCTGGTAAAGGTGCAGCTAGTTTGAATGACTTTGTATACTGCAGGGTAGCTTGTGAATTTACTCCAGGTGGAACTAAAGTCTGATTTAACACTTGATTATATTTCACATCATTCATCCACATCTGTAAAGTAACTAAAGGTATTAAATACATGTAGTGGAGTAAAAGTACACCATGTACCTCTGAACTGTAGAGGAGAAGAAGAACAAAGTAGCAAAACATTGAAATACTTCAATAAAGTACAAGTATCTCAAAATTGTACCAAAGTATAGTACTTGAGTTTATGAACTTAGTTACTTTACACCACTGGCTATAAAGATAGAAAGACTAAGCCTTGCACAGAGGCATGAAAATACATTTTCAAAATGCTCAACAGTGCTGCCAACATTATAAACTGACTGCTACACAATTAAAATAAATGCTTTTATACATTTCTATTTGATGTGACTCTTTGGCGTTTCTGTTATTATTAACTGCTTTAGTTGTTCTGACTTCTAAAATCCTGTTATTCCTCATTTTAAAGCCAATATTCCGTGGGGTCGGGGGGCTCGGATCCTTGTCACCTTTTTCATACCTGATGAGTTTGCATCCCTGAGGACTACAGAAGTTGTCGAGGCCGTTTTACGTCATTACGCCGAACACGTAAACACTCCCGCTGAGTTTGTGTTCCCCTGTGTTCTGCTTGAAACCAAGTACCTGCCTATCTTTAGTATCTGTAGTATCTTTAGTATCTTTAGTATCTTTAGTATCTGTAGTATCTTTAGTATCTGTAGTATCTGTAGTATCTTTAGTATCTGTAGTATCTTTAGTATCTTTAGTATCTGTAGTATCTTTAGTATCTTTAGTATCTTTAGTATCTGTATCTGACCATTAGAATCTGTATTTTTGAAATTGTTGTTTTTAACACAGTAGTTTTACAAATTATAGAATAATTCATTACCAGTGTTTTCCAATTTTACTCGGCAGTTCGTTTCATTAGCTAACGTTAGCTAAAGCTAGCGCTACTAGTTAGCTACGCAATGGTTTGTTGCTTTGCTCCGGGTTGCAGCCACAGGTCTTCGCATGAAACGTGCTCGTTCTATCGTTTCCCGGCCAATGTTTTCCAAAGGAGAGTCTGGATTCGTGCTATTAGGTAAGCTGACGTTACATTTTTGTCCATGTCACGGTGAAATGTAAATGATGGGTAGTGACTGTATCGCCGTTTTAGAGATGGCGCTGCTGAAAAGACTGCAACATAAGTAAAGATAATGAATAAATCCTATTAAAACCTGTGTGGCTTATATGATAAGTCTAATTAGTACAAGCAGCATAACTTTTCACCATGTAACTAAAGATTGTAGTCAGGGAAATCAGTTTGACATATTGAACTAATAACAAATCACCTCTGGCTGGCAGAGAACTCTCTGCTCCATAGCTTCTCTTGGATGTAAAATCACATGTACATTTTACATTTATATTCAATTTAATATTTAATATTCCATCCCTCACATACTTTTGTATATATAATAACTTATATTTTCTTTTTCTTTTTATGCTGCTGCAACACAAACATTTCCCAAATTGGGATCAATAAAGTAATATCTTATCTTAATTAAGAAATATAACTATTATAATTAGTGTAGCAGCTGACACCTATTTTCAATATGGATTAATCTACCATTTATTTCTTTAGTTCAATTTTGATCTATAAAAATGTCAAAATAGTGAAAATGTTCACAAGACTTATCAAAGTGCAAGGTTATATCTTTAGATGTTTTGTTTTAGCCTATGTACTGTATGTCTTAATGCTCTTATATGTAACGGTGTGACTTCCATGAAACTAATATTTTATATCTTCCCAACAGACGAGCTGACAGGAAGCCCAATGCCTGTTCCCGCATCTGCAGCTGTCATTTTCCTTTACAAAAGAGAAAAAGGCCTGTTTCATTTAAAGCACAGAATGTAGAAGAGCATTCCTACTGTCTGAGAGGGATAATTGATGGAATGGAGGAAGAAGCTGCGTGTCTAATGACTGAGGAGGAAGCAGGTCCATCAACACAGGCGGCTGCTAATGAAGGTCCTCAACCACTATCTGAGAATGCCGAGGAGCAAGCGACCACGGTAGAAGAAAAACTTCAATCTCAGCAAAGACACATAATGCAGCTAGAGATCCAGCTCGAGGAGTCCAAGGCAAAGCAGAGTTACTGCCGTGACAAGTATTCTGTCTCTCAGCTGAGTGAAAGGGTTCTTCGGATGGAGACAGGATTGCCAGATAGAGACACATTCAGTGCTGTGTGTGAGTATGTTTCTCGTTTTGAGGGTTCCATTACATACCCAGAAGGTTGGTTCCCCAAAGCACTGAGTCTTGAAGACCAAGTTTTCATGACCCTCATGAAACTGCGTCATAATTACACACACCTTCATCTGGCTGCACTCTTTCACTGCGGTGAATGCACTGTCAGAAATGTGATTGTAACATTTATAGAGGTTCTCCACAATTTACTTTTTAAGGACATAATGAGTACTGTTTCCAGCGGGGAGAAAAATAAAACCAGCTTGCCTTCTTCATTTCAGCACATCCAAAAATGCAGAATGATAGTGGATTGTACGGACATCAAAATTGCTATCCCCAAGCAAATGGATATCCCGAAAGAGACCTACTCTGCTTACCGTGGCCTGCACTCCTTCAAACTACTGCTCGGGGTAGCACCAAATGCTGTGATCACATACTGCAGCAAACTATACCCAGGATCAACAAGTGACAAAGAAATAGTATGGGATTCTGGTGTTCTTCAGCATTTCAAACTTGGAGATCTGATATTGGCTGACAAGGGATTCTTAATCCAGAACATTCTTCCTGAAGGAGTCACTGTCAACATTCCCCCATTCCTCTGTCATGGCCAACTGACACACAGCGAAGCACAGGCTACAAAGCTTATCGCACAAAATAGGATTCACGTCGAGAGAGCAAATGCTCGTTTGAAAGAATTTAGGATCCTAAAGTTCATTCCATCTCACCTGAGGCACTTCGCAGATAAACTGGTGCAGGTATGTTGCGCACTAGTGAACTTCCAACGTCCTCTCATAAAAGAGGTGGCAGAAAAATAGTGTCTTTTCACATGTAAACACATGTCCAGAAACATGTTTCATACACATCTTTTCAACTCTGTCTACCCATAAGCCCCCCTCCCCCCTCTCAATCAACTTCCTCTTGACTGCCTTTTCTGTTTATTTTATTTTACTATATTTATTTGTTTGCCTGTCCTTGTTTGTCTACCCTCCCTCATACTGTAAAGCGTATTTTAGGCCTGTCACGATAATTAATTTAGTTGGACGATACATTTTCCTGGAAATTATTGCGATAAACGATAATATTGTCGGCACTGTTGTAAGACCATTTTAGACCACTGACATGATAATATAGAATAATAATTCAAGTACATACTTTCAAACATAACTTTTTATTGAACATTCAACATTGCAAATGAAATGTGAAATAATATTAAAATATATAAATGATATATAATAAATAAAACAAATTAATTAAATTATAATAAATTAATTAAATCACACACAACCAAAACAATAAATTAAATAGACTCAGGCTGGAAAACAGAGCTCTCTCTCTCTATCTATATATATATATATAAATAAATAAATAAATAAATATGAGCACACATTGTCTCACCAGCAAAACAACCCTCCTTAAAACAACAGTCAAGTGTACAGTCCACTGTCCATACCATGGGCGTAGGAAGCATCCTGAATGTGGGGGGGACATTTTTAACGGGGGTGTGGGGGCGAAAAAATATATAGATTTCCTGTATTCTGGTGCATTTTAACAGGTGGTTTGATACTTTTATGTGGCTATACTAGCATGAGGAAAATGATGGGTACATTTTGTAATTTCAGTAGTAAAGAAAGGAAACATATTTGATTATTAATTCAGAGCTGTCTTTGAATTAATAAAAAGCAATTTAAATGCCCATTTTTTGTACATTTATATACAACAATAAATATTTGTGAGTGCATTGAGAGATATTGTTGTGGAGAGTCATTTATATATAAATCGCAAAATACATTTGTGAATCCTTCTGTGAGCATTTATTAATATTGAGACTGATCTGACTCCATACGGATGTTAAGTTCACCTAGGAATGGTATCATTGACTTAAATGTTCAAATAAATGTTGCTCTTCTGTCTATATTGGTCATATGATGCCCCTTGACTGAAATGTTTCCTGTTCAAGATCCCCACTGATTTCCTTAAAATCCTGGGATGAGAGTCCACATCACAATTTACTCTCAACTGTCATTTCCCTTTCATCACTCACCTCAGCAATGGACCTCTCTCCACTGTCCCTGTATTCTGCCTCTGACTCACTCTCAAGTGCCTAGATGTCAAGAGAGGTGGTGAAGTGATAATAAATACTGATAAATACTAGTAACCTGGCATTTCGATGCCTTTTCTCATCTAAACTATTCAGTATTTGTATCTCTCTCTATCATGACATAAAGACGAAACTCCTCTCCAGAAGTGAGACACCGCCATCACTGTTAACTGATTAACTGCTACCAGCTGATGACTTACTTTCCTCTTCTTTGAAAAAAATGTTCTTATGTCCATGTTGTCTGGGGGAGAAAACATATCAAACCAAGAGATCGTCAGCTTTGATTTTCGCTGTATTAACCATTTCCTGAACATTTGGTGTGTGTGCCTTACCTCCGCTACCGGCATCGCTTCATACAACAGATCTGAGCTGTCCAACTATGACATCACTCCTTGAACATGCGCGCGCTATGTGAGAATCTGCCTTGGTACAAAGTAGCAGTGAAAACATGGAACGGAGTTTCATTGATTTGGGCATTCTCTCAATAAGCAAGTGGAATGGATTTCATTTGATAGTGAAGCACTGACACAGCGCTCGACAAAGTGCAGCGAGTGGATAGACCGATTCACGGACTTTCCGCATAGTAAAAGTGGGGGGGTCTAAACTAATCATTTGAAAAAGTGGGGGGGACTTGTCCCACCCTCATATAATGGCTGCGACGCCCATGGTCCATACAAAGACCCAGATGCCTCAACAGGCCATATCCAAATCTGTTTTTCAAAGTTTTCGAGCAAGGAACACCAACATGTTTGCATTGTCGGGCAAATGCATCTTTGATTGTAAACTGTCGGGAAGGTGGGGGCTCTCCATCTCCAGCTGCCGTGTTTGCTACCAGCTGGGAAAACGGAATGGGGTGGTTGTGTTTTAGGTGTAGTTTAAAATGCGTGGTATTGCCTGCTTTTGTCGCTACCTTTTTTAAACAAATGCGACACACCGCCCAGCTCATTCAAGTCCGTAGGTTCGCCTCGTTGATTTGGCTTGAATCCAAAATACTGCTACACCGGAGAATCGAGATGTGTAGTTAGGTTTTGTAACCAATTCCATTTCACTTTAAAATTCCCCGCGAGTAAGTCACACGTTGTCTCCCGCTTGTCGCTGTATTATTAATTTGGCTGCTACGCTGCTGCACATGCACGCGGAGTGTCCTGACCTGGTTGTGTGTCAGCCGCGCCCCTCACAGCTCGCGTGGCCGGCTGCCACAGCGCGCCTGGCAGCCACAGCAGTAAACGGCAATTTATCGAGCTCAGAAAAGTTATCGAGTCCATTTTTATTTATCGTACGATAAGTCAATTTATCGATTATCGCGACAGGCCTAGCGTCTTTGAGTTGTAGAAAAGCGCTATATAAATAAAATGTATTATTATTATTATACTTTGTTTTACATTTTGAGTTCATCATTAAACTCAAACAATGTCTTTAAACTGGGTGCATTTTATTTCTTTTATTTAGGTTCTGTTTAATACACATGTTAATTTGACTCAGATGTGCTGATAATATCTGCAAATATAAATCTTTAAACTGTCTTCTTACCTTTAAAAGTCTGGCCTCTCGGGGTAGGCTCATGTTTATTTTCTGTCTTTCTCTATCAAAAACGTTACTCCAAAGAATGGTTTGTGATTTGGGATTCAGAGGCAGGCTTGAATCAAGAAACCACAATAGTTTTCTGCATGGACTGCCTTTTTTTATTAAGAAATATTATTTTGTAAATATGTTATTCTCTGTAGTCAGAAAGCTAACACTCTAACAACCACAACATTGCAAAGGCGAGTAAATGTAAATTAAAAACGATTCAAAATTTCTTAAAAGTACTATATTTGAAAATGATAGATTTATGATCTTTTTCATCGAACATATGAACGACTCAAACAAGGATCGCAGCAGCTACAAGAAAGATCTTCAAAGGGGAACCATAACATCCTGAAGCTGAGTTTTTTGAACAGCAGTGCTCTCTGAACTCAGAACAAGTAAATTAATATGCCTTTTTGTTTTTCTGTCTTTTTCAGAAAATAACCACAACAGTGACAAAGGTGATTATTTCGGCAGTGCCAGCTTTGGAAGCATGTGGGCATTGAAAAAGTCCTCAAGAGCCAACAGGTTAGGCTGCCAATTGTCATCTCGGGCTATCGGAATGATGACACTGTCTTTCGTAGTCCAGACCACAAAGTAGCAAGTCTCTCTTGCAGTGAGGTGAAGCTGACCTTGCACTTGGTGCCAGTAAGGATGTTCCTCACGCAGGCTGAATGTTTCTCCTTCCTTACTGACACAGAAGCCCTTGATTTGCAACGCTTCACTAATTGTCATTTCCCTGGCTCCGTAGGGACACTTTACCTCCAGCACAGCGGAAGACCCTACCAGACCATCTGGAGATGCCCCCAACAATCCTGATTGGGAGAGCCACAAACCTGACTCATGGACCTGCATCTGGGTTGCAGTGGTGAATGCCCTGACGCCCTCACATTCATTCATAGTCCCCCACTGTACAGACAAAACACCATCAAGGGCCTGTTGTTGCCCTAGCACCCTGGCAATAAGGGAAGCAGTCACACGCTTTGACCTCAGGACAGCTCCAAAGTTGCTTGCAGTCAACCTTCCTTTCCTGAACAAATGCCAGTTTGGGTTGGTTCGCTGACCAGTGGTAGCCACCTGAATTGCCCTCTGTTGCGCCTCAGACAATGCCATGCTTGCCACAATTGCCTCAGGTCCCTGATGCCCAACAGATTTGAGAATTTCAGGAACAGTAAGTGTTTCCAAGCTGTAGTGTTCCTCTTCTGGCTCGGGGGAGAGAAGCCAAGAAATTCCTGAGAACCTGCCCCCGAGTCTGTCCCTCAGCCAGTCACGATCTTCGGAGGTGGGCTCTCTTGTCAGCGGGTTAAATGAGTTATTGGTTGGAGGAAATAGCTCCTCCACTGAATGCGTACGTTTAGCTGCCTTTGGCTTCTTCCACTGACAGGGGGTGTCAGTGCAGCTGAAATTGTGGATGGCAAAGATGGCTAATGCAGCCGCATGACTGCATTTCCATTCTCCACGTGGGCATTCACATTTTGTGGAGAGAATTCCCTCTTCTCCTGTAGATACCTGTGGTGGATTGTTTTATTATTTAAAATATATTTACATTTGTAATGCCTTCCCAATTATCCCTTTAATTGTTTATAGCCTACTGTATGTTTATTTCATGGATATTTCTGTGTTTTCTGATGTGTAATATTTGTAATAAAGATTTCATGTGACACATAAAATGGATTTGTTGATGGGAATTAATGTCACTAATGTGAATAAATTAACTCTAGGTTAACGGTACTCTTGCTATCACTACTCACCGACACTCTATAAACCTTGTCCCTCATGCTAGCCCAGACAACACCGGTAAGCACACCTTCATCTAGGCTGCACTGTTGTACGTGTCCTGACTTGTAGTGGTTCTCTCCTCTATCTACACTCTTCTTGTCATCTTTGTAAAACGATATCAGACTGGTAATTGACACAGCCATGACTTCTAGTTAAATTCAGTGTGGCTAAAATTAAAAGCTTTGTTAAAATATGCACGCGCGCGAAAGTCAGTTGAAACGATCTAGGCGTGACGTTGAAGTCGTGCGACCCTGCCGTTCTCGCTTGTAGTTCGTTTATAGCATAACGTTAGCATTTTGCTTCTGGCGACTAGATTTATGATTCGAAAATTATGAAAGTAGGGTAGACATGTGGAGATTATCCGGCTGAACAAAACGTGATCCCTCTCTTAAATGTGTGTCAACCACAGACCTTATTTCGAGCCATTTTCCAAAATCCTATGGAGAAATCTCATTGCTTTTTGACGAAGGAACCGGAAGAAGTTTACTTCCGGGTTTTAGGACGCGTCACTGCGGTTCTCTATTAACAACAGGATTTGCATTGGACACGCCCCCGTCAACGCCGGCCAATGGGAGTAGATTACAGTTGATAACACAGGAAGCAAGACAGAAAATCGCTCTCTTTTTCAACTCAGCGGACCGGCCGGCAACAGCTGATGGGGGGGGGAGCCGCCATCTCGCACAATCTCATTTGTATCACCATATAATTTGTTTAATTAAATGCTGTTAACTTTTAAATAAGCTTCTTTGGACTCTTTTCAGCTAATCCTGCTCTCAGGTTTTACTACCGTTAACAATCTCTTGGCTGACCCCTCACCTTTCTCATGATCATCAATACCCCACGGGGCAAGAACTTGTGTGGAGCCCCAGACTGAGGGCGATTGATGCTCATTTTGTCTTTCTTCTATTTCTGAATAATGGCACCAACAGTTGTCTCCTTCTCACCAAGCTGCTTTCTGATGGTCTTGTAGCCGATCCCAGCCTTGAGCAGGTCTACAGTCTGGTCCCTGAGGTCCTTAGACAGCTTTTTAGTCTTGCCCATGGTGGAGAGGTTAGAATCAGATTTATTGATTCTGTGGACAGTTGTCTTTTATACAGGTAACGAGTTGATATTAGGAGTACTTTTTAAAGGAAGATGACTTATTTAACCGGTCTGTGGGAGCCAGAATCCTTGTTTGTTGCAAGGCGATCAAATATGTATTTCCCACAATTAAATGCAATGATGTACATTTCTGGATTTTCTTTTTGATATTCTTACTCTCACTGTTAAAATAAACCTACCATTAAAATGATAGACCGTTCATTTCTTTGTAAGGTGTTCGGCAAGGGATCAAATAATTATTTCCTTCACTGTATATTAGCCATTATTTGTAATTTATTTGGTTTTACATTTTATTTATTTTGTATATTTTCCCATTTCTACAGTATACACCTGTGTGTGCAATTCAATCTAATGTCAAACTTAGAAATTGATTTATTTCCTTTACTGACAGCGAGTGGTTCTTTATTTCAGACTGTAGTCCTCACTTACCGGAGGACAATAAAAGCCCATTAAAACACCATTTATCTGTGAGAAATGCTGTGGCTATAGACCCAGGGTTAAAAAGCAGAGCTGTGACACACACACACACAAAACACACTGTGTTTGAACACACTGTTTACAAATGATGAACTACACATAATGCAGCTGAGATACACACATGAAAACACACACAGTCCCCTAGATATTTTAAACAGGCAGGTGCTTTCCTCTCTACCCTCTTTGTCTAATTGTATCTCAAGGTGTAAATGAATAAATACCATGCAACAATCATCTCAAAAGATGACCAACCACATGTACAGATAGGTCCTGAGCATCTGTGACATTAAGCACAGGTCTCTGAGGGGGGCGGGGGGGTCTCAGGATGATGGCATGAAGGAGTGTGAGTTAATCCCTCATTACATGAGATGTTAGGTTTGTTGTTCACCCATTGGGAACTCCTCCTGGAGGTTGTGGTAATTTTGGTTGAGTTTCAGTGGCTTTCCCTTGGGATTTATAATAATGCATTTCACCTGTGTGATTTGGGATTAAATAGTAAAAAACTAAGCTTGTAGTCAGTGTGCCATCAGCCTGTAGGAAGTCGTACCAACTTTTACACAGGCATGTTTTGAAGTTTGTATTTTAGTATTTTAAGGTCTTGCAAGACTTGCTTCTGTTACTTCTGACACAGAGAGCAGATAACACAGTGAAGTGTGTGTCAATGATGCAATAGTCTCAGTCCCAAGACACGATTTATCATTATCCAGCACATTGTTTTTCCAAACATGTGTCTAGCAATCAGGCTAAACTACTACTACCAACCTACTGTCTCATATTCACATTGTCTCTACATCAGCAGTGTGTTTTGCCTCTACCGTCATGAAGGTTGTTATGTTAGGTTAGAAGATGTTTTTGAGGATGTGGTTTGTAGTTCTGTTGAACTATGTCCTAATATTATGACCCATTTGTATCAATGAGAAAACTGAAAACCCTCTCCGTGTAGTGTCAATCAAACATAGTAACCATTTCAACAGAGAGGAGAAATAGTGATGGGAAGCAAGATATTGCAAAATAAAAAAGGCGTAAAACATAGTTAACATAATATAAATGTAAAGAGAGGGATAGTGGTGTTGAGAGAAAAGAAGGGACATGGAAAAAGAGGGAAATAGTGAATTGGTGCCCAGAGAATTGGGAAAGATTAAAGATGGAGTCTAAATGAAATGCCATTGCCAGTAATAGGAAATGTCAATGCCAGAAAGCAAGTCACTTAAATTGCGAAAGAAATGTTGCCTGAAGCACAATGTGCTTGACAAAACCTTTAACATCATCTTTCCAAATCAAAATGAATGGACAGAGGCCAGAAGGGGATGAAGTAAATGCTCTCTGTCTGTCGGCAGTGGCAAATTACATACACACAAGTACACACACACATATTCAAAAAAGTATACATGCAACCAGATGCCTTTGCAAACATGTGCTTCTGTCTATTTCTCTAATGTACATTATGTCATCTATGTGTTTTGCAGTGGATATTCAAATTGTGACTGGCAGCTGCTCATTGTTTCTCAGAGCTCAGCTTTGTTCTTCCTTTTAATGATTATCCCAGAATGTTGTAATAGTCACATCCGCCATGAGTTTAAAAAAGCCTCCAAACCAGTTTTACAGAGCACTTTCCCTTTGAAATACACACACACCCCCTGGCAGAAATCAATAGGAGGAGGATAAAATCCCCTTCCATTTAATTAAGATAACCAGTACATTTTCACTTATAATCTCTTTCTTTCCTCCTCCATCTCTTTCCCTCCATATATCCTTCTGTGCCGCTACTCGTGTCATTCCCCTCTGGGGGGGTGAGAAATGTTGTCGCTAGGAATCTGGATTTAATCATTTCCCAGATCGACGCCATGTTTTTCTTCCCCGAAGCATGTTCTCACTCCCCCACCCCCACAACCTCCTCTTTAAAATGTCGTCTAGGGAGTGTTCTGCAGCCAAAATGTGTTCGCTCCGGGGCAAATGGACTATTGGGGTTGACATCGTCAGCTGAACGGGTAACTCTTCATTGTATGGCAGTGCAGCAGGGCTCCAGCATTTTGTAGTAAATACATGCTGTTTAGATTCTGAAGGCTGGGGCTTGAAAGTCATAGACAGAAGTGGGAAGTAACTAAGTACAATCTACTCATGTACTTCAGTACAATCTGGAGATACTTGTACTTTACTTGAGTATTTCCATTGTATGCTACTGCATACTTTTACTCCACTACAATTCAGAGGTAAATGGTGTACTTTTACTCCACTACCTGTATTTAATCCCTTTAGTTACTTTACAGATGTGGATGAATGATGTGAAATATAATCAAGTGTTAAATCAGACTTTAGTTCCACCTGGAGTAAATTCACAAGCTACCCTGCAGTATACAAAGTCATTCAAACTAGCTGCACCTTTACCAGCTTTGAGAACACTTTCATGATCAATCATTATAAAACATATCATATATATTATTCTGAAATGGACTAGTCTGCACAATGACTACTTTAAGTATATTTTTGTGATAATACTTTTCTACTTTTACTTAACATTTTGAAGATCTGAGTAATTCTCCCACCTCTGGTCATAGACCAAAGAAAAATAAATCAACAATAGGAGGTGTTGGGGAAATATTTGTCAGTGTATGAGTGTGTACTGCCCTCACTGAGCACAGGCCTGCAACCTTGGGCTGCTCTCAGTGTGTTGTCTCCCTGCCTGTTGGTGTCAGCTGATAGAGGTGTTGTAGTGCTTTGCCTGTTTTATCTTGTTATGCACAATGTTGATTATTCTCTCAGAGCTAAATACATGGGTCTGGGGTAGAGATCTTCAGAATTGGTTTGTTCCAATACTTTTGTTTATATAGTGTACCTTTACTTGTGCATATTGTAGGTTGCACATAAGCCGAGCTGAACGTGTTTTACTTTGTCACACACTGTCTTCGTGTTTTGGTCCAGTTCAGGTATGTGTCTCTACTGTGACATGTCTCCATGCTTTAATGTTCAAAAAGCTCTACTATTATTATATATACTATTTTTCTCATAGTGCTAGTGGATTGCCGGAGCTGTTAGATTAACATTAACATGCTTATTGTATCAGATAAGATGTATGAGCAGAGGGTAGAGTTGTCAATTCTTGTTCTTTTCTGTGACTATCTTCCTCACCCTCTCAGACTTTCAGTTGCGCGTGCTACTAAAGAGACGCGCTACCATGGAAACCAAACAATGGTGTAGCTGTATTAAAGTCCGAGCAGAAACAGTCCTGAGAAAATCTGATTTTGTCCGAAATCGGGAGAAATGCGGGAGAAATATGACCCCGGGAGGAAACCAGGAGAGGGCAATGTAATCGGGAGTCTCCCGCAAAAATCGGGAGGGTTGGCAAGTATGGCTGCAGCACCTCTTTTCACCCTCTGTCTGAAACCAGAGCCCAGGCTGCTCTGATTGGTTAGCTGGCCGGCTCTGTTGTGATTGGTCAACCGCTTAGAGATGTCCGGCTCCTTGGCCTATCACGTACACTGTGTTGCAGCACTAGCCAATAGGAGCGTGAGTGTTCCATAGTGATGTCACTATGATCCGGAAGTAAACCAAGGGGTACACAGGGATTTTAGCCTTTGCAGACCATTTACATGCACACAAACCTATAGAACACACTACAAGAGAGGGAACACCATGCACACAAAAAGACACACGTCCAAATCTATAATTAGAAAGTGCATTGAATAAGTATTTCCGCTTTATCCTTAAATACATTTTTAAGTATCAGCTGATACAGCTATCTCATGACACGTAGTTGCTTGAGGAGAGGTGTCCTTTTTTTAAACCTCATTGATCAATATCAGAGATGTTATGGACCTATTCCATTCTTCTTGCAAGCATTTTGGCAAACAACATGTAGTCTTTTTTTTAAATAATCAAAGGCCTAAAGTTACTGATTTGCAGTTGGTCCTCTCTTGGTTTTGGAATTAACAAAACAGCGATTTGGCTCATGGTTATTGACATACATTGATTTGTCATTGTATCCTTACATTTCGTGTTCCAAAATACAAAATGTATTTCTAAAATAATTAGATTTCACTCACAAAACCAAGGACCCATCTACATCATTAGATGTAGAAATTGACTTGCTTATTTTTCTTTTATCTTAGAGCGAGCACTCACCAGCCTTATCCCTAGATACAAAATGTCTTCCGCGTAGCTGAAAAAAAGCTAACGGGTTTTCCCAGTTGATTGCTATTCCGGTATTAAAATTGACATTCTCAGGGTGAAACATATGACTTGTTTTTTGTTTCAATTTCAATAATTCAAGCATTTTCTTTTATGCATAATAATAATAAGTTGGCTTAAAAGCTTCCTAAGTAGTCTGCACGGACCTTATGATTGAATATATTTACAGGGCTGCCCCTGGCCAACTTGTGGGCCCACGTAAATGTATGTGATGAGGCCCTCTGTCGCGTGCGTCGACGGGGGGGTAGGGGGGTGCTAGTGGAGCACGCGCGTGAACTGCGAGCGCCGGAGCCTCGCTAGCGGCGAAACTGTGGCATGCCTAATAGGGTGGTCCTTAAAATTGAAAGTCGAAAAGTCTAAGCTCCAACCCCCAGAATTCATTCTATTGGTCAAGAAAACTCTCCCTGAATGGTGAATTTTTTCCTCAATCAATCATTTACCCCTCCTTCATCAACTTTGAAGTTTAGCCTCAGTTGCAGCACCGTGGCTGCTGGTGTGGCAGCCCAGGTCGATGAGGGAGGGGTAAATGTTGTCAGAATGAGGAAAAAATTCACCAGGAGAGTTTTCTTGACTAATAGAATGAATTCTGGGGGTTGGAGCTTAGACTTTCCGACTTTCAATTTTAAGGACCACCCTACATGAGGCTAAACTTCAAGGTTGATGAGGGAGGGGTAAATGTTGTTGGAATTTGAATAAAATTCACCAGGAGAGTTTTCTTGACTATCACAACGAATTCCGGTGGTTTGAGCTTAAAATAAATGAATTTGAAAATGTACATGGCACTAAGGACCACCCTAGTGCTTAATTGCGCCGCATTTGCGCTTCAGATGAGGCTCCCTCCGCAAGGGGAGGCCCCCTCCGCAAGGTGAGGCCCCCTCCGCAAGGTGAGGCCCCCTACGTGAGGTGAGGCCCCCTCCGCAAGGTGAGGGCCCCTCCGCAAGGTGAGGCCCCCTACGTGAGGTGAGGCCCCCTCCGCGAGGTGAGGCCCCACGCAATCTGCGTGATCTGCGTGTAGGGAGGGGCGTGCCTGTATATATATATACGATACCTGCACCGTGAAGATGGCTGCATTGTCTTTGGCTCCTCTCCAACTTTGCCTTTTTTTCGTATTATTTCAGTGTTTGTTTACTTTTCGTCGTTTGCTTTTAACCTGGTCTGCAACATGCGAGCCAACCGCACCAACTCTGCTATACAATATAGCAGAGAGGAACCTCTACACTTCAGAAACGTTGTGGACCGCAGCCCACCGTCAGACAATGGGGAATCGCCATGGCTGCCTGTTGCTGTCCTACCTGAGAGACGCAGGAGGAAGACAAAGCGAGGGTCCCGGGCCGGGCTGCTAGTCAGGCAGAGGAAACGAGAAAACCGACCCCCTCCTCCGAGTATCCTTCTGGCTAATGTTCAGTCAATGGAAAATAAGCTAGATAAACTCAGAAGTAGGATGGCTTTTCAACGGGACATTAAGAACTGTAACGTGATAATTTTCACGGAGACTTGGCTCAACTCTGCTACATCTTCAACAGGTCCCTGCTGCAGTCTGTAGTCCCCACATGCTTCAAACACTCCACCATCGTTCTTGTCCCCAAAAAGTCAAAAATCACCAGCCTCAACGACTACCGCCCAGTAGCACTCACTTCCATCATCAAGTGCTTTGAGCGGTGAGTCAAATCATTCATCACCTCCTCCCTCCCTGACTCTCTGGACCCCCTGCAGTTTGCCTACAGAGCAAACAGGTCCACAGACGACGCCATAGCCCTCACCATCCACACTGCCCTCTCACACCTGGACCAGAGGAACAGGAACACATATGTGAGAATGCTGTTCATTGACTACAGTTCAGCCTTCAATACCATTGTGCCCTCCAAGCTGGTCATCAAGCTCAGAGACCTCGGGCTCAACAGCGCCCTCTGTGATTGGATCCTGAACTTCTTGACGGGCAGACCCCAGGCAGTGCGGGTGGGAAACATCACATCCTCCACCCTGATCCTCAACACCGGTGCCCCTCAAGGCTGCGTGCTCAGCCCTCTCCTCTACTCCCTGTTCACACACGACTGCGTGGCCACACACAGCTCCAACACCATCGTGAAGTTTGCTGACGACACGACCGTCATCGGCCTGATCACCGATGGCGACGATTTTTTCGCCAAAAAAGAAATGCAAAAAGAAAATCTGCACATTTTGAGAGCACCAAATTAAATGTGGTTAAGAAAATATTCTGTCCTGTATTCAGAGTGTAGACATCACTTAAGATTTGCCTTAGGACATTTTTTATTGTGTAGTAAACCTGATAATATATCTTCCAGCTTTATCAAATATTTGTTTGCATAGTGTCAATGCGATTTTCTTTGCCATGGAAAAAGACACATCTAGAATGATGTGGTTAAAAAAACCTAGTCAACCTGTTTTTACTCAATCAAACTGATTCTATCATTTAGATGGGTCTCCTGGAAAATAGTCAAACCACTACAGGGATCTCAGTAATAGTGTAATATTTTGGTTTAGTTTTACATTCCAGCTTATCAGATGGATATTATGTTGACCCATACATCTTTATTGGTGAATTTTACAGTTTCCTCTTAATATCTGAAAAAACATGCAAATAATCATAAATCATCATAAATCAATGCCAATGGACAACAGTCGTAAACAAAGCACAAGAGAAAGAACATCTATCCCTCTATCCATGACCCAACTGAGAAGGCTTAAAGTCACTTAATATGTATTGTATTGTCTGAAATGAAATCAGCTCCTCTCTGTGATCAGACTGACTGCAGGCGCTGCACTTTATCAATCCCACCCTGCTGATTATCAAAGTCTCACAGAGGTTAGCAACACTATACACCTCTGTAGTGCAATCAAACCTGATTAGCTAATCATAATACTTGCATAATGTCGCCACAATTCATTATCCCTGAATGAGTTCCTTGTTGCTCCCAAGGAAACATTGATCCTTCTCTCCTCATGCACACATTGCATACATACAAAAACCCAAAGCTACACACAACATGAAAATGATTAAACTACTAACCGGAGGATTGTTTAAACAAATGGTGCATTGGAGCTGATATACTGATGTGGATAAAAGAATTTTGGAAAACTGAGTATTATTAGAATTTTGCCACAGCCTTAACTTTGCTACCCAAAGCTGCAACTCTCAGTGAACGTGACACACAGATCTAATCACTGTTTTGGATAGAAAACGAGGGGTTACGTATGGTAACCCTTGTTATATAAGCACAGGCGGAGCCCTCTACTGGACTCTATGGGTACTACCCCTTGATCATATCATGCAAGCATTCATCCACTGAGACTTCTATAGACGTAGCCGGCCCCGGGGCGGGCCTACCTGAATGCGCGCGCATCCCACCGTATAAAAGGAGGCCTCGCTTCCTGACTGTCATACTACACTTCTCTTCAGCAAGCAGCATAGGACAGACAGGGCCCCGAGTAGAGGGCTCCGCCTGTGCTTATTTAACAAGGGTTACCATACGTAACCCCTCGTTATATCTCTCACAGGCTCAGAGCCCCGATGTATACACACGCTGTCGTCCAACAACACCGTTCCACCTCACTGTCCCTGACCGGCTTTCTGGTTAGCAGCCGCTGCACCTCACTCACCTCTGCCTCGGTTGTAACCGTGGAGAGGTCCGGGCTGCGGCTGACAGAGCACACTCTGACGCGCTTACCTCGCGAAGAGTATGCTCGGAAAACAGTGCTGAGGGCTCCGCCCCCTCCGCCCATAGGCGGACGGAGAGAGTCCTCAGCCCCGTATGGGCTCACTGTGCACCACCTCTCCCGAGTTCCTAAGGAGCACGTGGAGAGCGCAAGTGCCCCATGTCCCCCACTCAGACACGCTTACCCGTGAAGAGTGTGTATGGACTATAATGTGGAGGGCTCTCCCCTCCTGCCCTAACGCAGGGGGAAAGAGTCCTCCCGCCCCGTATGGGCCCAGTGCGCGCCACGTCCCCCGGGACCGGGGCCCGGGAAAAACGTGAGCACATTACACCCGGGGAAGGGGTCAGATGCCCACTGACCCACAGCCCCCCCCCCTCCTCACCAGTCCTGTGTTGCCACAGCAAGCACAGACGATGAAAAGGAGCCAGACATTTCCAAGAGATAAAACTTTATGAAGGGGCCTGGTGTTGACCAAGACGCCGCCGTGCATATGTCCTCCACACTCACGCCGTTAAATAAGGCTGTTGACACAGCCACAGCCCGTGTGCACGGACCCCCGTGGGGAAGGCTCTCCCCGCTTGTCCGTAGGCATGTGAGATACACTCATAGAGCCATCCTGCCAGGCGCTTCTTGGACAGAGCCTTACCGCCACGCCGCCCCCAAAGCACACAGACATCTGTTCAGTGCGTCTAAGGGCAACCGTGGGCTCTACATAACATGCTAGCGCACGCAGAGGAGGTGCAATTTAGCCTCCCTGGCCCCACTATGGGGTGGAAGATTAAAACCCCCAAACTGAATAGCTCTTGACCTGAACGCACTCCTTAGGCTCTTGGGCACAAAGGAGGGGTTCGGTCTGAGTGTCGCCCCGCTACGGTCACCCCGGATCAACAAGCAACTTGGGTGCACCGATAGAGCGGTTAACTCAGACACTCTTTTGGCTGACGTTAAGGCAAGTAGCAATGCTGTCTTCCACGACAGTGCTTTCAGGGAGGAGAGCTCCAGAGGCTCAAACGGTTCTGTGACCAGAGCCTCGAGCACCAGCGGTAGGTCCCACTGTGGGGAGGAGGCGTGCACTACTGGGCGCAGCCTCCTGACCCCCTGCAAAAACCGCGACATTAGTGGCTGACTAAAAGCTGACCTGCTGCCAAATCCCTCATGACAGGACGAGATGGCTGCTGCATACACTTTCACTGTGGAATGAGCAAGCCCCCTGTCCACCAGTAACTGTAAGTAGGACAAAATAGAGCCCAACTCACAAGATAGGGGCTCTATTCCCCGCTCCTCACACCATCGCTGGAATCCCAGCCACTTTGGCCTGTAACAGGCTGTGGTGGATCCAGCTCTAGCTGCCTGGATAGACTGAATAACGCTGTCAGACAATCCACCCTGTCTCAACCTGTCCCTCTCAGGAGCCAAGCCTGAAGAGGACGGCCCAGAGTGGGTAATGCCCCGATTGCACCTGCCCCTTGAGACATCGCCCCCCAGAACTGGGGAAGCGCCCAGGGCTGGCCCACCTTCATCTGTGTCATCTCTGAGTACCATGGAGCCCCGACGCAATCCGGAGCCACTAGGATGACTGACAGACGTTCTCGCCTCACTCTCCCCAGGAGAGGGAGAATGAGACGCAGTGGTGGAAAGGCGTAGAGCAGGGGTGCCCAACCTTTTTTGAACCGAGAGCTACTTTTAAAGTTGCCAGTCTGCAGAGATCTACCAGTCCAAAGAGAGAGGCGTAGCCATTACTGACAGCCTACTACCAGGTAAATACACACTTCTACTTGTATAAAACTGACCTTTGTACGATTAATACTTCATAAAATACTGCAGATCCTTTATCTTACCTCTTTCTAATCTACACACATACAAGTATTTAACTGAAGTTACACAACAGTGTTGTTGATACAGAGTTGGAGTTTATTCACACGTCACATACTACAGTAATGTTTTCAAGAAACATTGAACAGTGCTGCCACATATGACACAGGAGAAAGAGAAAAGACTCTGAACCCTTTCTTTGCCATTATATAAAAATAGTGTTGCTCCAAAAGTATAAATTAGGCTTACTAATAAGACAACTCAGATCTGAAGCTACACAGGAATCTGCTGCCAAAGTGCAATTAAAAAGACAAAATTAATAGAATTGTTGCATTTTAGTAGAGTATAAAAAGAAATGCCTTTAAAATAGGATGCAAGCAACACCAGTTTCTTAACCTGAATTGATAATAGACTATAA
Source organism: Trematomus bernacchii (assembly GCF_902827165.1). NCBI lineage: Eukaryota > Metazoa > Chordata > Actinopteri > Perciformes > Nototheniidae > Trematomus > Trematomus bernacchii. The sequence goes on along the minus strand of NW_022987649.1, from coordinate 123,499 downwards.
TCAATTTAAGTTTGCATTCTTATACCATTTTGTACAATAATTATAATGAATAAGTTCAAACAAACTAAAACTTACAGATGATTAATAACGGTATCTAACTTGAGTTTTTATTATATCAAAAACCTGTTGAAATGCTACTGTTATTTTTACTGTCCCCAAAAAGCGTGTCGGCAGCCTCCAGGAATGCTTCTTTCACAACTTTGCCGTCTTTGAAAGACTTCATGTGTTTGGCAAGAACGTGACTGACACGATAAGATGCTATGGTAGCAGCCTTGCTCTTGTTGTTGGGCCTGGTGAAAATGGACTGCTGTGCATTTAGCTGTCCTTTCAGGTCCCTCACCTTTTGGGAGCGTAGGGCAGAATTAGGAGGGAATTCCGTCTCGTAGCGTTTGTGCACTGTTTTGAAATGCCGCTCCTAAATTACCCTTCGATAAAGCCACGCTCGCATTGCAGATGAGACAGATGGACTTTGAATTGGAATAGATACAAAAATAATCATCCTCCCACTCGGAGTGAAAATGATATATTTTGGGCTTTTTTGCTTCTGCCATAATTGTGGTCTTGTGTGTGTGCGGACTGTCACTCCTGTTGACACGGACAACGTCAGCTATAGTGCCCACTGCCCACCAGCCACGCCCCGACACATGGGGTCACGCCGGCCAATCACAAAGCTTTGATGCGTTCAAGTGCATTATTCTGGCACAGGAAGATTATGTTATAGGACATTAACGATAAAACAGAATATTGTTGTTCTATTTTTAGACACATCTCGCGATCGACTGGGAATCTCCGGTCGATCGCGATCGACTGGTTGGGCACCCCTGGCGTAGAGCATGGCTACGGCCATGGCTCGTGTGCGAATGCGTCCACCCCCAAGGGCGGATCGTCGCTCAGAGCCATGGAGAACCACAGGGCACAGTGGCTGTTGCGCCGGCTGGCGAACAGGTCCACTTCCGCTCTCCCGAACTGGGCCCAGTTCTGCTTCACCACCTCCGGGTGAAGCGCCCACTCGCCTGGCAGGGGGCCGCCCCTCGACATGAGGTCGGCCCCTCTGTTCTCCAGTCCCTGGATGTGGAGGGCTCTCAGAGATAACACCACCTCTGAAGCCCATAACCACAGTTTCTCCGCCGTGGTCAACAAAGCGGCGGAGCAGACTCTGCCCTGCCTGTTGATATAAGCCACTGTGGTGCTGTTGTCGCTCCTGACCATTACATGTCTCCCCCGAATTAAGGGTTTGAAATGCTGGAGGACCAACACTACTGCCCGCAGCTCTAGGAGGTTGCTGTGCCGTGTCTCTGTTAGAGACCAGCGCCCACCTATAGCTCTCTTCAGGCAGGTCCCTCCCCATCCTGTTCTGGACGCGTCCGTGAACACTGTGATGTAAGAGGTCACCCGTCCCAGTGGAGACCCCCTCCATAGGTGATCCGGACCCCCTCTTCCGGTGAGACGTAACGCTCCTGGAAATGTTCCAGCCGCCACCGGTCAGGAGGCGAGGCCTCCTTTTACACGGTGGGATGCGCGCGCATTCAGGTAGGCCCGCCCCAGGGCCGGCTACGTCTATAGAAGTCTCAGTGGATGAATAATTGCATGATATGATCAAGGGGTAGTACCCATAGAGTCCAGTAGAGGGCGGAGCCTGTGAGAGATATAACCAAAGCTTTCAACAAGTTCCTCTCAACTTCTTCTGGGATAGCCGAAAATCAAACTGTGTGTGGGGGCTATTAGAGAGCAGAGTCTGTTGAAATGACCTGAAAGCACCGCAGTTCTATGAGTTTCTATGCGTTTGTGTGTACCCAGATGGCACCACATTGGTTTCAAAGAGAAAGGAATAAGTGACAGATTAATTTTAGGTGATTCTACCACAAAGACCATTCAACACGCAGCATGATAGAAGGTACATCTATAGTTTGATTAAAATGGCGCGTAATATGCAATTGAGCGCTTATTCTATTTTTAGTGCCCAAAAATCAGCATTCACCCCTTAACACACACATTCATCATGAGCATTAAAATAAATTCACATGCATACACAGAAAAATGTAGGGATACATTTTATTAACACAATCTTCTTATAAGTGATAATTTAATCTACCTCCTGATCCCAAATATTACACAACTTTCCCTACAGTGAACTAACTGAAATCACATCAACATATATTTAAATAGCTTCGGAAGCAACAGCTTCAGTTAAATTAATGGATTCTATCCAAGAAAAGAAGAAAAAGAGGGGATAAGAGAACAGGAAAGAACACATTAAGAGTGTGTGTTGTCAGTGCTGCTCTCAGTCTGGTCTGGGTCTGTTGTTTTGGTGAGCACTGCTGAGTGTTGGCAGAGGAGCTGGCAGCACGGCACAGTATGGAGCTGCAGGAACAGCTCGGCTGTGAGCGGCGGCCAAAAATGGTTTTGGTCTGAATCACATGACAAGGTGTTAGTGTGCTTTAATATTTATTACATCCCCTCTGTTTTTAGATCTTCGCATAGTTTATTTATACCATAAACTAAGTACAGAAAATAGCATATGTGTATATGTATCTCTTGACATTGATTTATGAATGCAAACATCCACTGCCTTTAACATGAATTATACCTATCCGTAAAGAATACATGACTGAACTATGGTCCCACTACATGTTACACTCATGAGTCAGCGGGGTCCTCCCATGATAGTTAGTGGGGGGTGAAGTTCAACTTTTATTAAAATGAACTGTCTGTTGGGATGTCGATTTAGCCATATATACTAATTTCACATGATCGTGCTTTATTGTGAAAATCCACTTCCTGTTTCGTCACCTGAAAGTGTTCACTCCGTCGCCTAAAGACAGTACTACAGTAACCAATAGCCACTGTAGCCTGACCTTTGACGTCATGTCACACATTAATAAATATATGTATATATATACACATTTATTTAATAGATTATATATACATAATTGTATACATAATATATACAATTAATTGTATAGACTCCCTCAGTGGTTTAGATTAACTGTGTACATTTACTCCAGTACTGTACTTAAGTACACTTTTGTACCACTACAATTCAATGGTAAATAGTACTCTACTACATTTATTTAATACCTTTAGTTACTTTACAGATGTGGATGAATGATGTGAAATCTAATCAAGTGTTAAATCAGACTTTAGTTCCACCTGGAGTAAATCCACAAGCTACCCTGCAGTATACAAAGTCATTCAAACTAGCTGCACCTTTAACAGTTTTGAGAACACTTTCATGATCAATCATTATAAAACATATCATATATATTATTCTGAAATGGACCAATCTGCACAATGACTACTTTTACTTTTGGTACTTTAAGGATTTTTTGATGCAAATACTTTTGTACTTTTCTTGAGTAACTTTTTGAATGCAGGACTTTTACTTGGAACGGAGTATTCCTAAACTCTGGTACTTCTACTTCAACGTAATCTGAAAGATCTGAATAGTTCTTCCACGTCTGGACACCCTACATGTGAGCCTTGAAATTCAAATCAGATTCCAAAACCACTCCTAAATGTCTTGCTTTTTGTCTTGGGTTGAATCCTAGTGTAGCTAGTATGGAGGTCAGTTATGGCTAAAGCTGTAAACAAATAAAAGAAATCTGTGACATCCAGGCCTTTATATTTGATTTCCAAAGATCAAAGTGTTTGAAGGATTTGAAGGATTAGCCATTTATAGATAATATAACATTTCATTCACAGAGCAACATGCTCACATATTGTATTCAAAAAAAGCATCTGGTGGTGTACAGTATCAAAGAAAACCTGTATCAATGATCAAATATATATTAATGTTAAATCCATTAGATATAATTAAATCCAAGGTATCTCAGTGTGTGAGAGTCTGTATGATAACATGCTGTTTATGAGCCATTCACTCCAATAACTAAACAACTAAAAACCTTGGCTCTGGTATCTGCCAGGTAAACTTCTCAACACTCACATGTGTACAAAAGGCATGTTGTTGGATTGTTGCCGTTGGACTGTTGATGTTGTGCAGATATATTTGTTTTTATTACAGTGCAGACACTTTTCTGCTTGCTCTTGCCTCTGCTTACTTTTTTATGCTGATTTTCCTATTTTTCTTTTCGGAAAACTTCGAGCAGCGGCTCCTGGACATTAACTTATCAATGGGACAGTTATTCTTCGTAAATAGACGTAGGGTTTCAGCCATATTTCAATATTTTTACGACGATCTCAGCCTTACAGTAGCGTGGCCTAGCAACAGCTAAAGCCTGGTACTGCATGCTATTTAGCTTAACCAGTTAAACCCCACGGCAAAACGCAACATCTTGCAAGAAACAGCGTCTGAGGGCTTCTTAACATTTAATAAACTATGAATGTGTCATAATCACTTAACGGGAAGAAACTCAGCTTTCAGACAATATTAACCATGTTTAGCTAAACAAAACAAAAGTGTAATAACAAAGGCTCTGAATTAGCCCTGAGTGAAAAAATGCTGACGCAATTAGCACAGAACTCAAGGTAAAATACCCTTATTACTTATCGTATCTGCACAAACAAGATATCGAGCAAGCTGAGATTCAACAGATTCCAGACATATAAGTATCATCACTGAGCGATGAGAACTCGCGACAGGGGAAGCGAAAACAGACATCACAACACGTAGCTTCACGGAGGAAACACGGGAGAAATTCTTACCTATGCTGTTGTTCTGATCAAAAGTTGTGTTCATTAAAACGATAAAAACGGTAGAAACGCTGCTGAAGGTTAATCCATAGGTTAATCCAATGTGTCTGTGTCACTTTGAAATGATTACTGATAATCCATCTTCATATTTATGTCAATAATGGAGATTTCATATTAGCTGCTACGCATCACTCATGCCCCTTTCACACCGGCGCTTTTCCAGCTCCAGCTCCTGCTCGGAGCTGGAGCTGGAAAAGCGCCGGTTTTTCCTGTTCACACCGCAGCGGCGGCGCGTCATAGCTCCGGAATGCGGTTCACTTCCAGCTCCAAAAAATTGTCGGTCCAGAGGCAAGAGCTTCGGAGCTATGACGCGGCGTCGCTTACGTCTCTTACGTCGAGGCGTGCAGGAAACCTTACTTTGACCATCCGTTCGCTGTTATTGATCATTGTGGAGATACATGGGCTGTACAGGTTGTCATGTCCGACTATCACAAGTAGAATCATAATGAAAAATACGCCGGTAAAATGTGCCTGTAGAAAACGGCTTAGCAAGTAGTCAGTTTTAACACCCATGTTATACCAGAGAAACGGTAAATTTAAATGCCGGTAAATGCCGCTGAAACACATTAATAAACAATGAACCACGGCACTCTGGAGAAAAGTATAAGGTTGGAGAAGTCGTTATTTAATTTAATCTGGCTTCGTATGATTAAAAGCAACACGATCATCGACCCGACGCAGTCCCCGGCCCGTTGTTGTTGTGGGAGAAAATCAGCGACGTAAACTGTGACGTCATGACGCAGCAGCGGCAGCTCTGGGCAGTGTGAACAGAGCGGGAGCTGAAAAGGGAAACCGGAGCTGAACCAGAAAAGCTCTCGCTAGGAGCTAGAAAGGGAAAAGCGCTTCATTCACCAATGGGTAATGTTTAGATGGATTTTAAGAACTTCCCCTCGATTCTATTGGCTCTAACGGTTAAAAAGAGGTGTCAATCATCAGAATCGACCAAGGGGGGCCATAGATATGGAAAATTCACCCAAATGACCCCAGAAGTGTTTTTTTTTTTCTAAATCTCTCTAAAAAGGTAAAATGTCACTTGTTTTGCATCAATCTTAATACAGGGTACTTATTATATGTTATAGTTTGGATTCCTAAAGCTTTTAGTCTACTATCCCATCATTCAAGGGTGGTTTTCACTACAGATGTAGAACTCCAGATAGGACTCCAGCTTACAGCTTCCTGCCTAAGACCTGCCTAAGACCAGCGTCTGGGAATGTTAAGCCCTCCCACTATTTTCCAAGAGGGCGTTGCCAGATTTTCAATTTCAGGATTTAACCAGGAGATGGCGCTTCATTCACAAATACAGAAAGACAACTTTTCATGGACTTTCAGGTGTGTTTTGAAGAGCATTTGAACACATCAATATTTAAGATCAAATAAAGTATATCTAATCTTGTAATTCAATAATATATAGTCTTTATATATTAAATAATCATAATAATAATGTAAATGTTTACATTACACTTCTTTATTTGTTATGCTCATATAACAAATGCTCGTTACCTTTACAATTGTTTGCTTTAATATGCAGTATATTTTTTGTATATTTTTGTGTTTGCTTCCTCCTGCTCCCTTTCGGACACATACTGTATCATTATTAATATTATTAATATGAAGATATTATTAAGATAAGATAAGATAAGATGTTACTTTATTGATTGAACATTTTAGTTTAGAATGTGCTATCCCACGGTAATTCAGAAGGCTCACAGGTCACATTCCTACGGTGGCCCGGAAGTGCAAGACACCACAGCATTTCAGAAAACACCACCGCATTTCAGAAAACACAACAGCATTTCAGAAAACACTACAGCATTTCAGAAAACACAACAGCATTTCAGAAAACACTACAGCATTTCAGAAAACACAACAGCATTTCAGAAAACACCACAGCATTTCAGAAAACACAACAGCATTTCAGAAAACACTACAGCATTTCAGAAAACACTACAGCATTTCAGAAAACACAACAGCATTTCAGAAAACACCACAGCATTTCAGAAAACACTACAGCATTTCAGAAAACACAACAGCATTTCAGAAAACACAACAGCATTTCAGAAAACACCACAGCATTTCAGAAAACACTACAGCATTTCAGAAAACACAACAGCATTTCAGAAAACACAACAGCATTTCAGAAAACACCACAGCATTTCAGAAAACACTACAGCATTTCAGAAAACACAACAGCATTTCACAAAACGCTACACCATTTCAGAAAACACTACAGCATTTCAGAAAACACCACAGCATTTCAGAAAACACTACAGCATTTCAGAAAACACAACAGCATTTCAGAAAACACAACAGCATTTCAGAAAACGCCGCAGCATTTCAGAAAACACTACAGCATTTCACAAAACGCTACACCATTTCAGAAAACACAACAGCATTTCAGAAAACACTACAGCATTTCAGAAAACGCCGCAGCATTTCAGAAAACACTACAGCATTTCACAAAACACAACAGCATTTCAGAAAACGCCGCAGCATTTCAGAAAACGCTACAGCATTTCAGAAAACACAACAGCATTTCAGAAAACACAACAGCATTTCAGAAAACACCACAGCATTTCAGAAAACACTACAGCATTTCAGAAAACACCACAGCATTTCAGAAAACACTACAGCATTTCAGAAAACACTACAGCATTTCACAAAACACAACAGCATTTCAGAAAACGCCGCAGCATTTCAGAAAACGCTACAGCATTTCAGAAAACACAACAGCATTTCAGAAAACACCACAGCATTTCAGAAAACGCTACACCATTTCAGAAAACACAACAGCATTTCAGAAAACACCACAGCATTTCAGAAAACACCACAGCATTTCACAAAACGCTACAGCATTTCAGAAAACACAACAGCATTTCAGAAAACACCACAGCATTTCAGAAAACGCTACACCATTTCAGAAAACACTACACCATTTCAGAAAACACAACAGCATTTCAGAAAACACAACAGCATTTCACATTGGACGGAAAGGGTATTCCTTTAGGGAGAACACTTCTTGTTTGTGATTGGACAGAGCCAGCCAGAGAAGCACTGCTGTGATTGGTTGTTTTTGCTGCCAGTCAAGAAATGACGCTTCGTGATTGGTCAGCACCCGACAGCGCAACATGTCCCAACACATCAGCCGTTAGCTGTTAGCACACACTCAGAGCTCACAGCTCCTCATATCTGTTCAGAAACTGGTCAAAAGTTAAACAAGTACAAACCACAGACTGTCTATGTCATGGCGAATACAGTCGCTGCTTTATTTATGTCTGTATGATGCTGTTGTGAGTGTGGACGGAGCAGCTACAGGTTAGTTTAGCTTTTTAGTTAGTTTAGTTAGTTTTTTTTAGTTTTTTATCAGTAACGAATTTAGCAGTTGAACATAAAAGTCAACTAACTGAGTGTCACTTGCAATGACAGTGTTGTGTTTTTATTTTATGAACCTTTTACATTAAAAATGGTTGTTGAATATATAAATATTATTATGAATATGGATAAATACTAGGCTATTTATTATAAACGTTAGTCCTTAACATCTATCACTGTGTATATCACCATTCTTTAATTAAATGTTTGATAAGTGCATGCAGATCACAGTACAGTAAAACACGTACACAAACTAAGACTTAGTTTGGTTTCCCCACGTCTCCCCGTCCCGAAAATAATAAAACACTTCACTGAACATAAAAACATAAAAGTCATCTGAGTGTCACTTGCAATGATAGTGTTGTGTTTTTATTTTATGAACCTTTTACATAGCCCACGAAAAACTATAAAAAAATATACCATAATATAAGATTGAGATTTTTGTACATTATTTTGTTAAATAAAAACATGGTGATGTTTTGTAAATGATTACATGTCTCTTATTTAGCACAGAGTATGATCCTATCCGTGACATATGGATCTTAACAATATTACATTCGTAAAATAAATGGTAGACATATCAAATTGTTTCCTCTTTTTATTTGATTTATTATTTTCGGAACGGGGAGACATGTGTGATTAAAAATGAGCGCTTATTCTGTAAATAACAAATATACCTAAAAAACATACCAAACATATTCATATATACTGGAGCTTAAATTAAGAAATATGTAGCCTATAATGTGATCAATAATGATTTTAAACAAACTACGTATAACTACCACATTATAACTGAGTGAATGTAAAACTTAAGGATACAGTTATGAAGACATATCTGACCGTTAAATACATTATTAAAATATCCATTTCCACTGGGTGACTAATTTCAATTGATGTTGACACCATCTCACAACACTCCAAAAATAACATGACTTTCTGAAGCACAATTTAAAATGTATGCTGTTTAAAATCTCAAATTAGATCTATTGTCCATCTATATTTTGATTATTTGTTTAATGGGAACTGTCCATAATCAAAGAGTCATTCCAATTTAGACTGAGAAAGTCAGTCAGCGAATATCAGGACATTCTGATGTAACATTTCAAGATAAAAGACCTTTGAAATGTCATATATGAGCTATCGTCCCGCTGTTTTTAGATAAGAATGAACTATTAACAATAGTATTGTAGTGCCGAGAGATAGGAGTCGGAGGCGGTGCATCGAAGGTGCAAAAGGTAACTTTATTGAGCAGCAGAAAAGCACATGGCTTGCAGTCCGGGAAGCATAAACGTCTCAAATATCCATACAAAAATCTTTTGTTATTTTATTTTAAATAAAATGAAGGACATTCACAGTTAATGTAATTAGATATCAATTATGAATGCCATACATATTGCATACATTCACAGTCAATATTTCTTCAGTATGTATGATAGCTGTCTAACAGAAGTTAAATCCATTTCTCACTTATTCTGACAATGTACTTAACCCCAAATAAAAGAACCCAATAAAAACAGTTGTTAAATAATAGTGAAGTCACGTTGTAATAACAATAACTCATCTCTCGGTTTGAGTGTTCTTTTTCTGCTTTGCCAAAAGCCACTGTGTCAAGTGTCTAATGGCTCTGGAACACTCTGCCCCTCCATGTGAGGTCGGCCCAGACCCTAGGGTTTTTTAAATCTACACTAAAAACACACTTCTTCTCTCTGGCCTTCTAGTTAGAGCGGAGCACGACTCCTGACTTTTCCTTGTGTTTTATTTTTATTTTTTATATATATCTGTCGTAATTTATTGTCTTTTATTGTGATTGTAGTAATGTGTTTTTATTACATGTACAGCACTTTGGCTCGACCAAAAATCGATTTTAAATGTGCTTTATAAATAAAACTTGATTTGATTTGATTTGATTAGTGACTATTTTTCTTAGCGGATGCATGTCAATTTAAATCAATTCATACAACTATTTTTTAAATCAATAAAAACATTTTCTAAATCCATAAAAGCATTTCAATTAATATTGGGAGTCATGTCGTTACTTTGTTGAGAATGTGGCCATGTAATAAGCGGGATAATTTGCAGCGACTTGGTCATTATGGGGAAAATAACACCCGTCGGGATCCTGATCTGCCTGACGAGGCTCCATTAAAATATAAATATTTTTAGTGAATTACTGAGTTTAGGCACGTTAATAACGTTTTAATGAAGTTGAATACAATACTCTCAACTCTTTCCAGGACAAGCCGAGGCCCTGCCTGCCAGTAGCTTTGCCGATATCTGTGTTGATAGGTAATAGATTAAGAGCGGTGAATCAGCTTAGAAACAGGAAGCGCTCAAATGTTTGTGTGAGTTTATCAAATGTAGGCTTATATCCATGCAAATACTATGGTAGATACCAACTACAATAAAATGAACATATTTTACCGTGATTTAATTGTAATACACGTTTCAAAATGATGCCGAAGTAACAACATACTGATACCGGTTAGTAAAATCCATTAATTAATGCTTTGACAAGTGTGCAGACAAGACGGCAGGCGAAAAAACATTTAAAATGCGTGTTTTCTGAATGGAGATCGGATCGATCAGGCTAAGCTAACCTGTAGCTGCTCCGTCCAAACTCACAACAACGTCATACAGACAGAAATAAAGCAGCAACTGTATTCGCCACGACATAGACAGTCTGTGGTTTGTACTAGGGTTTCCGTTAGCCGGTAATTACCGTTTTTTAGCTGGTAACATTTATAAAAAAACTGTAAATTCAAAACCTGCCGGTCAAAATGTTTGGCAATAATTAGGGATGCTCCGATCGATTGGCCGCTGATCATTATCGGCCGATATAACAATACTCTTAATAGTTTGATCGGTGCTCTCTATAAAGGCAGATCAGGAGAGCTGGATCTGATCGATATGGACATAAACGCGAGTGAAGTATAACTGGACGCGAGAGAGAGATCAGAGATCAGATCAGCTGTTGAGTCTGACCGAGACACGCAGCTCTGCATGATCACCTCTGCATGATCACCTCACTAAACAGCTCCACTGTTTAGTGAGGTGTATGAGAAACTGACGGGCTGTCAGGAGAGAGGGAGGGAGAGAGGAAAAGAGATCTGTTTCTCCCGTGTTATTATTCAAAGTTAATGTAAACTTTTGAATAATGTACTTCATCTACTATAAGTAGTTTGTTTGAATGTAATAATTATGTTGTTTGTTGTTTGGGGAAGCGCATCATTTATTGAAAAATGAATCTGAACTTTTCGAACTTTTACGATTATAAACTGAAGCATATCCGGTCATAGTCCGGTAATTACCTGCTAACGGAAACTCTGCTACACAATTCTTCTTATTATTATTATTATTATTATTATTGAAACATGACCGGTAAGTTTAGAATTTGTCCAGTAAAATAAATAATTTTCCGGACATTTGACCGGCAAGAAAAAATCCTAGCGGAAACCCTGATTTGTACATGTTTAACTTTTGTCCAGTTTCTGAACAGATATGAGGAGCTGTGAGCTCTGTGTGCTAACAGCTAACGGCTGATGTTTTGGGACATGTTGCGGTGCTGACCAATCACGAAGCATCATTTCTTGACTGGCAGCAAAAACAACCAATCACAGCAGTGCTTCTCTGGCTGGCTCTGTCCAATCACAAACAAGAAGTGTTCTCCCTAAAGGAATACCCTTTCCGTAAAAGTTGAAATGTTGAAGTGTTTTGTGAAATGCTGTAGCGTTTTATGAAATGCTGTAGTGTTTTCTGAAATGCTCTAGCATTTTGTGAAATGCTGTAGTATTTTGTGAAATGCTGTGGTGTTTTCTGAAATGCTGTAGTGTTTTCTGAAATGCTGTAGTGTTTTCTGAAATGCTGTGGTGTTTTCTGAAATGCTGTAGTGTTTTCTGAAATGCTGTAGTGTTTTGTGAAATGATATAGTGTTTTCTGAAATGTTGAAGTGTTTTCTGAAATGCTGTAGCGTTTTGTGAAATGCTGTAGTGTTTTCTGAAATGTTGAAGTGTTTTCTGAAATGCTGTAGTGTTTTCTGAAATGTTGAAGTGTTTTATGAAATGTTGAAGCGTTTTATGAAATTATGTAGTGTTTTATGAAATGCTGTAGCGTTTTGTGAAATGCTGTAGTGTTTTGTGAAATGATATAGTGTTTTCTGAAATGCTGTAGTGTTTTCTGAAATGCTGTAGTGTTTTCTGAAATGTTGAAATGTTTTATGAAATGTTGAAGCGTTTTATGAAATGCTGTAGTGTTTTGTGAAATGCTGTAGCGTTTTGTGAAAGGCTGTAGCGTTTTGTGAAATGTTGAAGTGTTTTATGAAATGCTGTGTAGGCCCGTCACGATAATTAATTTTGTTGGACGATACATTTTCCCGGAAATTATTGCGATAATATTGTTGGCACCGTTGTAAGACAATTTTAGACCACTGACATAATGTAAGTACATCCTTTCAAACAGAACTTTTTATTAAATATTCAACATTGCAAATGAAATGTGAAATAATATTCTTATATATAAATTATATATAATAAATAAAACAAATACATTTAATTATAACAAATTAATTAAAATCACACACAACCAAAACAATCAATTAAATAGAATCAGGCTTCAAAACAGAGCTCTCTCTCTCATATATATATATATATATATATAAATAAATATGAGCACACATTGTCTCACAAGCAAAAAAACCTCCTTAAAACAACAGTCAAGTGTACAGTCCACTGTCCATACAAAGACCCAGATGCCTCAACAGGCCATATCCAAATCTGTATTTCAAAGATTTCGAGCAAGGAACACCAACATGCAGGGGCGGACTGGCAATCGGGACGAATCCCGATGGGCCGGTACTGAAGTGGGCCGGTCGGACGATGTGGGCCGCAGCCGCTGGGCTAAAATGCTGGTCACATCCTTATGTAAACAAACACGCATGTAAATGGCAATTTATCAAGCTCAGAAAAGTTATCGAGTCCATTTTTATTTATCGTACGATAAGTCAATTTATTGATTATCGCGACAGGCCTAAGTGTTTTGTGAAATGCTGTAGCGTTTTCTGAAATGCTGTAGTGTTTTGTGAAATGTTGTTTTGACTTGCACTTCAGGGCCACCGTACCTTAGTTCATAGATTTGAGGGTTCAAAAAGGTACGTGTCAGTTATTTTGCCAAAAGAAACCCTGTACTGTCCCTGCTTCAGCCAGCCAGTAGCAAGAATGAATAATACATGTTGTGTAAATGTCATCAATGAGTAGAACCCATGGTTTACTGAGGAAACGGTAAGAGAGCTTGTTCTTGTGAAAATTGATGTAAAGTGTCTCACTGCACACACTGTACAGTGTCCTGACACATTCAAACCCACAGGCACAGTTAGAAAGCATAAAAGCCACCCACTCTTTGTTCCATCTCCTTCAATTAAAGTTGGCTTAATTACTTGCCTAATCCAAGAACCCTCGGTGAGAAACCATTACAGAGGAGACACTGAACACAGCAAATAAACACATTACACAGCACTGCTCTCAAAAACTCACAGAGCAAGCGTCGCTTTTCATACAGGTGAAAAAGGAAAGATTTCGAAAAAGCTGTACCTTTGCTTTTAGCTAGAAGAGGAGGAGGAGGCAGGAGAGAACAGAGGATCCACGGCGAGAGAGCCCAGGCAGGGAAGAAGAAGAGGAGATGTAAGTCCAAATACACCAAACGTTTCAATGTATATATTATTACATGTCATGAAGATAAATGCATGTACGACTGTAATGCAACTGACCACCAAACACCTTAAACATCTGCATCAGGCATTACAGAATGTTTGAATGAAACAACAAGGCTGCCCTACGAAGGCCCCGAGCTCTACACAGAGTGTTAACATTTAACCATGTTAACGCTGAAGTAATATCACGTTTACTCTAGCTTGGGAAAAAAACGATATGGGCTGTTTATCAGTCAGTGATGCGTCAGAGCGTCAGTCTGGAGTTTGGAGTTGGACATCTTTTTCAAAGTAGAGGAAAATTGCTTCAATTTCTTTTTTTAATATGAAAGAACATCACAGTTATGCATAGCAGAGTAAATGTTAATTATTACTTTTAATATATGAAATCACCATGGATTTAAAAATAATAAACTGGAGACCAATATGTAGCTTAATAGCTAGTTTTTTCTGTTGTCTCCTTTTGAGTACAGTATTTGAGTAAAGGTACTTTGTTACTCTCCAACACTGTCAGAGGATGAAAAGTGTTCCTCTTGCTGCAGACCGCTGGAACGTTTTGGGATGATTAGTTTCAAATATTTGTACTTGTTGTGGAAAGTGTTACACATTTACACATGGATTGATGATCTTTTCACACAAGAGATAATCCTCCATACCTTCTTTTTATGAGGATAATATATTCATGGCTTTGTAGGGCAGTCAAGTTAAATATTAAAATCCCAATGTATGTAAACCATGCATTTTCACAATCCACACCCACACCAGAGCATCCAGCTCGACACTGCACAAAAACAGCAGATGGAAGGAGAGGCATACCTTGTTCTGCCATCATATGTGCAAGGCCTTGAGAAGTGGAAAGAGGGAGAAAGAGAGGGAAGGGGGAGAAAGACAGAGAACACTTGAGAAAGAGCACACTAAGTTTCAATACTCTGTGGTATTGTGATGATACATGTTTTTCCCAGGAGGCAAAGCATGGCATCAGAACAGGTCACACAGAGCTTTCTTCAGTAGAAACACCAGCATGTTAGTACAAGTGATATTTAACCTCCTTTCTTTCTTGAGTTCAATAACAGAGCTCACATTTTCTGACCTGCTGCAGGGATTTAAATCTGCAATACCTTATATATCGATATATATATTGTAAAATAAATGATGCTTGCCTAAGGTGGGCAAGCATAATTTAAAAAAAGGGCAAAGGTAACAGACATACTGAAAAATCAAGATGTATAAAGCCACTAAACATTCTGTCAAGCTTCCCATGAGGAAAGGAAGCATGAGATCTTAGTCACCTTTACAATGAATACAGCAACAGTTGTTTCTCATCTGTTTTCAGGTATGACTGGCACACTTTTAATTATATCATCACTTTGCTTCTTCTTCTACCCAATAGTAAGATAATGGCAAATAATTGCAGTATCATTTGTTACGTTAAAAAATGTTTAGTTAATCGCCCTTCTTTCAGGCAACAGCTGTTTACATGTTTTCTCATTTCAGAAAACAAACTGTTAACAGCTAAGTCTCAGTGCATCTTATATACCTGAAATGAATTATTTTAAGCTGGTAAGGTTGGAAGTTGCCTCAAAGAGCAGAATCACCAAGCTAATACTGGGTTTTATGGCATATAGGAAATCTGCAGCTACACAAACAATTGATATGGTGTCATGTGTTTAACGTTTTTTCATGTAAACTCACCTGGCCTATTGTTGTTGACCTCTGGAATACAGGGAGACAGAGAAAAGAAGCACACAAAGCCAGCATTAGAAACACTCTTATTACTTGCATGTTGATTATCATGCAAAATAAAATACACGTAATAGTCCATACAGAGGGCTGGCAGTGGGCACAGCCATGTGTATGTTATTCACAATGCAGAAGGTTTCAGCCATGAGCGTGAAAGCTTCAGCAGTCTGGAACTGCCATTCAGTTCCATTGGGTGACAGTCAGAGAGACTTATATCCATGTATTAAAACACTGAAGACACACACTTTAATTAGGCCTACATTTGATCATTTTTATCAGGTTCTGGTTATAAATGATAGAAATAAAACAAAAAAGCAACTAAACCCAAAACATTGTGTGAGGGACTGAACAAACAAAAGAAGAACAGAATAAAGTGCCTGAGTTCCTGTTCACAGTGGCTGAAATGATGTCCAAAGTGATAGATCAAACACCATACTGATAATTGAGTTGTTGCAGCCATGGGGGCCCTAACACTAGATCCTGGATCCGCCTGGAAACAATGAATAACAGCAACACTTTTTGAAATATGACTAACAATTTTTTAAGCTTTTATTTTAGAATAAAGTGGTAGTCAAGTGGACATGTTGATTAAGGGTGGGTGACAGATAAACAGTCTGATATCAAAAAAATATCACCGCCTGAACGGTGCTGCAGAAAAACACTCAGTCAAACAACATCAAGTGGGCTGTCTTGACAGGTCAATTCCCCCACATTGGCGGTGGGGGCCTGAGAGGGCCGCCCATCTGCCAGTGTGCCCGCAGGACACATTTAAATGATGGTATCATTTTTATCTATTTCCACTTTATTTTATGTCAAGGACTGACTTATATTTAGGTCAGTAATCTACCCCTTTTTTTAATTTTAATACAATATACAGAGGATAGGAATCAATACCACACCTGTTTGATAATATAATAGCAAATAACATATGATTAATCATCTACAAATAGTTATCTAATAATGACATGCTGGAATTATTGGATAATTGAAAGGTCGATGTAAAAGAAAAATGATTGCTTATGACATAATTGAGCTCATGTACAATATGGGTAAGATCATTGACCTATGGTGGTTACAGTTAATATATAGGCCATCCCTATTGGCTAGACGTCCTGTAAGGCAGGTTATGTAACCCTTTGTTCAAAAGTCAGGAACATATTCTGCAGAGGCAATAATGTTTCACTGGGGATACATTATTGAGCACAGTTGATATGAATACTACATTTAATTTGCCACTGGACTTTTAATGCCCTTTATTAATAATAAAGATGAATCTTGTGTGTGTGTGTGTGTGTGTGTGTGTGTGTGTGTGTGTGTGTGTGTGTGTGTGTGTGTGTGTGTGTGTGTGTATCAAAAGACAGAGAGAAACTTGCGAACATATACATATTTAATAATGTATCAATCAACAGACTAATCAAACACTCATAGTTAGAACTGGCAGGATTCAGCTGAATACAATTACATCAGGGAGCTCACAACTATGTGTTTCTGTCCTGAACCAAACCAATCTATATCCTCCAGCTCCCCGTGAAAATTTATTCCCGAAAAGAAATCCAAACAGACCATCATTCTTTGGGTTGACTCACCTGCATTTAGAAAACTGTATGTATTCATCGTTGGACACATAATCTAGGTGAGTGTGACTCTCTTTTAATTCAATACCTAAAAAGTGGCGGAGGATAGCGAGGGATTACAGCTCAACGTGGATTACTTAAAGGGATGATTCATCATGTGTTGGATGAAGTGGGAGTGCAGTGATTCATTTCTAAATATTCTCTCTTTCATTAGTGCTGGCTTAGCCGATTGTTTCCTGCACGTCATTTACATGGAAGGTAAATCAGCAAATGGAAGGTGTGTGTAGTACACACACAATCCCCTCAGGATAAAAGCCTTAGTCCATACGGGGCTGAGGGCTCTATTATAACTGTTTTTATCATCAATATTGTAACAACCATAATCTCCTCACTGACCGCTTCCACCAGCAGCCATGTTTCATGTATGAACACTAGGGAGCTCCGGGGGGCTCCTGAAGCCATCTGCTCTGTAGAGTCAAAGGCCTGGGACTGGACTGGTGACAGCATCACGGCACTGACACTTGATGGACAGGAGAATACAAATCCAGAGAGTTTGTGGAGGTAGTTTCTGTGTTAGTACAACTCTTCCTCTACACTCTCATGGTGGTTCCAGTTCCTTCTTTCTGACCTTAGCTGGGAGAATTGCCGACATTTGGCTGTTGACCTGACACAACATAGTGGGATTTGATAGGCTGACTGCAGCATTTGTAGACTTTATTTATGTATTTCTTTTTAGTTTTAGTTCAACATATCTGTCCACCACAATAAAAAAAGGTAAGTTGTTTATTAAGTGACAAAGCACTCTAGTGGCCATTTGAATAAAGACGTTGTTCAGCAAGGGACAACGAGTGACATGTTTTTATGGAAGCAGAAAGTCCTGGAGGATGGATTAACATCATCGTCTTTCATCATGACAACCGCAGGGTAAACAGTGCAAAATGCCGTTAACATTATAAAGAACGTAACCTGCACTGGCATTCATTTGATTTGCTGATGCAGTATAATGCTTGATTATTTTACATTGTCCTTAAACTATTTGCATCCATACCCTCCATTCCAATGCAGGGCCCAATGTGGACTGAACACAGCCTAATGTTTCCTCTTTGAGTAAGCATTTCATTTGAAGCATCTGCTGGAAGTGCTGAGTTTGTTTAGAGGTGAATTAATTACTGAATGAAAGAGTGAAGGCAGTAGAGTTGTGGATGAGTGACTGATAGAAATGTGCTGTAAAGGTAATTCTATGGTTTACTTTGAGAGTCATTTGATGTACAGAATCTCCCATTCTATCAGGTTCAGGTTTTGTTTTAAGCCATGATTTATTCTCTCCTTGTTAAAAAAGGTAGAGCAAGGGTTCAAAATGAAGGCAATCCACCAATCTGTATCAGCCAGCCTCATTAAGCACATCATCTATCCCTTAACAATCAGCAAAGCAGATCCTCTCAGGGCTGCTGGAGTTCCGGGCTTCCACTCACCGATCAGTGCCTGGCAGGAGGCAGAGAGAGAGGAGAGCCTGACGTAAATCAACTCTGGGAACACATCCCTACGTGAGCGCTCTACATCAAGGTTGGGAAAGGCAGCCTATCAACCTACAAGGGTCACCAACACGCCTGCATCACAGCGCCGAGGAGGGACGAGTGTGTGTGGGAGTTTTAGGTAGAAAACTTTGAGAGGAAGAGGAAGTCACATGTAGAACAGATCTTAATGTGGTGGAGGAAAATATTTGTATTTAAAATGTTTGTATTTAGAACAATCATGGTATACTGTCGAAAGATTAGCTGGGGATATTTTGCTCGGGATATTGGTGGTCCCGTGAGGATGATGCCTAATGATCTAGGGTCCTTGATTTTGGAGCACACGTGTATTATTTTCTTTAGAGCGATACTTTATATATTTGAAGTCCCACTATTGGAAAGACTAAGCAAAGCTTAACCATTAGTGTGTCATCAGTTCTGTCCTGCACTTTGTTATTGTGGGGTGTACGCTACCCTCCTTTTAGACTTCAGGCCTTTCAGTGTGGATCGCCAGTAATGTCAGCCACTAATGTCATGAGCTCATGATATTTTCCTCTTTTATTAGCTGGCAGTGTTTCTTATAGGAAGTATCAGTATTTCCAGAAGCTCTCCGGATAAGAAGGAGAATATTGGTACTGCTTCCCCTTCCCAGCTGGTGCTGTAGAACACCAGGAGAACTCTCACTGCTGTGACAGTAGAGGGCTCAGCCAGAGAAGTCTAACAAAAGAACACAGCGTAATTCAAAAAGAGTGTTCTCTAACACACAAAGAAAAATAAGATGTGTGAGGTTGTACTCAATCACAAATATCTCGACCTGTGGAGCCCACCTTGTCAGTGAAAGGCCACCGAGGCAATCACCTGAGAAAAGCAAAGCATTTTCCACCAATAGAGAAGGAGAAAAACAAACCCCTTCACCCCCACCCTTCCCTATAATTCAAACACAGGCACTGATAGATACAAAAAAAAACAGTGTCCCCGGCCTTTGGCTGCGTGCCGGGGACTTGGCATCGGCCCAAATGAGATGTAAATTACATATTTGTGCCAGGTTAAAAAAGAAAGTCGAAGATGCTGGGAATAAATAGCTAAACAAATATATTTAAACAAATGACCTCTGATCTGAGTTAATTAAATGGAAAAGACGACTCTCTCATCTAAATTGTATTGATTATCTCATAAGGAGTGAGGTAATTGTCTACTCTTCAGCTGCTGGTTTGGAAAGGCTGAAGAATGTGTATTGATTGTGAATAACTAAGAAGATAACAGTTTTATTAACGCACAGATAAGGAGCAGATGGATTCCTGCACCCTTTCCATGTGCTGACTGCATGTTCACCACCACAAAACAGCCATCATCACTGTTCTGTGCTCAGGATTCATTATTATTATTAAAGCAAGTGAAAGTGCATTTCATTTGACCAGCAGAGAGGAAGTCTGGGGGAAATGAGTAAAGGGATTTCTTTTAATCGAAATCAATTTTGGTCTCAGTAAAGCCGGCTGCAGAGTGATTGAAACACTGCTCTAGCAAAATTCTCAGCACAAAAGGATGCGATACAAAACACCTGCCATCTTGTGATTTGGTGAAGAAAGGGGCCCAGGAGGCCCCATTCTCTCTATAGGCGTCCTTATCACTGCCTGCAGGACCCATGCTATTAACCTGTGCTTCACTGGCAAACTGTGCTTAGATAAGCTTTCTGATTTTACAGCCAAGACCCACACACAAGCACCCGCACACACACACACACACACCCACACCCACACCCACACCCACACACACACACACACACACACACACACACAAGCACCCGCACACACACACACACACACACATACACACACACACACACACGCACACACACACACACACACACACACACACACACACACACACACACACACACACACACACATCGGGATAATAGTAATCATTGCGAGAGCCAATCAGGCCCACAGAGTGCGCAACCTCACAGCTCATGATAGACGGGTAATATCAGTAACGATGGTGAGACTAGAGAGATCAAATGTTGAGTAATGTGGAGAACACTGAAAGGTGAAGATGTTAATGTTTGTCTTTAACATTTATGTAGGGTAACTTGACAAAGTGATTGACACTGGACAAGTTCAAATCAGATGAATTACTGTACAACAACAACAACAACAACAACAACAACAAAACAATAACTAAATGGGTTTTTATCCAAGCGTGACTGGTGCAGCTCTCCAAATGTGAACTAACACTCAATGAAGCAAGCTCTTCTTTTTGATTTTGCTTTAACTGGCTTTGTACTCAAATCTCTGAATCATTGGCCACATCTCTAATTTGTTCAGCCTCTCAAATCAAGCCTCTCGGAAGGCAATTTTGGCAAAATGCCCACAGATGAAATTGCAACGATTAAAAGTTTAAAATGGAAAACAAAAAGAAATGTAGCTAAATTCAAAGTTAAAGTAAATGAGTGTGTTTCATAGTTGGAGTGCTGCCAGGGGGAATGAGAGCTGGGTCAGACTTTAAAGTTACCTTCAATGCAGAAGCGGCCCCTGTATTCGGTTTTGGAGCAGTCACATACAGGCTCCCCATCCACCACTGAGCATGTACCGCCATTCTCACACGGGTTCACCGTGCACCACCCCTCCGACTCCAGGGGCACCTTAAGGCTTCCCAGGAACAGGGGCTGTGAAATGCCATATTTGAGGTCTGTTATTGTGCCCCTGAAGGGCTGCATGTTTCGCACCGTAGGCAGTGTGAGCGCACCGTTGCGGATATCCTGAGGCACTCCACCCAGGAACAGATCACTGACTATCTTCATGAACACACGCTGAGGCCGCACCTCGTCTGCTTTGGCCTGGCCGTCCAGGACCAGCACTGTGCGCAGGTTATACCTGCTCAGAGAGGCGAAGTGCCAGCTGCCGTCGTCCACCCGTCTGTTGGACACCACTGTGGTCTCGGCACAGTCGATGCTGAATCCCAGCTGCAGCCTGCCCTCCACCACAGACAGCTGCAGATAGTCACAGTAGCCTCCATCGTCAAAGTACAGCAGCAGCGCCTCCGAAGCCTCCATCTTAAACTGGAAGCTGAGGTCACCACGGGTGCTGGCATCCCAGCGGAGGTAGCGTGCCCACTGACCTGGTGTGCCTAAAAATTCCAGTCCCAAACATGTGCTGAGAAACACCTGCAGCCGGATAGAAAACCCTACGAGACCCATTGCTGCAGAGAAAGTATTAATCCAAGAAGATGTCTGAAGGGGGTGCAGTCAGATTGAAATCTTCGGATGGTTCCACAGGTTCATTCACAATATGTGCAGATATATATTCTGATAAATATTTCTTACAAAAATATGTTTTAAAAGGGGAAAGGGCAGTAGCAGGTGAACAGTCGTTGTGGTTAACAGTCTTAGGTTTACATCAGTAAATTGTCTAGTAGTTGCAAGGCAGTGGTCATATGGAGGAATAGTTGGTGTTCTCCTTAGAGTTGATGCTTTTATTACTACTAATAGTTGTTTATGCTTTAGGACAGATGTTATCAAAACTCATGGTGTAAGGTTTGATGGAAAGGACCTTTATGGATAACAGGGCAGGTGGAAGTTCCCCCTTGATGTTGTCTGGTAGGATCCACTGTCCTCTTCTGGTTCCATCACTGTCAGAAAAAGAGAGGCAGAGCGTTACAACAGGTCATTCAGCACTAAGAGCACAACACACATCCTAGGTGTATTTTGCATCTATCTTATAAAAACAGCACATTTTATGTATGTATTCAATCTTAAGACGTTACTTTACAAAAAGGTGCTCTGAGAGAAGAAAAAGCTTCAGCAGCTACATTAATACAAATCACTAGGGATGCTCCGATCGATCGGTCACCGATCGAGATCTGCCGATACTCACTCTCTACCAATCGATCGGTGCTCTCTAAACATGCCGATCGCGAGGGCCGATCGCATGACGTAAAATACATGACACTTTTCTCTGTGCGCGGCAAAACAAGCTCGCCAAAATGGCTTCACTAGTCTGGCAGTATTTTAAGGTGTCCGAAAAAGACAATAAAATAGCGGTGCAACGTGTGTGAAGCAGAAATCCTGCAGCTCCACCCGCTGTGACGGACCTGTGAGCAGAGCAGAACACAAGAGTTAGACCTAACACACTTAGCTATTTGATCTACCTCTGGAACAAGCTAAACTAGTTATAAATATATTTATTCTTCACTGTCGGGTCACTCATTACTGGATCAGTGAGCTGCATGAGATACTGACGGGCTGTCAGGAGAGAGAGAGAGAGAGAGAGAGAGAGAGAGAGAGAGAGAGAGAGAGAGAGAGAGAGAGAGAGAGAGAGAGAGAGAGGGAGAGAGGAAAAGAGAGCGCTTCAGCTCATTTCTCCCGTGTTATTATCGAAAGTTAATATAAACTTGAATAATGTACATAATTTGAATGTAATAATTAAGTTGATTGTTGTTTGTTGAAGCTCCAGTGAATGAGCCCCATTAGCTGAGTTTTAAACATCACTTTAAATGGAAGATTTAAAGTGATGTTTAAATCTTCCATTTAGGCCCCGCCCACTCGATCGGATCGGCGATCGGTATCGGCCGATACTGATTCCGGCGATCGGCGATCGGCCCCAAAATCGGCGATCGGAGCATCCCTACAAATCACCAATGGTATAGGTACATGGTATAAGTACAAGTAAAGGTACTTTAGTTAAGAAAATATGCTAATACAATTAATGATGATATCATGTAGATTGAACTATCCAGCAGTTTAATTACTTACAATGAGCTCCACTTTGAGAGTTTACTGCGAGACCCAAAATCATGAGACCAATCTACCTGCGTCTGTAAAAAGGAGTTCAACCTAGCACAGCAAAATTCTGGCTGAACATTAAAGCAAATGTATTAATATTCTAACATTGTGTACATGATACTTGAACAGAAGCCCTTTTCCTGCAGAACTTGTACTTTTAATTATATTATTCATATATATTTGATAATATTTGTAATATTACTTGCTTAGAGAAGATTGACATTGTAAAAGTATAACTTCTTTCTTATAGTTAGTCCATTTTAATAGTAATGTCCCAATCACCTGAAAACCATCTCATATTCTTTTTTTTTTATTATAGTAAATAGTTTATTATAATAAATATCTAAATATTATAATTAGAGGAATTTATTAGACGTGAAATTTTGACGTGAAAAACATTGGTATTAATAAAATTGGTATCTTTTCGTATTTATTGGACTAACAAGACTAGAACATGGGTAATACTGGAATCAGCCTTTGAAATGTCTAACAATGTTAAATGTACATTGGGTGCTGACAGCTCTAATGAATGGCACAAGAGACTCACATTACACAAAATAATGTTCTTGTAATGAGGACAACATGGCTGTTTTATAACCCAAATTGACCATACAGTGTCAGAGAGTTAAAAGCTCACATGTTCTGTTGGCAGTCACCAACCCTTATTACACTTGCTTTGTGATATTGCTAGTTTGCTACACTTGTCCTCCTCCACAAACGTTGTTTGGAGATATCGGTCATCTGCTGAGTAAATGAGCTTCATTATTCTCATGGTAGTGCATGACTATCAGTCGGCCGGGGACAGATTTCTGCTGGATCCTGGTAAATACTCAGAGAAACAGAGGAACAAACATCCAATCACACAAATGATCAACAGTTCACATGAACTTTCAATCTGCAGTTCCACCTAAAAAAGAAAATGAATCTTGTGTATGTAAAATAAATGACCCTTTCATTTATTTAGCTTTCAATACAGTAGAAAACACTAATTTATGACCTTACCTGTGACCTAATATTTTCATTGCCATATCTACACTGTAGCTAATATGCACATGACAATAAAGCTTGAATCTTGAATCTAACGGACCGTCCACACAGCAGCGTTAAAAAATCTTGGAGCGCTTCTGCCCATTCACTTTGAATGGGGTGACGTCACTTTCCCTCACTTTTCGCCGAACTGCATTGTGGGCAGGCGAGCGGAGATTTTCAGGATTTTCAGGATTCAAAGTTGAGCAATGTTCAACTTTTGAAGCTGAGGTGGAAGCGTCAGCCAATCAAATCCTGTTTATGCAAATCTGACAGTTCAAGCTCTAGCCAATCAAACCGCGTGTATGCTGGGAGAGATATACCGCAGGTCATTTCCTCATATTCCAAAAAATGGAGGAGAAATTAGCGGTAGGGAATCACCCGGTGCTTTATGACCAGTCCCTATTTACCTACCGGGATATAAACCGGAGGAGCCAGGCATGGAGGGAGGTGGCAGAGACAGTGGTATGTTTTCGCCTGTTTGGGGAGTTTATATCCAGTTTACTTCGGGCTTTTTGCTTCGTATGTCGGGGGCGGGAGATTCATGTGATTGGTTGTTGGTGCCTTGCTCGCAAAAAATCCCCAAGCTTCAGATACGCCCACCTCCAAGATTTTTTTAACGCTGCTGTGTGGACGGGCCGTAACTGTGGAGGTACAGTTAGTGTTCTCATCACAGTTCTGTGGGAGACAGGCTAAAACGGTTCTCACAACTACGATAAACTATCCATTGCAATTCATGGATATTCTCTCGCATTACGGGCTACTCTTATTTTCACACAGTGACACTGGCATTTTTTTGGCAATATTCGAATATTTGAGTAAAACGCTTCAAGATTGTGTGACATCGGGGTACTAAAAAAGTGGTCTTTTCATCTACAGACTTTACTTTGGACACGCTATTAGCATCATCCAGAGATATTTCCCTGACCTGGCCTGTTAAATGCTTAGTTACTTTGACACTGAACCAGTCAACTCAACCAAAATATATTTGTATGAAACAAACAGTTCTTTAAAAAGTGGTTAACAAAATTCCTACAAGTTTTTTCCCTTGTGACATTTTAGATGAGCCTTAAAGCTTAAAGACAGAACTCTCAACATCTCGTCTATTAAGTGTTAGTGAGAAAATCAGACTTGCACATCCTCTTTAGGTAAGTCTGACCTGACTTTGGCCAATTGCAGCTCATTTCAAAGAAAGTGACAGGTGACTGGCCAATCACAGGTATTTTCGTAGAGCGTTTGGCTGTTCGACGAATACGGATGCATGTGCTCATCCCTTCAGGTGAAAGCCTCTGCAACAGGTGAAGAAACCATTACAGCTTTGGCGACAACTGCTTACACTACAAATCAACCAAAAATAGGAGGATAGATCTTTGAAAAAAACAACAATGTTGTACAACAATGTATCCATGCATTTCAGTGATGTCGTGTTCGAAATGTAGTCACTTAGACGCCTGCGTTATTTGACTAGTGGCAGGTTGTTGGGTACAGCTGAACTGTTAGGCTCACCCTTACCTTTCACATGGTCGCATTGTGTTTGCTGTCATTTGAAGGTCTTAATAACAATATTGTGTATAGCTGACTGAGGCTAGAATGTTGTATTTTATAGTACATGGGATTTATTGTATTGTTTTTTAGTATGGTATCGAATTGTTATCAAGAATCATGAAATTGTATTGGATTGGTATCAACTGCTACATTTCTGAGAGGGGTCTGCCTGCAGGCCTCCACTCTCAGGACAGTTCCAGTGCAGGCTCCACTCTCAGGACACCTCCACTCTCAGTACAGGAAGTGCCGATTCTGACGAACACGTTTTTTTCCCTGCCTCCCGAAGGACTCGTCTGATGGAAGTTTTCAAATCACAATGGAGACTCATCACGGAGGTGATGAGTCCGCTCACCATGCACTTTGGGTCGGCCTTGGTCAAGCCCTTTTGACCCCCCCAGCCTGGTTCTCGTAAGAGTTGACTTAGCCATTTTTCGCTCAAATGACACCATGGAGGAATGTAACGGGAGTTGACAGGGGACTCTGCTCGCCTCACGAGTGCCTATTTTTTTTCACTTTTCCCCCTATTTTTCCCGGTTTTATTAATTTGTCTTTTTTTGGCTATTTCACCCGGTTCCTTCTACCGGGGACACTGCCCGGTCTCGGGTGTCCCCCCACGGCCTGTGTCCAGCCGTTTCCCCCCACCACTCATCCATATATTAATGGATTTTGACCATTTCTGTTGCATTTTTCTCCTCTCACTGATCGAATGGCAAACGCAACCCACCATCGCGTTTTGCCGGCACTAGGAGCTCTGGCGGTCGGTTCCTCCGAACTGCGGGTTCGACTGATGGCTGGGAGGGTGTGCTGCATTGGGGTGGGGGACTTCCCCCACTCTGCGTGTCTCTTCCTTCCCGGGCCGGCCGATATGAAGCATGACCAAGACGCACCGTCTGACTCAGGGGTCTCACCACGGGTCCCGCAGCGGGGTGGAGGTTCCCGGCTGGAACCTCCCCACCTCCGCCGCGGTGCACCCGGTTGTCTAGCGGGTGTAACTCAAATACAAGATGTCGTTATTTATATATATAAATATATATATCTATATATATATATATATATAGATATAATAAGTGTCAGATTTTATTTTGTATTTGCGTGCATTTCCTGTTCGGAAAGTGGCGCTGTACTGATAGTGGCGATTTTATTTTGTAATTCTTAGCGTGCACTTCCTGTCCTGAGAGTGGAGGTGTCCTCAGAGTGGAGGTGTCCTGAGACTG
Organism: Trematomus bernacchii; assembly: GCF_902827165.1. NCBI lineage: Eukaryota > Metazoa > Chordata > Actinopteri > Perciformes > Nototheniidae > Trematomus > Trematomus bernacchii. The sequence goes on along the minus strand of NW_022987649.1, from coordinate 96,332 downwards.
GCGCCTGCATGCAGGCTCCCATGACATTTATGCTTTTGTGACATCCCTTATCACTGTATGAACCATGTCACAGAATTTTTTGTTTTCTTTACAATTCACACGGGCTGCTTCTAAATTAAGCCTGATGCTAATAGATTGACCTCCAACATAACGCTAAAAAGATTTTACACTTGCTTGATCTTTTTTTTTGTCGTCGAGAAACACAGTTGTCAAATAAATTATGAAGTAGAACAAATGAAATGACTAATCATCTGTTTCGTCCGACTACATCAAACGACACGACATTTAAACAAACTGAAAGCAGGTACGGTGCATCTGCAGGGGGACCCTCCAATAAAACATGAGGCCTGTTATAAACCTATAAAGCCTACAGCCTGCAGTCAGAGTTAACAGGTCGGAAGTGGTTATCAACATGATCTGTTACCATGCTTCTTCAAAAAGGACTGGTACCGTTTTCTTGAAAGGGCCGTATTTGGTGTGTCATTCCACTATTCAATCGCACAAAATGGACCGTGTGTCACCCACAAAGAATATAAAAACATAAAATGTTATTTTATTTTATTTGATTAACTAAAATCTGTGATAAATACCTAACTATACTTATCCCTTTTCTCATTTGTATGAATGTAAATGAGTTGCAATGCAAGCAGAGTAAAATGGACTTAGGCAAACCAACCATAATAACATAATCCAAAAGCATTAATGTTATGTTACTCTTGGAAATGACACAATAACTGTACAATAACACTCAGTCTAGACACCCAACTCATTATTTGCCTTGTGTTCTGCCGACATTGGGACCTTGTGCTCATGACCCAGTTTATGTAACTTTAACCAGGCTAATGTAACTAAATTGACTTTTATTTGTTGCATCATGTCCACCATTGGCTCAATGTTCCGTTTGTTTTCAGAATGTAACCATTGTGAAGAAAAATCACAGTCTGGTCAAATAATGATATCCATGTTGTAACTGTGAGTCAAAACCTCAAGTTAACTTTGACTGCTTTTATAGCATTATCAAAATTGACATTCCATTTCAATAGGTTTTGGATATGTCCCTAGCAACGCTGACATTAAGAGTCAATAATCAGAAAGAAAAAAAATGATAAGGCAATGCAGCTGTTTGGGACAGCCATTGTCACACTGTGCAAACTACATGACTGCATCATGCTGTACCACTAAAGAAAGCAATTTCATCAATTTTTCTATATTTAACTGATGTAATTCGTTCAATTCTTACCATAAATCAGGCAGGTCTTCTTACTTCAAAATGTTATGTATATTTTTGTATTATTTAAAAGAAGCCTATATTCTCTTTGACATTTTTGTTATTTATTCCATTTTACAACTGTGCTCAGAATAGCGGAAAAATGGCCCGATATATCAGCTTTCTGTAGCTTCAGTGGAAAATAATACAAGCCTTAGCCTTTAAAAAAATCATATCAGCCCAGATAGATTACAGATAAATCAAAACTTTAATGTTGAAAAATGCTTTGGCAATTACCAAAACAATTTTTTTTCTTCTTTTTGATATTGTTCGAGTTGTTGGTGTTCCTCAGCAGGCAAATACATGTTTAACCAAAGTCCCTCTGCTTTGACGTAACACTTATTAATAACATTAGCATTATCTGCCCATTGCTGCCAGCTCATTAGATATAAATCCACACTTCATTCACTAGAGAGTATAAATACTGCATCATGTTTACATGAAGACTTGTTCTGTCATCATTTGCAGATAGTGTGTGTGTGTGCGTGCGTGCGTGTGTGTGTGTGTCTTTTGTTGCAGTGTCGGGAGCATCAGGGGTTCAAAGGCTAAACGGCATGGATCATTGTTCGGTGTGAAAGGCTCCTTTGACCAACCCCACAGGGACGAGTCCACACACACACACTGACAAAAGGCAGCAGCACTCTGTATCCTATTAACAACACACGCACTGGGACAGAGATGTGTGTGTAAATGCAAATAAAGCAGCCAACCAGTAGGCCCTTTGAGTTTAAATGGATGCCACTTACAAGTAATTTTACAGCAGGTGCCCTGATCACACTCGTCCCACAACACACACACACACACACACACACACACACACACACACACACACACACACACACACACACACACACACACACACACACACACACACACACACACACACACACACACACACAACACACAACACACACACACACACACACACACACACACAGTGAGGCTGTCCAGACGCAGTCACAAAATGTCCTCTCAGCCTGCAGATGATATCTGAGGCTGCTTTTCTCCTGATTGTATGGCTCAGTGTGAGGCCCTGGAAATAAGCATCTCACAAACATTCAGACAGGGGCCATTTTCTTCTGTTGCTGCAGTGGTACACTCCATAAACATTGGAGCAGGTTGTGCTACATGGAAGTTGAGGGGGGGAGAGACAGCAGAGGGAGAGACAGAGAGAGCGATGTTCCACCTCATCCACTCCCACTCATGCATCGCATGAAACACCCCAGCGCCACTCTTCCTCTGCCCTCTTCATCACGTTGCAAACGCACACCAGTCAGAGACACACCTCCCCACCCTCTCAGCTGCCAGCACCATGTTTGCCTTGTTTCCTCTAAAAGCACCAGGGCTGCTCCATCATGCACAGCCTGCTGATGTCCTTTGGTTTCCCTTTATCAATAGGCTGTACAGCAAAGGCTCAACCTAATAGAGACATGGCCTATAAAGATACAGACAGGAATGCAATATGGACAAATATCTAGGATATTATGTACCAATGTACATAACCACATATTTTAAGACATTGGACAATTCTAATGTCTTAAAATATGTGGTTAGACAAAAACACCTCAGCAACTCCCAGGTAAGACAAGATGACATTGATCATTATAGGGACAGTAATACAGAGACTGATTTATCAATTCAAAATATACAAATATATTATAATAGGGTTAATATTCTTATGCATTATGATTATAACTTCCTCCAAAAAAAAAAATGTTTGTTTCCAATTTTTCCTGTGTACATTATGTGTTCACAGGACATATACAATTAATTATACAATGAATAAAATGGGAAGTTAAATAAAGTGAGGGATGTAGGATACTGTGTGTGTGTGTGTGTGTGTGTGTGTGTGTGTGTGTGTGTGTGTGTGTGTGTGTGTGTGTGTGTGTGTGTGTGTGTGTGTGTGTGTGTGTGTGTGTGCGTGCGCACAGTGTTCTCAGCATCTCTGCTGGACACGCCTTCTCTGGGCTCTGGTTCTGCTGCAGCACCCTTCACAGCATTACATCACCAGTTAGAGCACCAGGTCCAGCACCGCCTCACACACGCGCACACACACGCAAGCCTGCACTTCGCAAACCAGCGTACCACACTAATGTCTACATACACACCTGCCCGGTGCTAGACGCACACTCACAGTATACACCATCAAAAATAACACCTCAGTGACACGCGCACACATGACTGCAGAACCACACAAATATTAAACATGCATATTAACTACCAAAGCATAAATAAACGACTCTCATCTCATCTCACACACACACACACACACACACACACACACACACACACACACACACACAGTCAGCGAACACACCCATAAATATCTTCGCATCTCCTCACCAACAGCAGTTTATACAAAATCACACTCCCTTTCTCATCGTGACAATTTTTCCATGTATGACTAATTTGTTTTTTATTCACAGTTTATTTTTACTCGTCGTGCTTTGTGGCACTACTCGAATTGTTTATTAGAAGAACTGAAACGTCAATGATGCCTCGGCATGCTAAGGCCCGACACATCTGAAATAATTGCATTTTATTTATATTTGAACAACTGATCTAAAAGGGTGTCTACAGAGATGGCACAGCACATTTCTCGGTGCGGCTGGATAATATTAATGACCAATGTCAACGAGCAATGTCACACACTATTGCACCTGAATAAAAGATAAATAGCGAAAAAGACGTGGGGGAGACACACCGTCTGAACGCAGAAAAACGAGCACATTAGAAAAAAAGAGCATTCTCTAAAATCCTGCGTAATATCTGCCTCTCCCCGCCCAGAGGGATTACTGTTACCTTGAGAGCCCTTGGCTTTTTGCGCCTGATTTGTCAGCGCACTTAATCGGCTGCCAACCAGAACAAAAAAAAAGAGGACAGCCAAATTATCCCAAACAGCCTCCATCTACCCCAGCACCCCCAGCATTAAAATAGAGAGGAAAGAAAACTGAGAAGGAAACTAAGAAGGAAATTAAACCGAGGACTGGTTTCTGGTTTCATTGAGTAAAATTATATAATAAGTATGATGCATTCAATATAGAATGACAATATTCATAGTTTAATATTTGTCAATTGCAATCACACATTTCAATCATTTTGAACCGAGTCGGGTTACTTTCAATTGTGAGCCATGCGCACAAAGCTTTTCTTCAAGGGAGGGGAAAATACACATATAAATGATTTGAAATAAACGAAACATTTGAGATGAAATATTTTTCGTTATTTGATGATGGGAATGCATGTTTGGAACAGTGAAGGAGCAGGTGATGGAGCACCTTTGGGCCTGAGCAGGAGAAACAGACGCAGTCTCGGGCGGGTCACGCCCATTATGAAGCTCGTTTTGGAAAAAGCCTGATTAGGAATTGGCCCTGCTTAAATGTACAAGAATCATCTAATCCTATTAACTCTTTAAATCCGACACATCGAAATGTGGGCTGAATCGATGAATGAAACATATAATCGTCATCCTCTTGCTTTTGTGAATTCCAACGAATTTAGTCTCGCACATCAGTTAAACTGGAGCTGCTGATCATGTATGAGTGTGAGATATTACAGGAAAGGATGCATGAAGAAGGAAGGCCCGACACATACTGCTGATCAGCTGCAGATTGTGGATTTCTATGGCGCACTGCATAAGGCCTCATATTTTCCTACAATAAAAAAAGCCAAACCTGATGTATAATTTGGACATTCTGCATTCGTCGCAATGTAAATGACAAACAAAAAAGGCAGTGCTCATTTTAATGAAAATACTTCACTGTAGATAGATTTGAGCCTGATCTACAAAACAGGCCTAGACTGTGGCTTTTCGGAAAATAATTTTAAATTGAAAAGGAGTCTTCCTCTTTGCGTGCAGCGGTAGAAATGCAGTTTTTTGGAGAGAGCCCTCACATCTCAGTCCTCCCTGCGGACGCCATTTGATCCACCAGGGAACCGAAGTCATAAAAAACATCAGAATCATCTTTTCACTAAAATGTGATTTCCTCTCCACATACACAACGTATAATAAGCTAATTAACGTGAAAATATAATCGTTATTTTTAGGATTTGATTCATTTATTATAATGATCTGAAATAAAATAAAAACGTGCCACCCGTTTGATTAATCCGGTAAATATGATCTGAGTAAACATGTTGGAAGGGGATGGTTATTCCATGCTGATGTCCACCTCCGTTAACACATAAGGTCATGTAACAAACTGCATGTACTTCTCCTATTACATCACAATATGCATCCATATTGAAAGAGTTTATTAACCGCGTTGGCTTGTTTGCAGAGGGATGCGTCGCGTGCATTAGTTTCACATTTTAACATGAAGCTGCAGAGAACAATGCGCGGACACCGGACACCTGGCGTGCGTGATCTATAATTCATCATTCTAAAAACCAGGTAAACAAAATCTGTTTGGATCGTGGTTGAAGAGCCTTTTTTAGGGCCACTATTCCAATTTGATACACACGCGCGCTTTAAACGCTCTGTGCACGTGTTTGCAAGATGATAAATACAAATAAAATGAATCTTTCATATAGTAAACATCGCCTCTGGGGATCGGAGAGGTCGTGTGTAATTCGATACCCGCCTGTCACGCTGCATCTGCTCCGCGGGGGGAATTCACAGGCCAACATGGAAGAAATTCCCATTTTGAATCCACACACGCCGCTGTTCCTTCAAGGAGACTCAGCGCGCCTCCATCTCCACATATTCACGGTTCCGGTGCGCACAAGCTGGAAACGTCCTTTACAAAGTGGCAAGTTCCGCGATACCTGTGCGCCAGGAGTGGAGCCTCACATTTCCTCTGGCACCTGCTCCTGTTTCACTACGCTGAACTCACACAGTTCTCTACACAACAACATGAACAGGTTGGAGGAAAATACGACGCTACTGACCTTAGTTACAAACATCGCCAAGAGTATCCAACTGCTAAAAATCCAGCTTTAAACTCAAAGGAGCCGCAGTTTTTAAAATCCAAGATCCGTTCCAAAGCAGACGTATTCGTGCCGGTGCGCAGCGGCGGGGTTGGGGGGGGGGGGCACCAGGCCGTACCAGGCTGATCTATCCTTCCTCTCAGGTGCGTCTACCACGGTGCATCATCCGCACAAAAGCCGCTGTTAGCTCGGTGCGGATGGCAGCGGCTTCAGGCGAGAGGCGCATGCACGCACACAAACGCGCACCACGCGCCACTCGGGTCCGCCCTCAGCAAGCGCCATTTAAAGGCATACAGGCACGTAAGCGGCCATCACACACACACACACACACACACACACACACACACACACACACACACACACACACACACACACACACACACACACACACACACACACACACACACACACACACACACACACACACACCGCTCCCTTCACACAGATGATATCAGAATCAGATAATAAGATTAAATATTATTATTAAAAAAGTAATAATTATAATACTTCCAAGCTGTAACAACCAATATATGTATATATATATTTTTTAAGAGGGTTACACATAATAAACATTTTAAAAAGCTGACACACCATAAGACACTGAAAAAACTGAAACGTTGACTTTAATGAAATGTATTATTTAACCAATTTCACATAACTGTATAAGGTTAGTTGAAAGCAATAATATTACACTTTTTTTCAATTTCTAAAACACATTTTTTGAAAACAGGGCTTATTTTCTCAAAATACTAAACACAATTCACAAAACCACACACCCAAAGTGCAAAAAACCTCATATATTCTGGAATGGAAATGGCAAGGAAAACTTTGAGGAAAATTAAAAATAAAACATATTTTTACAAAAAACAGAAAAGTACGGCTGTATTTTACCACCTAGCTGGGTCTGGCCTCAGCCCCTCATCAACCTGCAGAAGAAGCATCACCTGCAGCCTGACGGTGTTGTAGCAAATACTTTTGGATGGTGGCTTAAAGCCCCCCTCCGCTACGCACTGTTCGTTAGATGAGGCTGGTTATATTTAATAAAGAAATAATTCAAAACACCGGAATAAAGGTTATAACAATAATCTGATTTTACTGGTAAGAAACAAAACACGTATACAAGTTTGCAGAGTACTCCGGACTTTCAATTTCCACTGCTGTGCGATACAGGTATCGGGACCAGCCAGTCAGCAAACAGGAAGCATTTTACATGCAAAAACAACAGTATTCATATCCATATTTTGGGGCGGAGATGGGTTGACTTCTTCCTTCCCATTTTACTCCGAAGCGAATCAGAGAGTCCGTGGGGAGGAGCTGTGTGAGCTGCTCACTCCCCCAGGTGTTTTTACTGGTTGGATTCACTTCTGGTCGGGTCCAATACAGCGAATCAGAGTTCTGAGAAAAAGTATGTTTTCTTCTGATGGAGCGTGAGATTCGGAAGTACACAAGGACAGAGTCAATCTTATCTCTGCACCTATATTCACTCCTTTACTTTCCCAAGGAATATTTCACACAAACTATTCTTTCCCAGACAACCAAACATTGTACACAGATATATTGATGCCCAGAAAGAACCTTGAAAAGAATATGTGTGTGTGTGCTGGTGGAAGGAGGTGTATGTGTGTGTAACAGGATCTCTGGGTCAGTGAGTTGTAAGTGAGAAGACAATATCTATATATGGGATTACTTAAGACAGTTCAAACAATACATGTTCACTAAAATACAATTCAAAATAATACATGTTTACTTCAATACAGTTTAGAACCATATCTGTTTACTTTAATGGTCATACAGCTTCAACCGTTATGCTGCAAATAAATCTTCGTCTGACTTCAGTTCATCTTCCCTCTCTCTCATCCCCCCTCTCTCTCATCCCCCCTCTCTCTCATCCTCCCTCTCTCCTATCCTCCCTCTACCTATTCCTCTTGCTGCTGTCCATATATCCATTGTTGTAAAAAGTTCTTACATGAAGCCTTTTTCTAGTGCTTACATCCTGATTGTCGACAATAAAGCAGTTTCGTGTTTATGGTCATTAGGCATGTGTATTTGTTTTTTGTCAGTTTCTTTCAGTTGCTAATGTAACCCCGGTGTAGTGTCCCCTCGGCAACAGATCACTCAGAGCTGGTGATTACTTCAGTTTATTTCTCCTTAAGAGATCCTCACGCGCTATCACTTTTACAAAATAAGTGTCCAATAATCAACAACAAAACATCAAGAGGCGCGTTCACACCGCAGTACTTTTCCCACTTCAGTTCCGATATAGTTCCGAAATGTTACGTTCACACCAAAAAGAGCCGGAACTAAAATGAGTTCATCAGAACCTTTTTTACCCCCTTTTCCGTTCCTATGTCTGATTGGCTGGGCGGAATGCAAACCACGCCCCGTTAAACTCCAACAAAGTTTTGTGAAGCCGCCATTTTATTATCCTCTCATTAGCATTATTAGCATTAGCATTAGCCCAGCGCACAAACACAGAGAGACTAACTTATGGCAACACAAAAGAAAACATGGGAGCGGTGGAGATGAGGAGGTGTCGGCATTCTGGCGATTTACTCTGAAGGCTTCAGTAGAAGCTGCTGGGCTCCCAGCAGCTTCTACTGAAGCCAGTCCCCAACTCCGAGGACTTCCGGCCGGGGACTCCGGGTGGCAGTATACGCCGTGAAGTTGTTTGCGGCCTGCCAGTAAACCCAAAGCAGAAGAAGTGACGTCAGCGGCTTTATTTGCCTAATCCTCCCCCAGGGACTTATTCCGGTGTGAACGCGATCTGTACTTAGTTCATGAGAACTAAAGAGTTTTCATGAACTAAGTTCTCATGAACCTTTGTGGGAAAAGTACTTGGTGTGAATGCGCCTAAGGATCGTATACATTACATGTTACTTGTTAGACACTTTTATCCAAAGCGACTTACATACTCAATACTGTGGACAATCCCCACAGGAGCAATTTGGGGTGAAGTGTCTTGCCCAGGGACACAACGACATGCTGACTGCAGTGGGGTTTGAACCTGTGACCCGCTGATCCAAACACCTACAACCAAACACCTACGCACAACCCACTGCGCCACACGCCGCCGTATAGTGGTCGTATTTTCATAAGCAATGTGAAACATTAAACATAAACAAACTGGTGTACAAAACTCACATACCTGCGTTCTGTACACTGTAAAAAATGGCTGTGAAATCCACAGTTATTTACAGTGTTTGTGCACAGTAAATTACTGTATATTTTAGAGCAGGGGTCGGCAACAGGCGGACCTATAATCAATACATTAATAGGGGATTTCAATTTTGACGGGGCGATTCTATTTTAACCGCTGCCGACAGGGGGCGAAAGAGACGAGTGAGCGATACAGGGAGAGAAACACAGAAGAAGAGACGAGAGAGCGGCAGATAGAAGCGGAGAGGAAAGTGAGTGAAGAGATGAATTAGCGATACAGGGAGAGAAGCGGAGAGGAGAGTGAACAGGCGTGTTAGCGGCAGACAGGGAGAGACAAATAATTACACATGGCGCTCTCCAAGAAGAGGAAAGTGGACAGTGAGAACAGAGATTTTAACCCTGAGTGGACGGACTCATTCATGTTCATCCTGCCCACTGGGAGCACAGAACCAGTGTGTCTCATTCAGAGACCGTGGCGCTCATTAAAAGTGCCAAAACGCCACTATGAGACAAAACACAAAGTGTTTGACCAAACATTCCCTCTCAGGTCAGAACTGAGGTCACAAAAACTAAATATCGTTCCAGCGCAGGCTAACCGAGGCTAACCAATGAGCACCTGCATGTGTGTATGAGAATGGCCCTGACACCATTTCAGCCCTGACAGCTGGCAGGACAAGCTCAAGCTCAATTCTCGCACTGAATTAAAAAAAGTGAGTGAGGGACTGCAATATAAGAGAGAAAGAAAGAGAAACTTTAAAACTGTTCAATTGTTATGATGTGTAAAGACTGATATTGTTCTATAATCGTCTGAAACTGTTAAGTCATGATGTGAAACGGTTAACAAAGCTATTTTATTTATTTTCTCTATTTTATTTCTAAATGCAGCCCGAGAGGAACATTACACATATCCACAGTATTTTACTGTATATCTGTATAGTTCAATGTTAATTGACAATAAATATTGTTGTTTATGAATTGTACTTTCTTTATTTGATTGGCAGTCAGTTGTTGATTACATGCATACGTTGATACAGCTGCAGGCTACTTCAATATATATCACACTAATTCATAAAGCAAGTTAGACATTTTGAAGTTCTGGACCTTTGCATGGGGAGATTTTCTCTAACTGGACCTCGTTGAATTTTAGTTGAATACCCCTGTTTTAGAGTATAATACCATGTTTCCAACCAAAAATTACAGTACCTCTGGAGTTACTTTAAAATATCAGTAGTAACGTCCCAACTGTATAAAATCTCAGTATCCAACAATGTACTGTAGAAGATCACAGTAACTAACAATGTACTGTAGATATTCACAGTAACCAACAATGTACTGTAGAAGATCACAGTAACCAACAATGTTCTGTAGATATTCACAGTAACCAACAATGTACTGTAGAAGATCACAGTAACCAACAATGTACTGTAGAAGATCACAGTAACCAACAATGTACTGTAGATATTCACAGTAACCAACAATGTACTGTAGAAGATCACAGTAACCAACAATGTTCTGTAGAAGATCACAGTAACCAACAATGTTCTGTAGAAGATCACAGTAACCAAAAATGAAAGAACCAAACGAAAAACCCCATTTCTAGAATAGCTCAAATATCTAAAATATCTTAAATAAACCAACATATTTTTCTCAATATACATAATCTTGATGCAGTGTAATTACTAGTTTGGCTATACTAGATATTTTATATACTTATAGATATTTTTAAGACCCTATGTCTTTGCAAACCGGAAGAACTACAACTGTGGTGCTGATTTGTACCAAGCTGCATAGCGTGGCTCTAGGGAATTGTAGTTTTTAAATATATTAGTGTTTTTCCTAAAATTGGAAGTTATAAATACTGAATTAAGAATACACTGAGGGTTTAAGGGGATGGTAAACACATTTGTGTAATCAGATTTTAAATATCAAATTGTGAAATGGTTGAAAATACATTTTAACCATATTTGACCCAAATTTGACAGTGCCCCCAGTTTTGACTATACGCACATGATAGCTGAGGTCAAGAGTTCAAGGTTCAAGGTTCAAGGTTCTTTATTGTCAATCTGACATAGCTACAGAGTAATTATGCAGTTGAAAATCTTATGTCACAGGCTTCTCCAACAATGCAACATAATAACATAACATAATAACAATAAGAGCAAGAGCAATACAAAAATAATAATAGTTATAAAAATGAAATAAAGTTATGATGTGGAATAGTGCAGTATGAGTCTATATACAAGTTATTGGAATGATATATATATATTAGGTATTAGATACATACTACTGAGTAGCAGTTGAATGTTTGAAGTTGTTTCAACAGTTCAATTTTTTAACAGTCTCACTGCCCGCGGGAAGAAACTGTCTCCGAATCTTCTTGTCCTTGCCAGGATGCTGCGGTAACGTCTGCCAGACGGCAACAGAAAGAACAGTTTGTGGCTGGGGTGATGGGGGTCTTTGATAATCCGTAGTGATTTCTTCCTGAGCCGCTGGGAGTAAAGGTCCTCCATGGATGGCAGCTCCGTCCTGGTGATGTGCTGTGCAGTTTTCACCACCCTCTGTAAAGCCTTACGATCGAGGTCGGTGCAGCTGCCGTACCAGGCCGTCATGCTGCCAGTGAGGATACTCTCTATCGTGCACCTGTAGAAGTTGCAGAGTATCCTGGAATCCATTTTGAACCTCCTCAACCTGCGGAGGAAGAAGAGCCGCTGTCGAGCTTTCTTGGTGATGGTGGTGGTGTGAAGAGACCATGTCAGGTCCTCAGTGATGTGGACCCCAAGGAACCTGAAGCTTTTGACTCTCTCCACCGTAGTCCCATTGATGGCGATGGGGGCGTGTCCCTCTCCCTGCTGCTTCCTGTAGTCCACAATCAGCTCCTTTGTTTTGCTGATGTTGAGATGGAGGTTGTTCTCCTGGCACCAAGATGTCAGGTTTTCGACCTCCTCTCTGTACGCCGTCTCGTCATCGTCTGTGATCTGGCCGATGACGGTCGTGTCATCAGCAAACTTCACGATGGTGTTGGAGCTGTGTGTGGCCACGCAGTCGTGGGTGAACAGGGAGTAGAGGAGAGGGCTGAGCACGCAGCCTTGAGGGGCACCGGTGTTGAGAATCAGGGTGGAGGATGTGATATTTCCCACCCGCACTGCCTGGGGTCTGCCCGTCAGGAAGTTCAGGATCCAGTCACAGAGGGCGCTGTTGAGCCCGAGGTCTCTGAGCTTGATGGCCAGCTTGGAGGGCACAATGGTGTTGAATGCTGAACTGTAGTCAATGAACAGCATTCTCACATATGTGTTCCTGTTCTTCGGGTCCAGGTGTGAGAGGGCAGTGTGGAGGGTGAGGGCTATGGCGTCGTCTGTGGACCTGTTTGCTCTGTAGGCAAACTGCAGGAGGTCCAGAGATTCAGGGAGGGAGGAGGTGATGAATAATTTGACTAACCGCTCAAAGCACTTCATTATGATGGAGGTGAGTGCTACTGGGCGGTAGTCGTTGGGGCAGGTGATGATTGTCTTTTTGGGGACAGGAATGATGGTGGAGTGTTTAAGACATGTGGGGACTACAGACTGCAGCAGGGACCTGTTGAAGATGTCTGTGAACACCTCTGCCAGCTGAACTGCACACACCCTGAGAACACGGCCAGGGATGCCATCAGGTCCAGGAGCCTTGTGTGGGTTAACCCTTTTAAAGGATTTACACACATCTGCCCTATTTAAAACAAAAGGGCAGTGTAGCTCCTGGTCCCTCTGTACCTCCACAGCCTGGCTGCTCTCAAAGCGTGCAAAAAAACTGTTTAGCTCATCTGGGAGAGATGCGCACGCAGACACTCCCGCAGCACCCCCCGCTGCTCCTTTGTAGTCAGTCAAGAGCTCTCTATAACAGTATGTCCCATGTCTGTAGTCCCTTTTGTTGCTTAATTATAAGCCTTCAAACATGCACCGAGGTCAAGGTTCAAAGGTCAGTATTTCAAAGGTCAGTATTTCAAAGCAAGAGCCATGTGGAATCTTCATACTGACATATGTTACTCTCCAGGTCAAGACCTTTCCAACAATGTATTTGGTGTACCTCTACGGCAAAGTTTTCATTTTCTCATCTCATGGTCACAAGCCATCCCAGGCGTATACTGTAGTTTCAGAGAGCGCTTTCAAGGCCCAATATATAGAAGCTTTTTTTTTTTTTTTTTTTTTTATGGAAATAGTGACCAAAATGAGTCACCTTCAGAGATTACAATACTACAGAATTTTTCATTAGTCAATGCAGGCATACAAAGAATGTGTCTTGGCATTGCGCCTTAAAAACGCAACACAGAGTAATAAAAATAGACAGAAGTAAGGTAATAATCATAATTTTTATTATTATTGTGGCGGCTCAATTCCCAGTCCAGTTTGAGTCGCAGAGAGGCTAAGCTTGGCTATAGGCTGTGACGCATTTTCAAAGAGAAAGTCCACACCAAAGTAATATAGTCTGACAATATTTAATAAACAAAAACGAACAACAAACTATAGGGACAAAAACGGTCAACAGATAAAATAGGCTTATTTGAGATGAGCTGCGGCTCGCCTCAAAAGTAGACGAGAATAGCCGATTGCAGCCGGGGGAGGTCTCAAAAAGCTCGCCTGAAGTCGGACAGCACGGAGTCGGCTTGACTCAGTTTGCAATGGCGGAAATTGCATTGGCGTTCTTCGTTGCAGATGAAGTGGATGCAATAGAAATCCCACAATTATTATATCACTACAAATGAATGCCTCAAGTGTCTGTTCATTTTAAAACAAATCAATACAAGGGGGGGTTGAATCCTATATGTAAAAGACAGAACCACTACTTTTCAAAACTACTTCCGTCAGTGGTCTTGACCAGTTTGCATTTATAAAGAATGCACAAATGTGTTTAATCATTAATGTCAGATATGTACTAAGTAAATACATTTGTTCCTGCTCAAGATTAGATTCAACTTTATTGTTATTGCACAGATTACAGGTACTGAGACAACGAAATGCAGTTTAGCTTCTAACCAGGAGTGCAACAAGCAGTAAAGTGAAAAGTAATGTACACAATCTACAGAATAAAATATAGAATGAATTGAATGATGAATAAACAGTGAGGGGTATGAATACACTAGATATACACAGTAGCATGTGAGCAGTATGAACAGTATTAACAGTGTGTATGAATATGCTAAGATATATAAAGTATGAAAACGGTAAGCAGTGCAAGTATAGTATAAAATATATAGATATTCATTTCATGATGATAAACATTGTGGAACAATTATGAAAAATGTGAATGGAAGTGGCGACGTAAAACTGACACAAAACTAAAAACTTTTGCGGAGCCAATTGGAGAGTTTCATCACCAGCACGGGATAAAAATTGGCGCTCAGCTCGAAATACCAGCGAGTCGTTTCCCATCAAGCATTTCGCTTCTGCAGCTCGTGGACAGAAACTGGGGGTGTTTCTCAATGTCGAGGACGCTTCCTTGGTAAGACATGTCTTCAGAGTCAGGTCCATCAGAGGCTAGGCAAGAATCCTTCCTGGCATTCGGAGAACAAAGAATGGAACAGTCTAGCAAGTGTGCAGGTGTGCGTCATATGAGAGGCCCGCCTTACATTTTCGGAAATTGGTCCGTGCGCAAAGCATTGTGGGGGATTTTAAGACCGCAGAGGATACACATGTGCAGCCTCGAAATGTCCCGCAACGAAGGACACCAGCCTCGGTAGGATTCCAAGCATCCTGGACATTGGAACAGTCCTTCGATGACGTAGCATCCTTGAAATAGTGGCTCTGGAGCAGCCTTCCTCGACATTGAGGTTTTGTATTTACCCAAAAGTCCACAGAAAACATCATAAATCAATAAGTTCTAATAACTAGGCCTATAAAAGAGGTCAACAGAAAATACTAGTGATGCCAGTTTGACACTGAAGCTTCGAACGGAGCTTCAACCCTGGACTTCCTATTCCATAGAAGCAGTGATTCGAAGCTTGCTTCAAATCACGTGACATATGACGTCCGAACCAGCAACTGCTTCAAATCACGTGACATATGACGTCCGAAGCACCAACTGCTTCATTTCCTGAATGAATCACTTGACTGGTTCGCGGTCCAATCACGCGATTCAATGCACTGCCTCGTCTCTATTCTGACAGGTGACAGGTTGAAACAGTTTCGAATTTGAGCGCTTCAACACTTATAACCGTTCTAAACAATGAGCAATGTGTGGGTTGTTGTCGTAGTTTGCGTTGTTGCTGTTGAGTTGTTGTTGGTATTGCATTTTAATTGGATCATTATAGAGCAAGCCAGGAAGAAAGATAGGTCGTTCTGGCTCGGGAAACACTTCAAAATGTGGAGAAGTTGTGAACAAAAAGACAATTAAGACTAATATGAAAACCATGTTACTAACTTAAGGTATAGATAGCCCAGTGGATAGAGCCGGCGGCCTGAAGCGTCGGTGACCTCCGCGCAGCGGGTTCAAAGCCCGGAACAGATGAACTTTTAATCATTCCTTTTCAACTTTAATACTTTATTAACTGATAAAAGGCCCTCTCCGCCAAAACAAAATTCCAGCACTCTCTAGTCTCTTCTCAATAACCCAATACACACAATTATCAATCTTTAATTGCAAATAGAACATGATATTCAGTCTTGTGTGTGTGTGCGCATCGAATATTTTTCAAGGCAAAGATACGTTAAACCCACTGCAGCCTTGCACTTCGCCAGGAGAGGTCGCTGTAACTGAAGCTTCGAGAAATGGACCTATTTCCGACACAATTGTCCAAGTGGTTCGATGCTTCATTCAAAGCTTCATTTTGCCATCACTAGAAAATACCTCAAAGAAACATGGCATCAACTTAACAGGTGTTAACTCAACAAACTGACCTGCTACAATGAAAAACCAAGGAACCTATATAGTGGCTTGGCCAAACCAAGTTGAAACCAAGGGATAATTAATAGTAACAGAATACACAAAGGACACTGACAAAACCCAAATCCCCCCTTTAACATGGAAGCAGGTGGTTTGTCCCAATCTGTCCCAATTGGCTCCTTGCAGTATTTATGAGTCCTCAGCGCTCGGCCACGCCCTTAGCTGAACCAGGAAGTAACCTCCCCCAATGGACATGGTGACTCAAGAGACAAAGAAAGTAATTAATACAAACAATTTTGTCTGTTCATTTATGTAACCGTAGCCAAAGTTTGACAGTCCGACGTCAGGCCGCTTAGTGAAAAAGCAAGTTAAGCTAACTGTACTCGGTTAGCTTATCAAAATGTCTTACACGTGTAAGGTTTGTAAGTTCAGTACAGGGTCCATTCATGTTGCATGTTAAAATTCACAGAAATCTTGCAAACATTAGATTTCAATGTGGACATGCAGAATGCCCTACTGTATTCAAAGTGTTTTAAAATATTGTGTATTATCTAAGAATAGTGATAATGTATTTGCCAAACAGTGCCTTTTGTTGTGTCTCGTCAAATGTGTTAGT
The DNA here is from genome assembly GCF_902827165.1 of Trematomus bernacchii. Taxonomy (NCBI): domain Eukaryota; kingdom Metazoa; phylum Chordata; class Actinopteri; order Perciformes; family Nototheniidae; genus Trematomus; species Trematomus bernacchii. The sequence goes on along the minus strand of NW_022987649.1, from coordinate 79,512 downwards.
TATGTTTATGTATTATGTCTGTCATTTCATGTTTAGTCAGGTTTTCAGGTTTATTCACGTCATGTCAGGTCTGTCTATTTATGTCATTCATCTTTAGTTAAGTCCCCGTGTTTCATGTCGTGTCTCGTTTTCCATTTCCTGTTTTATTTTGTACTTACCGCTTGTCTCTCATTTCAGGCCCTGTTACTTCCTCCCTTTGTGTGTTTTCCCGCCATCGTCAGCGTCTGCCCCGCCCCTGATTGTTTCCACCTGTTCCCACTCACCTCATGTTTAAATAGTCCTGTCTCCCTCCTGTCCTGTGTCAGTTCGTCTTGTTTGTTCCCACATGTGGTCGTGCCAGGTCTCAGCAAAGAGAGGATCGTTTCCAGTCTTTATCTGCTGCACAATAGTGCTCATTTGGTCAGCTAGTCTCACATCATCAGGAGGGTTAGGGACTGATGTGCTAGAGCAGGGGTTCCCAACCCCCGGTCCGCGGTAAAGCTGTGAGTTTATCGTAATATTTGCAGAATTATAAATATATAAAAATATTTTATCATAATCTTTTTTTCAAAAAGTATTTAATTTTCGCACCTATGCCACCAGTCATATTATTTCATCCAGTAGCTAGTTAATCTTTCACCAGAAAACCGTTGAAAATGGCTTTTATGATGTTCCGAGGGATTCGGCGGCTCAGCCTGAGGTCTCAGCCTCTTGTGCGCACGAGCATGTTACCGGTGCGCCAAGTAGGAAGAGGAGCGCACAGGAGACAACCGTTTGATTGCAGACTGTTATGTTTATGTGGGGAAATGGTGGTGCATACATTATTTGAGATATATTTCAAACTCGGACTTCATTTTAAGGACATGTCGGCCAGGGGTGTAGAGCTATTTGTTTAAGCACCGGATTGGCAAAACAGGAGAGTAAACCAGTCTGCCTTGATCTATGAATTAATGTCCGGGACTCTCACGATCTGCTGCCCGCAGCTGTTTTATAGAAGGAAACCCTCCTTCATGAAATGGCTGCAGCATCAGGAGGCAGCGGGACGTATACTCGGTAAAGAGCTGTGCCTTTTTACGCACCGCCTTCGCTGTGTTTAACTTAATCAGAACAGTTTAAGAGTGACTGCAGGCTGCTACGTGTTAACCACACACACACCTCTACACACATCGAACTGCCCCATTACTCCCCCTTTTATTAGTTTTATGAAGGAGATGTCCAGTCACTCACCAAGGCGCATGATGTGTGTGTGTATGTGCTCTGCTCAGCTCAGCTCTGTGTGTTCGGTGTGTTTGTGTCTGTCCGACACCGGCATATATGCGGCTGTTCCCAAAATAAATTAGTTTAATCTTAATCTCGATGTAGTGCTAAATGCTGTCGGGAGTGCACCGGAATGAACGACATTTTCCCAGCATTCACTGGATTATCCGTAAATCATACAAACAAAACCAAAACGTTGATTTATCTGTTTTCCCGTTTTGGTTTAAAAACTGAATAACGTCGGTTTTTTGGTTTTCCGAAAAACCAAAAAACAACACCGGTTATTTTTTAAACTTTGTTAATATGTTTTGGATGCATATTGTTCTAGTATTTGTTCAGGCTGTTACATACAATTAGCCTCTGTTGCTACCTGCTGGTGGTGAGTAAATATTAAAATCAGTTAAAATTGACAACCGGTCCGCAATTTGTTTTTAATGTATCTACCGGTCCTTGGCACAATAAAGGTTGGGAACCCCTGTGCTAGAGCACTGTAGTGTAGGTAACTCTACTGTAGGCTGGATGGAAGGTGTCATCACATCTCCACTTCTGATAGGACTGTGCACTGAATCCCTATCAAAAGTTTTCCTATCCCCCACCTTGAAGTCACCTAGTGAAAATGGAACAGGTGTGCTACATAGCCCTCTACCCCTACCAACATTGAAAGGAGTCATTTCAAAGGTATTACATCTACTGGAACTCATGTTTCATCGACAGTAAACCAAAAATAAAACGACGAGTTCAAAAGAATAAGGCTTATATCAACAAAATAAACCTGAGAGTCCAACACACTGAAGAAATTGAAGCTCCAAAACGTTGCAGCGGCGAGAAGACATCCACCCTGGTCCGGCGTAGTCAAGAACAGGTCACGGCACCAATGTAACCCCGGTGTAGTGTCCCCTCGGCAAAAGATCACTCAGAGCTGGTGATTACTTCAGTTTATTTCCCTCAAGAGATCCTCACGCGCTATCACTTTTACAAAATAAGTGTCCAATAATCAACAACAAAACATCAATGATCGTATAGTGGTAGTATTTTCATAAGCAATGTGAAACATTAAACATAAACAAACTGGTGTACAAAACTCACATACATGCGTTCTGTAGGAGAAATAGCACCACGCTCACGTTAGCTTATTAGCTCAGATTAGCTATTGATGATCACATTAATAAATCATTTAAAACAAATAGCCAATCACACAAAAGACATGTTGCTGTGAGCATTAAACGATTAACATTAAAGGAAACCTATCATGCTATATTTAAATGATATATTGTAGGGCCATACCTATAAAAGGTATATTTATACGTTTCTGTTTTCAAAATACCAAACAGATCATGCATTTTAGCCATGCCTCATTTCGCTCTATGTGCTGTTTGCTGTCTACAGGTCTGATTCTGCTGACCACGCCCCCCTGCAGGAGAGGGGAGACGTGCTCTGATCAGCTGCTGGGCTGTCAGAAGAGGGGGAGAAAAAGAGATCTCCGTCCTCCGTGTTTTATTATATAGAGTCGTTATTCATTTGTTTTAAAGCTCAATAAATAACAAAGAAGACCTTTAACCGGCACTTTTCTAATTTTGTCCGGAAGATTTAAACTTTAACGGACATCTTGACCGGCGAAACAAACTGAAACTGAAACTCTGCTGCACGGTCCCCTCGTTCCTTGGAAGAGGCGGAGAGGTGGGTGTTTGTCATCTGCTGGTGGACTAACCGGAGAGAATTACAGTGCTTGCCTCGACGGGGAGGGATTGCATTGCAGCGGGAGCAAACGCTTGCCTCGGGGAGGGAGAAAGAAAGCCACAGCGGAGAATAAACAGAAGGGTAACCATGGTAACCAAGTCTTCTTCACTGCTTTTGTGGCAGACTACAGCGCCACTTACAGGCCTGGCATATGTACTACAACGTCTCCAGCGCTTTCGAACGGCAATGGCCGTGGCTGTCTCCTCCTGATTGGTGGAGTTGGCCCAATAACCGTAGCGCCACCGTCCTGACGTCAGGACAGTGTTCAAATCTGGATCAGTTTTTATCAGATCCGTTGCAGCCCCTTTTTTAGAGATTTGGGTATGGAGGAAAATAGAGAGGGTTGTGTTTTCTGACACTTGGTGAGTTCCCTGGAACACCGGGGACACATATTCATATATAAAAGACGTACAAAAGTGCATTTTGCATGATAGGTCCCCTTTAAACTAAACAAACACAACAGAACGTTATTGTCATAATAAAATAAAAACATACATTTTGTCCACCGACATAATACAATAGCACCTTACCCTCAAGAGATCCTCACGCGCTATGAGAATCTCCCACAATCTATTGCCGTAACAAAGCTACAGTAAGGCAGGCACACGTTTGTAACACCAGATGGCGTAATTCTCCAATTTTAACCAGGATTTTACGCCAACCTTTATAACTCTGTTACGCTAACACACAAAAATCTCATATACAGATGTAGCACCTCATTTCGGACGCCCCTACCCATGTGGGTCCGTGATCTGCACAGGGTGGGCCCCTGCTGAAAGGAAAACCCCCCGCAGGACTTGATACGCCCCCTTGATAAATACATTTAATTATAACGAAACCAGCTGCAATGGATCATGGATCCACCAGGGGGAGCAGTGATTAAAAAGCTGCCACACTGGAACTCATGTGAAATAAACAGCTGATACAGATGTAGCACCTAATTTAGGACAGTTTGAAATGCGAGGGCCGTGGTCGGCACGGGGTCTGCCCTCGATCAAGAGACAACCTCCAGCTTGACTTGAGACCGCCCCCGTGATAAATAAATGTAATTATAATGAAGCCAGCTGCAATGGATCATTGATCCACCAGGGGGTGCAGTGGGGTTCCACACTGGAGCTCATGTGAAATTAACTCTGATACATTACGCTGGATGTACAGTATGTCTGGTACTACTGTATAGCGGATCTTTGTTAAGATCCATATGTCACGGATAGGATCATAGTCTGTGCTAAATAAGAGACATGTAATCATTTACAAAACATCACCATGTTGCAGTGGCAAGCCGTGACTTTTATACCTAGGCCCTCTGACCCCCACCAATTCCCTCGAAAAAAAGAAAAAAAAATAGTTATTACGTCACAGCGTATACTTCAGCGGAATATCAAAACAACGGCCCAGGGTGCAAAACGCATCAATGACAGCGACCCTCTACCACACAAAACAACACCTGTGAATCCAATTTGTGTTCTTTGACATTGAAAATGATATTGCATTGTGTTTGTTACTTTCGTTGCAGTTGTATGTCTTAAGTGTAATTTGGCATGCTTTTATTTTGAAGGCGAGTTCACGCTGTTGACAGGAAGTTGTTGTTGCTATGGAAACAAGAAAAGTTTCACAGCGGGCGGAACTTGTCATAAAGTCCGCGATAATAAAACCCACCCATTTAGAGGGAAGATATGATTGGTCAATTGTATTGTCATTTGACATTACTCTCTCGTTCAGTTACTATAGCGGGCCCTCTGTGAATCGCAGAGAGGGCCAGACGAGCTTCTTTCATGTAACCCTTCACATTCAACAGAGACTGAACAGGCAGATTCGAAGGATTTATTTCTTTGGAAATGTTATTTTAAATACAATTAAATCAAGTTTTTTTTCGGTAAAACTAATGAAAAATATAACAAAAATAATATTAAAAAAATATATATTTAAAAAATATATTTTTTTTTTAAATGTTTTTAAATATTATTTTTTAGAATATCTTAGGCCCTCACAGAGGGCCTAGAGGGCCCTGACGGCTCGCCACTGCCATGTTGTTATTTAACAAAATAATGTTGTTTAGTCGAAAAAAAACGAACGACAGGAAATGCAGCCCGGATCTCGATTTTTAATCCTAATTTAATCATCATCTTCACCACGATCATTTATGTTTATGTTCGCCGAATTGACATGAAAGCACTGACAAATATGAATATACTGTATTCAACTTCATTAAAACGTTATTAACGTGCCTAAACTCAGTAATTCACAAAAAATATTTATATTTGAATGGAGCCTTGTCAGGCAGATCAGGATCCCGACGGGTGTTATTTTCTCCATAATGACCAAGTCGCTGCAAATTATCCCACTTATTACATGGCCACATTCTCAACAAAGTAACAACATGACTCCCAATATTAATTGAAATGCTTTTATGGATTTAGAAAATGTTTTTATTGATTTAAAAAATAGTTGTATGTATTGATTTAAATTGACATGCATCCGCTAAGAAAAATAGTCACTAGACACTTGACACAGTGGCTTTTGGCAAAGCAGAAAAAGAACACTCAAATCGAGAGATGAGTTATTGTTATTACAACGTGACTTCACTATTATTTAACAACTCTTTTTATTGGGTTCTTTTATTTGGGGTTAAGTATAGGTGAATTGCCCTAATGTGGGACATTTTTTGCATTTCAGACTTCTGGAATATATTGCGATATGAAGCCAATAGAATAAATCAACAACCAGTACCATTCTGAAATCCCCAGGATGTGTCCTAATCAAACCAAAAGAGAAAATGCAGATATTACACTCATAAAAGAAATGGTAGACATATCAGAACTCTTAGTGCCAAGTTGTCTCAGACAATAATAATGTATCTGTGTACGTGTTTTACTGTACTGTGATCTGCATGCACTTATCAAACATTTAATTAAAGAATGGTGATATACACAGTATATGCTGTGATGCAGCGGGAGGAGCAAAACACACACTTCAAGTCAGATCATCACCCTTAGCTATTTTAATTACCTCTCAAACTACCTAAACTAGTTATAAATGTTTATTTTTACTGTTGGCCGGGTCACTCATTACTGGATCAGCTGCTGCATGAGACAGACACTGACGCTGTCAGAAGAGAGGGAGGAAAAAGAGAGGCCAGGCTCGTGTATTTTATTATTATATAGTCGTTATTCATTTGTTTTAAAGCTCAATAAATAACAAAGAAGACCTTTGACCGGCACTTTTATAATTTTGTCCGGAAGATTTAAACTTTAACACACTTTAAAAACTCTGCCCGGTTCCCTCGGCCCCCATCACGGTGAATAAACAGAAGGCCAACCATGACAACCATGCTTTGATTAGGACACATCCTGGGGATTGTGTTTACAAACATTGACCATACCGTTCACCATCCCCCACCCCCCTACTGTATGTTGATTTTTGACTTTGTTTAGAGCAGTGAATTCTCTTTCAACTTGGCACTAATGCCCCTTTCACACCAACGCGTTTTCAGCGCCGGCTCGGAGCTAGAGCCTGAAAAGTACCGTTTTTCCTGTTCACACCGCAGCGGCGCCGCCTCTTAGCTCCGGAATCCAGTTCGTTTCGAGCTCCAACAAATTGTCGGTCTAGAAGCAAGACTCCGGAGCTAAGAGGCGGCGTCGCTTACGTCTCTCTTACGTCGAGGTGTGCAGGAAACTAAACCCACCTCCCCTGAACATGGGTCGACTGAAGAGTCTCGTCATGCCTGCCTACAAGCAGTAGCACTGAGCAAAGTGACTAGAAGGCAACCACACACTTATTAAAAAAACACACTTTATAAAGTCAGGCAACACTAACCAGGCTTCGTGTGATTCTGTTTATTTGTACCTTACTTTGACCATCCGTTCGCTGTTATTGATCATTGTGGAGAGCAGGCAGACGTTTTGTTTGTTATTATAGCAGCTATCGGATGGAATCAATACATGGGCTGCACAGGTTGTCATGTCCAACTATCACAAGTAGAATCATAATGAAAAATACGCCGGTAAAATGTGCCTGTAGAAAACGGCTTAGCAAGTAGTCCGTTTAGCTTTGGTTGCTATGCTAACATCACCCATGTTATACCAGAGAAACTTTCATAACAGCGTTGTGATGCCAAACAGCGTCAATTCAGACTGACACACATTCACTTAAGGGGAACTGGGGATATGTATCAGCTGCTTGTGTGACAGTCAGACAGTGAATACTTTAGAGCCGTGTGAGCTAACCCGGAGCTAACGGGAGAATAAACTCCTGTGGAAGAGCAGCCAGCACTGCAGCGGTACATGCCGCTGAAACACATTAATAAACAATGAACCACGGCACTCTGGAGAAAAGTATAAGGTTGGAGAAGTCGTTATTTAATTTAATCTGGCTTCGTATGATTAAAAGCAACACGATCATCGACCCGACGCAGTCCCCCGTTGTTGTTGTGAGCGCCGTTGGGGAGAAAATCAGCGATGTAAACGGTGACGTCATGACGCAGCAGCGGCAGCACCATCCCGGCTCTGAGTGGTGTGAACAAAGCGGGAGCAGAAAAGGGAAACCGGAGCTGAACCAGTAAAGCTCTAGCTCGGAGCTAGAAAGGGAAAAGCGCTGGTGTGAAAGCCGCATAAGAGTACTGATATATCGACCATTTCTTTTCTGAGTGTAATATCTGCATTTTCTCTTTTGAAAAACGAAGTCTTAGTTTGGCCACTCATTTTTAATCACACACGTCTCCCCATCCCATTCAAATTCAAATTCTTGACTGAAAGAGCAGTGTAGCCTACATGTAAAGGGTGGCATTGCCTATATGCATTTTGAAAAGAAATAGTACCCCCCTCTGAGTGACTATCTGTTGACTTCACATCTTGTCACAAACCAGGGGACTTTACTTCCTGATTTTTGGAAGACAAGACTGACACAAGATACCTGTACATAGTGGAAAGTGAAATTGACATTGTCAAATTTAATAAAAATACAAAATAATGTATCTGTGTACATGTTTTACTGTACTGTGATCTGCATGCACTTATCAAACATTTAATTAAAGAATGGTGATATGCACAGTATATGCTGTGATGCAGCGGGAGGAGGAAAACACACACTTCAAGTCAGATCATCACCCTTAGCTATTTTAATTACCTCTCAAACTACCTAAACTAGTTATAAATGTTTATTTTTACTGTCGGCCGGGTCACTCATTACTGGATCAGCTGCTGCATGAGACAGACACTGAAAAGTATTATCATCTGAAATTAATCATTATGTTATTAGTATTAAATACATATAATTATTTTTACAACTTGTATTTAGAAATACTCTGTTGTAATTATTGATGCATAAATGTGTTCATCCATTCAATGTGGCATCTGCTATAATGGGGTTAATGTATGATATTACTTAACCTCTTAAGCATGGCGATCCCCCCATTGGACCCCTCCCACTGTTTTTTTTTTAGACAATGTCTCAGGGCTTCTTAACATTTATGAAACTATTCATGTGTAGCACCAGATTAACGGGAAGAATCTCAGCTAACTGAACATATGAACCATTTTTAGCTAAAAGAAACACAAGAGTAATACCAAGCCTTTGAATTAGCATTTTGCGAAAAAAATGCTAACTAATGCTAACGGACTTTTGCACAGCACTCACTCTCAAAATGCCCTTATTACTTATCGTAACTGCACAAACAAGATATCCGATTAAAGCTGAGACTCCACAGATTCCATACATGTAGTGTCATCACTGTACGACCCCGAATTTGCGGAGCTTTCAGCCAGAAAAGAGAAAGTAAACAACATCCGGTTTCAAACCGGATGTTGTTTACAATAATTATATCTTACCTTTTTTGATTTGTGATCAAAAGTTGTGTTCAACGGAATAAAAACGCCACTCAAGGTTAATCCAATGTCTCTGTGTCACGTAGAATTTTTTACTGATAATCCATCATCATATTTATGGCAATAAACTGGGTATAAAGTTTTGCAGTCAAGGCTTGTACTTTCAGATATGCTTCGTTTGCTTCTCTATTACGTCCGCAATGGTAATGTTTACGTGGATTTGGGAACTGCCCATCGGATTCTATTGGATCTAATGGTTAAGAAAAAGGTGTAAATCACTCAAATCGACCAATGGGTTCCATAGATATGGTCCTGCGTAAAGTATACAGTATGAATGCCAGCGGCAGACCCATTACGCAGCAGACTCTACGCCGTGTTTAGTACGTAAACAACAGGAATTGCAGCAGCAGGACCCAGAGCGCACAGAGCGGACAGCAGATAACGGAGCAGATTACAAAATTGGCGTTTAGGACTTTTTCTATACTTTGACTTTTGTCAAATAATGGCTTGCAGGAAAGAGATGCTTACGACTTTACAGGCAATGGAAACGGTGACTAATGTTGACAGCGATGCAGATATGTTACCCGTTGATTCTGAGTCAGACGACGAGGATCTCCTGCAGCCAGAACGGAACCCGGAGCGCTGTGACTCTGATGGTGAAATTCCACCACGGGAAAGGTATGTAATCTCTCTGTTTTTATCTATTACTTATTTATTTGGTGTACGATTATTCATATAGTAAATAAAAGCGTCTGCTAAATGTAATGTAATGTAATGTACACTCAAAATGGCATGTTTGGCAGGCATTAGAGGGATTATTACAAAAATAGTGTTTCTTGTCTGTTACATTTACTAAAAGTATAGGCCAGTGTTCATCTATAGTCACTAAATGTATTGCATTCACACACTCAAAATGGCATGTTTACTGCCAAGGAAACAGGAATTACAGGAATTAATCTAATCTCTTTGTTTTTCCACATTTGTTTTCATAGTGATGGAGATAAGGATGAAATGGCTTCACCATTGTCTACTTTCACCCAGCCCACACCTGCCTCACCCTCACATTCCTCAATTTATTATAATTTTCTCAGGCCTCGTCACCGTTCACAACCGATCGGAGGAAGAAATGGCCATATAACTTCCAGGCTGGTGTGTGGCAGACAAAAACTGTTCCCGTTCCTGACGCTGTGTTGGACTACAACCGAAGCATGGGCGGCGTGGATGTGTCTGACGCTTGGTCGGGTACTACAGCGTTCTCCACAAAACGATGAAATGGTACAAGACTTTTTTTTACCATTTTATGGACATTGCAGTTGTGAACAGCTTCCTTCTCCACAAGGAGCTGTACAAGATGAAGAGTGACCCCAGCAGGACAAAGCCACACACACAGAAGACTTTCAGGGAGCAGCTTGCTGCAGAAATGTTGGAATATGCTGAAGGCTCTGCACCTCCACCACCCCCCCCCCCCCCCCCCACCACTCACATGCGGGCCCATGTTTTATGGGAAAGATGTCCATATCAGGAAGTACTGCAGGAACTGCCATGATGCTGGCAAAAAGAGGGTGAAGACACCTTGGCACTGCGTGAAGTGCCAATAATTGTTACCAGGAGTGGCATGCCAAAATATTGTAACATTCAGGAGGTAAGTATAAAGTTTTACATTCAGGAGGTAAGTATAAAGTCTACCTATCTAGAGTGTGGTTTTATTGTATAGTGTGTTTGTAAAATGTTTGAAATAAATCTGTAAAATGTTTGAAATAAATCTGTAAAATGTTTGAAATAAATCTGCTTGCAATTGGAGTCAAACTTCATTTTGTATGTTTTTTTTTTTTTACAACAGTTGTATTTGGATGGAATGAATACCTATAGTGATAACTCAAAGTAATAAAATGATTTTTACAGTGAAAAAGGTCAAATGGAACTGATGGTTCCCAAATTACCCAGAGGTGAGTCCGCCTGGACTTTATTTTTCTAAACCTCTCTAAAAAGGTCACATTTCACTTGTTTTGCATCAATCTTGATACAGGGTACTTATTATATATTATAGTTTGGATTCCTAAAGGCTTTTTAGTCCTACTAACCCATCATTCCAGGGTGATTTTCACTATAAGTAATGTTTTTTTTAGGCAGAGATTAGAATTTACATGTTTTACTATGTTCCATATGAATTTACTTTAAAATAAAAACATCTATATTGATTCTGACACTTCTACATCCAACTCACAGATGTAACCTTGCTTTGAGAAAAAAAGATTATTAATTTAACCCCTTTTAGAAGTGAAGAGATAGTCTTTGTTGTGTTAGTGGCATTTTCGAGCCTGAAACCTGAAAACAGGCTTCAGGGCTTAAGAGGTTAATAATACAATTACACTATATAATATATGATATGATAATTACATTTTAATTTGATTCATTTCTTATTTCATAGTTTCTCATCATTATTATGAAAGCCCCTATTGTTTTAAATAATGTCGGAATGTGACTTCTGAATTAACCGTGGGATGCACATTCTAAACTAAAATGTTCAATCAATAAGTAATAGTATCTTATCTTATCTAATAATAGCTTCATATTAATAATAATAATAAATCATACGTATGTGTCCGAAAGGGGAGCAGGAGGAAGCAAACACAAAAATATACAAAAAAATATACTGCATATTAAAGCAAACGATTGTAAAGGTAAAAGTATGAGCATCAAATCAAATCAAATCAAGTTGTGTTTATATAGCCATTTTTAAACGATTTTTGGTCGAGCCCAAAGTGCTGTACATATAATAAAAATACCCTACAGTAAATACACTTTACAGCCAATACAACAGCACAGTTTGTTCAGAATATCAGTATGAGAAAACGACACCCTCTGTCCTAGACCCTCACATCGTACAAGGAAAAACTTCCAGAGAAAAACCCACATTTCAAAGGAAAAAATGGGAGAAACCTTCCGGGGAGAGCAACAGAGGAGGGATCCCTCTCCCAGGATGGACAGAAGTGCAATAGATTGCCGTGTGTAAATCGAAGAGATAATACATTTACAGCGTAGGTAGACCGCATGACAAATAAAGAAGTGTAATGTAAACATTTACATTATTATTATGATTATTTAATATATAAAGACTATATATTATTGAATTACAAGATTAGATATACTTTATTTGATCTAAAATATTGAATGTGTTCAAATGCTCTTCGAAACACAACTGAAAGTCCATGAAAAGTTCTCTTTCTGTATTTGTGAATGAAGCGCCATCTCCTGGTTAAATCCTGAAATTGAAAAATCTGGCAACGCCCTCTTGGAAAATAGTGGAGGGCTTAACATTCCCAGATGCTGGGTTTTAGGCAGGAAGCTGTTAAACTGGAGTCCTATCTGGAGTGCTACATCTGTAGATCTACATTAGAGGTATCTGATATAGCGGATATTTGTTAAGATCCATATGTCACGGATAGGATCATATTCTGTGCTAAATAAGAGGACATGTAATCATTTTACAAAAACATCACCATGTTTTTATTTAACAAAATAATGTTGTTTTATATCCACGTTGGGCGTAAGTACAAAACCATCGCTATGTTTTTTCATCAGGAAATGCAGACCGGCGATTTTTTACTCATCATCCTCACGATCATTTAATGTATCATATGTTCGCCGAATTGGACATGAAAGCACTAATAAATGTAGTTTTAATCCACGTGAGATTACAACTACAAAAATAATCGGTTTGTTTTATATCACATCCGACGGGAGGAAATGCAGCACGGCTCTCACTACCGATTTTTAATCCTAATTTAATCATCGTCTTCACCACGACCATTTATGTTTATGTTCGCCAAATTGACATGAAAGCACTGACAAATATGAATATACATTAAAACGTTATTAACGTGCCCAAACTCCAAGTAATTCACTAAAAAGAGGTTTATTTTTTAATGAAGCCTCGTCATCTCACCATGGGCAAACGGGCTATAATATTATACTATTGTTAATAGTTTTTCTGTGTTATTAGTGTTTAATATTACTGTTTATAAACAATCACACATTGAGTTCATTGTTGTGCAATGTTAAAATCAGACCGTTTTTTTTTTTTAACCTCTTAACCTGTTTAGCCCTGAGCCTGTTTTTTCAGGTCTCAGGCTCGAAAATGACATTCCCAGAACAAATGGACCATATCTTCCCTTCTAAAGGGTTAAATTAATAACCTTTTCTCAAAGTAATGATAAACCTGTGAGTTGGATGTAGAAAAGTCAGAATCAATATAGATGTTTTTTATTTAAAAAAGAAATTCAGATTGAACATAGTAAAAAACTGTAAATTATAGTGTCCGTCCAAAGATTCTTTTAATTTATAGTGAAAAACTACCCTTGGATGAATGGTAAGGTAGACTAAAAGCCTTTAGGAATCCAAAGTACAACATATAATAAGTACCCTGTATCAAGATTGATGCAGAACATGTGACATTTGACCTTTTTAGAGAGGTTTAGCAAAAAGAACTCCACCTCTGAGGTGATTTGGGTGGAAATGGGGGTTTTACCGTTTCTCTGGGACCCATTGGTCGATTTTGGTGATTGACATCTCTTTCTGACCGTTAAAGCCAATAGAATCGAAGGGGAATTTCCCCACACACACACATGGTAAAAAAAAAAAGGGGGGGGCTTCGCGCATGCAGTTTTGCAATCAGAGCGAACCTATCCTCTCGCTCTGACATCTGGAAACGGAAAAGCAGGGTTTATTGCATATGGATTATCAGAAATCATTTCAAAGGGACACAGACACATTGGATTAGCCTATGGATTAACTTCAGCAGCGTTTGTATCGTTTTAATGCCATTGAAGACCACTTTTGACCAGACTACGACACAGGTAAGCCATGTTAGCGTTTTTAGCTACCTAGCGCCACATGTTTTGATGTCTGTTTTTGTTTATAAAAGTCGGCGAGGTCGTATCATAGAGTGATAATGTATGTACCCATCGATTCTGTGTCATCTCACGATGTGAATCGATGTGTTGGATGTGCAGAAAAGATAAATAATAAGGTTTTATGAGTGAATTTCGGTGCAGTAATCTGTTAGCATTTTACGCTCGTTGCTAATTCAGAGGCTTAGCGTTAGCATTGTGGGTTTTAAAAAAAAAAAAAAAAATGATCAGTTAGATGAGTTTCTTCCCGTTACATGGATATAAAACATTCATAGTTTATTAAATGAAACATGCCCTCAGACATTGTTTCCTGCAAGATGTTGCGGGAGGGCCCCGGTACCGGGGGTCTCTCGGGCTTAACAGGTTAAGGACGACGGTCCCACCAGAGGACCCCCCCCCAACCGTTTTTTTTCGAGACTGTGTCTCAGGGCTTCTTAACCTGTTAGCCCCGAGAGACCCCGGTACCGGGGCACTGCCGCAACATCTTGCAGGAAACCGTGTCCTGAGGGCATGTTCATTTAATAAAACTAATGAATGTTTATATCGATGTACGGGAAGAAACTCATCTAACTGATCTTTTTTTTTTTTTTTCAAAAGAAAACCCACAATGCCTAACACTGAGCCTCTGAATTAGCAACGAGCGAAAAATGCTAACACCTTACTGCACCCAAAAATCACTCACCAAAAAACCTTATATTTATCTTTTCACCACATCCAACACCATCGATTCACATCGTGAGGTGGACCCAGAATCTAACGACGACCCGACATTACAACTGAATTATACGTATTTGCGACGGTTATAAGCCAAAAACTGACATCAAAACAGGTGACGCTAGGTAGCTAAAAAATGCTAACATTTTTACCTTGGCTCTGTAGTCTCCTCCAAAGTGGTCTTCAATGGCATTAAAACAACCGATAAAAACAGCTGCTGCTGAAGTTAAGTCCATAGGTAATCTAATGTGTCTGTGTCCCTTTGAAATGATTTCTGATAATCCATAAGCATTAAAACTGCTTTTCCGTTTCCAGATGTCAAAGCTAGAGATAGGTTCACTCTGATTGAAAATTACAATGCGCGAAGCCCCTCCTTTTCTCTTCACAACGTGTGTGTGTGGGGGACTCCCCCTTCAATTCTATTGGCTCTAACTGTCAGAAAGGAGGTGTCAACATCAAAATCGAGCAAGGGGGGCCAGAGATATGGAAAATCCACCAAATGACCCAGAAGTGGTTTCTTTTTGCTAAATGCTCTCTAAAAGTCAAATGTCACTTGTTTTTGCAATCAATCTTGATACAGGGTACTTATTATATGTTGTACTTTTGGATTCCTAAGCTTTTAGTCTACCTACCATCATCCAAGGGTGGTTTTCACTATAAGTAAAAATAATTTTTGGACGGACACTAATAATTTAGTTTTTACGATGTAAAATCTGAATTTTCTTTAAAATAAAAAAACATCTATATTGATTCTGACTTTTCTACATCCAACTCACAGGTTTATCATTACTTTGAGAACAAAGATTATTAATTTAACCCTTTTAGAAGGGAAGATATGGTCATTTGTTCTGGGAATGTCATTTTCGAGCCTGAGACCTGAAAAAACAGGGCTCAGGGCTTAACAGGTTAACATTTATGAAACTATTAATGTGTAGCACCAGATTAACGGGAAGAATCTCAGCTAACTGAAGATATGAACCATTTTTACCAAAACAAAACACAAGGGTAATACCAAGCCTCTGAATTAGCACTAAACGAAGAAATGCTAACGCACTTAGCACAGAACTCAAGATAAATATACCCTTATTACTTATCGTAACTGCACATACAATATATCCGATAAAGGTGAGACTCCACAGATTATATAGGTATAGTATCATCACTGAGCAATCCGAACTCGCGACAGGGGAAGCAAACACAGACATCACAACACGTACCTTTACGGAGCTTTTACGGGAGATCGTCTCACCGTAGCTGTCAATCTGATCAAAAGACGTGTTCAATGGCATTAAAACGAGAAAAAAACGCGGCTGAATCGGTTTGATCCATAGGTTAATAATGTATCTGTCGCTTTGAAAAAATTATTATAATCCATAATCCATTTTTATGTAAATATCTGAGAAAAAAAGTTAGCTGCTAATGGTAGCCAACAGAGTGTATGCAGCTTCCGGTTTTGGCCACGCATCACTCTCACTCCTTATTTGTTAATGTGTTGGTGTGTGTAGAACTTTCCCTCGATTCCATTGGCTCTAGCGGTTATAAAGAGATTTCATTCATTAAAATCGACCAAGGGGGGCCAGAGATATGGAAAATCCACCCCAAATGACCCCAGAAGTGTTTTTTTTGTGCTAAATCTCTCTAAAAAGGTCAAATTTAACTTGTTTTGCATCAATCTTTTAGTCTACTAACCCATCATCCAAGGGTAGTTTTCACTATAAGTAAAAAAGAATTTGGAGAATTTGGATAATTCACAGTTTTTTACTATGTTCAATCTGAATTTTCTTTAAAATAAAAAACATCTATATTGATTCTGACTTTTCTACATCCAACTCACAGGTTTATCATTACTTTGAGAACAAAGATTATTAATTTAACCCTTTTAGAAGGGAAGATATGGTCATTTGTTCTGGGAATGTCATTTTCGAGCCTGAGACCTGAAAAAACAGGCTCAGGGTGGAACAGGTTAAATACTCTGAATGAAACGGAAGCTCTCAGGTGATCAGCTGTGTGTTTACACACCTAATGGCCTATCAGCCACAGCTCTGCAACCAGGGAGAGCAGTGATGGACGCTGCCACAATGAAACTCATATGAAATAAACAGCTGATTCCTCACACACAGAATAGCCTGTTGTTTCTATGCATAAAATAGTGAGAAACATGCCTCTGGTTAAATATTTATTACTTATTTTCTCCATAAAAGCTGGTGGGTTGAAAGCAATAGAGAGGCGCAGTCCCTCCCTTTCCGGGGGAGCTCCATGGGACCTTATTTCGCAAAAATTATGTATTGAAGTCAATGGGGAGAGAAAGACTATCTTTCGATTCCATTTGAATTGTGCCACGAATTACACATATGTTTGTCAATTTAAAAGATAAGTAACACTTTTTTTTGTGTAAAACCGCTCAATGAACTACATCTCCCGTCTCGCACCACACACCAAGACGGCCGTCACGTTGGCACATTTCACTTCTTTCTTTCAGAATGAGGTGAAAAGTATTAAACGAGATGAGAAATCACTTACTACAAGTCTGGGCATGTGTAGAGCTGTACATACACAAAAGGGTTTTCATTCATATTCATTAACCTGACCTAAACGGTGTGACAAAAGCTCTACCATCCCCCGTTCTGTTACAAGAGATACTGTCGTAGCCTATGTTGTGACTCTTTGTTTAAAACTAATTGCCCATCGGAATGTGTGGAGAAAGTCTCCCAAGGGGGATGGGAAACTTCTGACTTTTGTCACATTCCGATGGACTATCGGAATTACATGCAGGGCAGCATTGCCGGTCTGAAAGGGTCTCTGGAAATATCAAACATTTAATGAAAGTTTTAAAAACAGTGACAGGTTAAAATCAGAGGTGGAAGAAGTATTCCGATTATTTACCTAGGTAAAAAGATGTGTTAGAAGCAAATGTCCTGCATTCAAAATTGTCAATAGCCCAAGTGAACAGTATTATCATCTGAAAGTAAAATGAATCATTATGTTATTAGTATTAAATACATATAATTTGTTCAACTTATATTTAGGAATACTCCGTTGTAATTATTGATGCATAAATGTGTTCATCCATTCAATGTGGCATCTGCTATAATGGGGTTAATGTATGATATTACTTAATAATACAACACATTACTGTATAATACGTGATAATGTATGAGTTGATTTACTTCAATCTACTGTACGGTGTAGACCACAACAATATTACAAAATATATACTGCATATTAAAGCAAACTATTGTAAAGGTAAAAGTATGAGCATAAAAAATAGTAAAAAGTGTAAACATTTACATTATTATTATGATTATTTAATATATAAAGACTATATATTATTGAATTGCAATTAAGATAATAAGATTAGATATACTTTATTTGATCTAAAATATTGATGTTTTTTCGTTATAGTAGCCTGTGAAAGTCATAACAAATAAGTGATTAAATGCTACAGTATTCAGCAAACACAACTGCAGAGCTGCAAACATTGCAAACAGACTAAGTTCTACAACACCCAGTTGTCTTTGTGTATTTGTGAATGAAGCGCCATCTCATGGTTAAATCCTGTAATTGAACAAATGGGGACATTTGGCAACGCCCTCTAGCAATTTGGCAACGCCCCCAACCACTGGGATCCGCTGGGTTTTTGGTTGGAATCCGCTGGGTGGAGTCCTATCTGGAGTGCTACATCTGTAAAGTATCATTATTTAAACTGAACTCAAAGAGCAAAACCTGAGCTCAAATCTCCAAAACTCTAAACATATCTTCAGCTCTGCACCCAATTTCGAATTCAACTGGACACTTTTTGCAAAACACTGCACAATGTGTTTTGAGAAAATAAGCCCTGTCTTCAAAACATTTGTTTTAGCTATTGAAAAAAACTGTAATGTGTTCATGAGTGCAGCATTTTTAATGGCAGTGTTTTGAAAACGGCAAACTAGTGAATATGTCAGCATTCTGGTTTTTACTTAGAGAACCGTGTGCAGTGTCTTGCAAAGTGCCAAGTTGAATCGCAAATTGGATGCAGAGCTGAAAATGATTTTAGAGTTTTGGAGACTTGAGCTGAGGTTTTGCTCTTTGAGCATCAGTTTAAATAATGATGCTTTATGTGTAATTTTAGTGTGTTAGCAAAACATAAAAGCTGATAAATGAAAGAACCACCAGCTGTGTACTGACAGACAGACAGACAGACAGACAGACAGACAGACAGACAGACACACTGATACATGTAAAACATAGTGGTTGTTCGTTTATTGTGTTTATTCTCACTCAAATAATTTTAAATTATTAGTTTGATTATTTAAACTAATATTCCTGATTTATTTTTATGGTTGAACCTATTGTTTTATATTGATAGAATATAAACTGACAGAAGGACATTGAAACTGAAACCATTCATTTGTTCAATGTAGTTTTATTAGATCAAGCTTCATTTGCGCATGTGCATTGATGACACCGCACACAGAATGTTCTGGCAGTACACTCGCTGTCTTTCGCAGTTCGGTGGAGGTAACCTAACGTAGCCAGCAGACTTCATCCGCGTCTATCCAGCTTTGACACTTGGAAAACGAGCAAATCCTTATTTTTATAAGGATAAAATAATATTAATATATATAATATAATTTTGCATACCCGAAACTATAAAATATATATATATATCGAGAGAAAGAGTACGGTGGCCCTGAAGTGCAAGACACCACAGCATTTCAGAAAACACTACAGCATTTCAGAAAACACAACAGCATTTCAGAAAACACTACAGCATTTCAGAAAACACAACAGCATTTCAGAAAACACTACAGCATTTCACAAAACGCCGCAGCATTTCACAAAACGCCACAGCATTTCACAAAACGCTACAGCATTTCAGAAAACACTACAGCATTTCAGAAAACGCTTCAGCATTTCACAAAACGCCGCAGCATTTCAGAAAACGCTACAGCATTTCACAAAACACAACAGCAATTCACAAAACGCCGCAGCATTTCAGAAAACGCTACAGCATTTTACAAAACACTACAGCATTTCAGAAAACACAACAGCATTTCACAAAACGCCACAGCATTTCACAAAACACAACAACATTTCAGAAAACGCTACAGCATCTCACAAAACACAACAGCATTTCACAAAACGCCGCAGCATTTCAGAAAACACTACAGCATTTCACAAAACACTACAGCATTTCAGAAAACGCTACAGCATTTCACAAAACACTACAGCATTTCAGAAAACACTACAGCATTTCACAAAACACAACAGCATTTCAGAAAACGCTACAGCATTTCACAAAATGCCGCAGCATTTCACAAAACACTACAGCATTTCAGAAAACGCTACAGCATTTCACAAAACACAACAGCATTTCACAAAACACTACAGCATTTCACAAAACACCACAGCATTTCACAAAACACTACAGCAGGCATCCTCAAAGTCCGGACTCCGGTCCGGATCCGGACCGAACCACAACTGACTCTGGACTCTGAGCAAATTATACTTTTCATATGTATTATCTGTATTATCTGTGTTATCTGCGAGACATCGCCACAACGCAACGAGTCAAAATTCTCCGCTATGTCCACTGCAAACAGCGCTCTGCATGTCTGACTGTTCCACTGTCACCAACAGTCTGCGAATGACACGTTAGGCTCGTGTTGTGTTCACGGACCCTGACCTTGGCCAGGAAAAACAGGCACTCGCTTGTTTAATTCTTTTGCGGTCTAGATTTCTTTCTTTTTTGCGTGTGTTTATAAATTACCCTCGAGGGCCGTACCAAATGGTCTCGCGGGCCTGCAGCGCCTCAAGGCCCCCTGCTCAAGAAGAACATGAAAGGCCGTTTGAAGTTTGACAATAAACATCTGAATGATTCAGAGAAGTCTTGGGAGAAGGTGATGTGGTCAGATGAGATCAAAATCGAGATCTTTGGCAACAACTCGACACGCCGTGTTTGGAGGAGGAGAAATGCTGACTATAACCCCAGAACACAATCCCCACCGTCAAGCATGGAGGTGGAAACATTATGCTGTATGATGTACAGGGCCATGCACCGTAAAATCTTGGCCGATAGCCTCCTTCCCTCAGCCAGGACACTGAAAATGGGTCATGGATGGGTCTTCCAGCAGGACAATGACCCTGAACATATGGCCAAGGCAACACAGGAGTGGCTAAAGGAGAAGCACATTTAGGTGATGGAGGGGCCTAGCCAGTCTCCGGACCTCAATCCCATAGAAATCTGTGGAGGGAGCCAAAGCTTCCAGATGCCAAGCATCAGCCTCAGAACCTGAAGGATTTGGAGAGGATCTTCAGAGAGGAGTGGACCAACATCCTTCCTGAGATGTTCACAAACCTGGAGACCAGCTACAAGAAGCGTCTGACCTCTGTGTGTCCAACACCTGTTTCTCCACCAAGTACTAACACATGTTCTGCAAGGGGATCAAATACTTATTTCCCACAGTTTAATGCAAATCAATTCTTATCTTTTATATAATGTTGCGCTAATGGTTGTTAATGTTGGAGCTTTTATCCAATTATCAGAAGTCAGAATGTGATGCTGGGTCAAAGAAATCTGCCTGAGGCCTTCAGAATCAACAGTGTGGGCCTTGTAGCTTAAAATAAATGGCAATGAAACTGTTGCATTGACCAATCAGATTTCAAGTTGGCCATCCGATGACGTCTGCATTTTCACATCCTTTGAATGGATTTTCAGCGCTAGCAAACACTAACGTGTGTAGTGACCGGTAGCGACCTGCTGGCACACCACACCTGCGGCGAGCTTAACTACCTGCACAAAAAAAAATGTTGCGTTTAGATTTTAAAGCAGTTTTTTTAAACCACAATGGCTGACAGCGAAGGATACATTTAATTGGTGAAGCTAGCAAGCCTTTCGCAGCCGGGGGAAGGGTTTGACCGCCAACTTCAACTTACTAACTACCAGTGGCGAACCGTGTCTATCACAACTGGACCTTCTGTAGACACCCCCCCCCCCCCCGCCGTTATAATGTCCGTCTTTTCACTGAAGTGTCGTCTTGAAAAGGGTACTCACAACAATTCCGCAACAACATCATCTTCACCTGATGCACTTGCCATTTCAACGTTAAAAACAATAAAACGGCATATGAATTGCTTCGTCGCATTCATCTAGATCAGGGGTTTTCAAAGTGTGGGAAGGTGAGCCTCCCCTCAGAGAACATAAGAACAGCCGCGCCCCCCCTCCCAATTATTATTGCTATTATTATTATTGTTGTTGTTGCTATAATGCAGGGGTATTATTATCCAGTGGAAAGTCCTTACCTACTGGCCTAGTAATCAAAGTGGTTACTTTTTTTTGGCTGGGCAGTGTAGTTTTACACACCGTCTTATTTGACTTTCTCAGGACTTAAAACCGTTTTTTGGGGGCAGACCCCCACAAAGAAAAAAATATATTTACACACGTAAGGTCATCATCTTAACAGTTTATAAACCTGCGGCGGAAACCCCTCTTGTCTGTCAGTGTGATTATGACTGATTTTATAAAAGTAACGAAGTAACGCGTGTCGGGGCAATGTTAGTAACTGTAGTGTGATTACTGAATTATAAAAGTAACGCGTTACACTACTCCGTTACCGACAAAAGTAATATTATTACAGTAACGCGTTACACCCAACTCTGGCTGCCACACTGAAAGCTCTGTCCCCGAAGGTTCGCAGGTTGGTGCAGGGGGTGGCAAGCAGGCCAGAGTCTGAAGACCGCAGGTTCCGGGGAGGGGCATGTGGGCGGAGGAGGTCCGATAAGTAGTGGGGAGCATGTGCATGGAGGGACTTGTAAGTCAGGAGGAGGATTTTATAAGATATGCGTGATTTGACGCATATCTCCAGCCAGTGGAGGTGGATGAGGGTGGGAGTGATGTGCTGCCACGGCTTTGTGTGAGTACCCTAGCAGCACAGTTTTGGACATTCTGGAGCCTGACCAGAGTTTTGTTGGGTACCCCGAACAGGACACCGTTTGAGGACTAATAAAGGCATCAATGCAGAGACAGAAGATAGCAGCAGGAGGCGCTATAAAGAGCTAATCACACAAGATATGAGATATACATGGGTGAGGTGATTGGAGGTGATTGGAGGTGATAGAAACATTTCAAGGATGATCATTGGAAACGAAATGCACTTGAGCTCAATTTCCAGTGTCAAAGCAAAGGGTGTGAATACGTATGTGATATTTCTTTTAATTATTTTTAACACGTTTGCAAACAATTCTTTAAAAACATTTTCGCTTTGTCATTATGAGGTATTGTGTGTGGGATATTGAGAACAAAAATGAATTTAATCCATTTAGAAATAAGGCTGTAACATTACAACATGTGAAAAAAGTAGGGCTGTCAAGTTAACGCGTTAATAACGCGTTAACGCAAAAAAAAATTAACGCCACTAATTATTTTAACGCGATTAACGCATGTGTATTATTTGTCCTCGGCCGCCCCGTAGTTTCAGAGCGCATCGAGTTTAAAATACCATCTACAAGCTGATGCTGACAGCCCCGCTCCTGCCGCCCGCTTGTGGCAGACCACACTTCCACGCTCCCCGGCAGGCCCGGACTGGCCATCGGGAGGACCGGGAGGGAGTGTGTATGTGTGGCGCGACTCGCGCGAGCGAGGCACACCTTACGTGTTGTTGTTGTTAGCATCTGGTGCTAGCTAGCTGCGCTAACGGATATAAGCAGCTGTTTCAATGACATTTCGCCGACAACTGCGCCGAGCACTTGACTTTATGCAGGTAGCCAGACAGTGGGACATTGTACGAAAAGTCAGCGCACTCAGCACGGATAGTACGCGCTACATGATTGCAGCGTCCAGGCAGCACACGTTCGAGCATATATGCCTTGAGCGGCACATAGCTCCAACGATCCATCACAGTGTCTCCACATTCACACACACACACACACACACACACACACACACACACACACACACACACACACACACACACACCACACACACACACACACACACACACACACACACCACACACACACCACCGCTCCCTTCACACAGATGATATATTCAGTGGCGTTTTTATATGTACAAAAGTGGTGGGGCACAAAAAACTTAGATGTCTATATATAAGCTTCTGCAGTGACGTGCAGTGAGGTTCATGGCTGGTGAGGCACTGGCACTGACTCTTCAGGTTTACAAATCTTATATTTTGACCTAAACCAAAATATAATATTATTTTCAAAAGCTTTTTTTGTCTGATGCTTCGATTAATTTTAAACAGACAGTTCAACAAAAGGATACCCAAAAAATGTAATTTGATCATTTAAATATTGAATTGTTCTCTCTAAGTAAGATCCCATTTTCAAAAAATTGCGGTCTTACCTTGACTTGAAGATGAAGTCCATTTGCCTATCCTTCTGGACAAAAAATTCTATAACTTTTTTGTAAAAGTCCTCCTTATCTTCTTGTAGTTTCAAAAGTCTATCATAAATCTAATCGATAGATTTATGATTCGAAAATTATAAAAGTAGGGTAGACATGTGGATATTATCCGGCTGAACAAAACGTGCATTTATCTAACAGGTACGTTTCCCACAGATCTTATTTCAAGCTATTTTCTAAAATCCTATAGAGAAACCTCATTGCTTTTTTGCAGCTTACTTCCTGGTTTTAGGACGCGTCACTGCAGCTCTCGTCTCCTCTTATTATACATCCATGCTCTTCACACACCACACTTTTCGCGGCACACATACTTACAGCCAATCAGCTCTGAATGATGTGAGATGACGTATGGTGGGGATGGCAGCTCTGTGCCCCTATGGTGTTTTTTTTTTTTGCCACACACATTACATTGAAAAATACTCTGAGCATGCGCAGTGTAGTTTTTACAGTCACCGTTCACTTTGACAGTGAAAGGGTGGGGCATGATCAGGTTTTGTCCCACATGGCTCAAAACGGCACTGTAGACACTAATTAGAAGAACACAGACTAAAACAGCAATGTACAGACGAATCAGATGATTAAACATGACCTTAAAATATATTTTATATATTTTTTAATTTCTTTTTTTTGCATCTCTTTCCATTTTTTGTAATCATTATGTGTAATACTTTCTGCTGACACTAGGTGGGGCTGTGCCCCACCTGCCCCTAATGACCAGTCGCCACTGGATATATTATTATGTATTATTGTATGAGAGAGGTTCCAGGTTGAATTGAGGCGAATATTTGTAATGTTCAGAGGTTGTTGTGTTTAATATTCATGAGAATATTTGTCATTGTTCAAATGATAATAAACAAACATATAAAGCATATTTGTCCACTCATATGTTGATAAGAGTATTACAAACTTGAAAAATATCCCTCTAAGGTACATTTAGAACAGATAAAAAATGTGCGATTAATTTGCGATTAATCGCGATTAACTATGGACAATCATGCGATTAATCGCGATTAAATATTTTAATCGACTGACAGCCCTAGAAAAAAGTGAAGGGGTATGAAAACTTTCCGGATGCACTGTAGGTGACATCAGTCCAATTCAGGCAAAAATATCCCAAATAAATAAATAAAATGCCAAAAGGTGAAGGAAAGTGATGGTACTCAACTTTAGACAGTAACAACACTTACACAGAACATTTGACATATATTTATTGTATTTCAGGCCTGTAATGGATCTCAGCCCTGCCTAATCTGTCCCTGGAGATGTTTAAGTGCTTGTCACACACTGATTTTATTATTACTGAGGAGTAAAGAGTCATCATTGATCTTCACACAACGTGAACATGAAGTTAAGCAGGTTTTTACAGTGTCAAAATTGACTTGTTTTCTATGAATTCATGGTAAAGGTATGAAAGTAAAGGTGAATTACTGTTGGAGAAACCTTTAATAAATGATCTGTTGTGTCCGATAGCTCCGATGTTGATAAGGCACTGGAGGTTTAGAACGTATTTCCCAAAATGCAAGACCACCTAGACTGCTTAGGGAAACTCATCTAAGCTCGGCTTGGAACACCAGCAGCCGTTGTATCACTTCTTTCAGGCACTAAAGTGTTGCAATCCATACGTTGGATATCAACGGAATGTGTGTGCAGTAGGTGTTGGTGAGCTTGTAGAACTCCAAAGCAGTATCTAAACGGCTCCTGGAGAAACAGGTTTAGCTGGGAGAATCCCCAGTTTAGGGCAGCATCAGGATCCAGTCTCTGTCATTCATTTAGAATGCCAATTTAGCAACCACACTCAATCAATCAATCAATCAATCAATCTCAAAAGCCACAATTTACATCAGAGCTCTGAAGTCATTATCTCAGCAAAGCACAACCCTCACCCCTCAAAATAAACAAGTTAAAACATACAGCCAGCAGCTCTGAGACTTGATGTCTCAGATGTCAGAGGGCAAGCCATTGTTGACCAAAGGTAATGAAAAGTTCACTCTCCTCCTGTGAAGGTCAATGTTAGCTGTCTGGCTTTTAGCTCGTAACCGTTCTCAACATGTCAAAACCGTACGGCATTCCTGCTCAACCAACACATTCTCACTCCCAACTCGTCCTATAGTGACGTTATGTCAAGGTCCCTGTCGTCACTTTCCAACGCAAGGGGGCGAGCGAATGCTCCCCGCGGACCGTTCTCAGCTGAAGCGTATGGTGCGAGACGTCATTGCAACACATTATGCTCTTTATATATTTTTTATAAAAAATGACAAAATTGTAATTTTCATACTCTGTGATAGGCCTCGGCGACAGTTAGACAAAAATAATAGGCTTATAGGCATTGTTTTCTCTTATGTGAAGTTGCGAGACTGCGTTGCATTAAAAACATTATGCTCTCTATATATTGTCTTTATTATGCTTTAAACGGTGTCTCGGGCTTTGGCTATAGCAGGATTGCCAACTCTCACGCATCTGGTGTGTGACACACGCTTTCACTCTCAATCTCACGCTCTCACGCTGCCCAAACTATTCTCATGCCAAAAACAAGATGAACCGGCGATCGTTTTTGGCTGGTTATTTAAAATGAAAATCTCGGGGGAGTATACCCCCGAACCCCCCTAGCATGTTTGGACCTCGGTATTTAGGAAATCCTGGATACGGCCCTGGTTCTACTAGGCCAAAATAGAGTCAAAGAGTATATCAGAGTGAGAGTGTGTTAATTAATATATTTGGCAGTTTGGAGTAAGTCTGTAGATTTGTTTGTGTGTGTGTGTTTCATGTATAGGCCTCTCACGATAATTAATTTTGTTGGATACATTTTCCCGGAAATTATTGCGATAAACGATAATATTGTCGGCACCGTTGTATGACCATTTTAGACCACTGACATAATGATAATATATAATATAACTATAACTGCTAGTCACATCCTCATGTAAATGGCAATTTATCGAGTTCATTTTTATTTATCGAACGATAAGTCAATTATTTGCTTATCGCGACAGGCACACAATAAAACAGTGGAAACAAACATGTGTTTGACTTTCATTAGTGAATGAAACTGTGTGCCCTTTATAGTCTGTGTCCAATATTGTGTATTTGTATATATTGTGTTAGAAATTAAAATCAATATTCAATGATGTAATTTAGCGTAAAACACATAGTAAGCTTTAAAAACTGTTTTATTCTGAAAACAGTTCAGAGTAAAGTTTATTTTGAAAAGCTGTATCTAAAGACGTTGACAAACAATGACGACTTCCTGTGAAGATCGAGGTGGGGCGGGCCCCCTACGTCACAGCCCCCGAGAGAGGAGGAAGCGAAGGAGAGATGCAGGGGGAGAATCAACGTGTGCTCGCTCTCTTCCCTTGGTACCAGCTGCGAGACAACATCTGCTTTGGTCTCCCAACTACCCTTTGTTTGTTTCACTACCACGCTGCTTAAATTAAAGTAACCAATTTGAACCCTTTCAGAGACTCATTTGTCTCTTAATCTTTAAACTTCTTCCTGGACGCGAGAAAATCAGCACACATCAACAATTGGAAACCCCGACGTGATCTCGACACCAGGAGAGAAGATGCAGTTTTTCAAAGGAGCTTGAAGCAATGCCGGCAGACATACACTCGGGCCCATTCGGAAAGGTAAAGAAGTACCTGTTTATTCAAAATCTTCAATAGATTACATAGTAAATAATTAGGAGTGTGTGTCTGTCTGGTAAGTTGGACTCCTGAGAAGGACTGCCTAGTTTAATGTTAAAATATCCACATTTATAGCAAATACATATCACGTGGCGCTGTTCTGAGACAAACCAAGGGTAAGTATTTTCCTTTCTTTGATTCATTAACCAACTGCATGTTTTTAACCAACTGCATGTTTTTTAATATTAATCTTTTAAAGTCGGTTCGGCCGATATAAGTCGTTAGGGACGATAAAATTGTTTAGGGACAATATTAAAAGACACGGAGGGTGTGAAAGTCGTTAGGGACGATAAAATTGTTTAGGACAATATTAAAAGACACTGAGGGTGTTAGAGTCGTTTCGGACGACAAAGCTAGTGAGGCTAGTAGGTGTTATACTGTTGTGTTTTCAACACAGAGTGGATTACGGTAATAGGAGTTACAGCAGCATTACGGTATACATGACGACGGTCTGTTAATTAGACCCTCCAGAAAAACGCGGGCTAAAATCCTTGATTATGCGGGCTAAAATCCTTGATTATGCGGGCTAAAATCCTTGATTATGCGATTAAACATGCGGGGTTTTTATGTGATTTTATGCGGTGAAGTTGCGAAATATGCGGAAATATGCTAAATATGCGAAAAGTTGCGAAATATGCGGGAGGCGGAAAAAAGGTTATTCTTCTCCCACACCCTGCTACTGAATGAAAGTGAGCCCTTTTAAAGAGTTCCTATGATAAACAAGCATACTAGAAGCAAGCTACATCACAAAGTGTTATTTATGTATTTATATATGGGCTATTTTAATCACTCTCTCTCACACACACACACACTCTTCTCCGCCTCATTCTGTTTTAATTTACTCGTTCGTTATCTGACCAGCTTCAATCTTGTAGGCTACTCACCTCGTTTCTTGTAGCCCTCGAAAGGGTTTTGGAGGTTGATGCCTCGGTGAACGTGAGTTGTTTGACTTTCTTGTCCGCAGCAGCAGAACGCATTTTAGAATGTTTGAATGAATCAAAGTGGGTCGTCACCGTCGATTTTCTCTTATGCTCCAACCACACAGTTGCAACGGGGTGCAGAATAGTTTTCCCCCCACTTTCGTGCAAGACAATCGGGGTACTGCTTTGCCCGGATCTTTAGCAGAAATGTTCGTAGGCAAATGAGATGGATTCGATTTTTTCATCTTGGTCAGAGCCGTATAATAGTAATAATAGTATATAATAATAATAGTATAATAGTAATAATTAATCTATATGGCGCTGATCTTGTGTTTTTCTCTCTCTCGTGTGAGTTCCACACATTCACTCTACGGTGTTGTTTACCTGCGCGAGCTGATGACATCACTTCTTCACGTTAACTTTTTTTTTTCCCTCAACTTTGTGTGGAAAAATGCGGGGATTATGCGACCTTTTAATAAATATGCGCCCTTTTAAAAATCTGCGCCATTTTGCTGATTATGCGGTAAATTATGCGATCGCATAATCGCGTTTTTCTGGAGGGTCTAGTTAATGGTAGCTGATAGGTCTCCATATTGGTCCCACACTAGCGTGTCTAAACAACAGATAATCACCAGACTATAAAGTCAAATATTACGTTGATAGGTTTAAGGCTTATGATGTAAGGGCTCCTCATTTTAAGATAGGATATCTCTAGGATAAAGCCCATATTCATCGAAATGTTATTTTGAATATAAAGTATAGTTCTGTGTTGTATTTTTAAACTTTGTCATACCACACCAGGGTTTCCATTTGTCCATTCACCAAGCCATTATTTGAACTTATCAGTGAGAACCACATGGGATAATTTCAACATCTCTTTGTTCTGGGGGTCAGAGTTTGAAATAATCAGTAGCCATCTTGTTTTGACTGTATTTCAAACCAATATGGTCTAGCTGCGGCCGCGGCCAGTACACGACACTACACGACACGCCCACTACACGACACGCCCACCTGACACGACACTACGGTGGCTGAGAGACATTACCGTACATGGCAGATTAAAAAGCGAATTGACGACACTTATTATTGAGATCGTACATGGCAGATTAAAAACGAATTGCAAATGTTATTGTAGCATTTTAAGCAACTATTAGGCAAATAAATTAATAACCTAGTCTATCCGTTTGAGACACAACAGTTATAACTTTCAACCCAAATCATTTTGTCAACAAACGGTGGTTTTAGTAAACTTTTTTTTAATATATAAAATAGGTATTAATGAGATAATCTATTGATTATGTTTGTCTAACTGCTACACATGTATTTTATACATAAATGTAGATATTTGTGAACATCTAAATATAGTTGTTAAAGGTTTTAAGATATACATAATCACATCATCATGGGTCATTAAGGAACAAATTAGGAGGGCCAGTCAGGCCACTAATGAGCTCAATCATTCACATGTATTATTACTTTATAAATTAAAAGTACTAGGGGTCTATTACAATACCTTTGAAGGAATCGCATCAATTAACATAAATGTATGGCAAGTATGATCAAATTAACATAATGTCAAGATATAGCCAATAGACAATCAACATGCTTTGAATATAAAGGAAGAAGAACAATAAACAGATGAACATTTAGGTTTTATGTGTAAATTGTGAACAAACCATCTTAATACATCTGGCAGTCTAAGACAGCAAACTAAGCTTCTTTAACTGCTGCTAGAACACAGTTTTACCATGGGGTATTTCTAACAAGACCAAAAAGATATACAAGGCTTCCAAAACAGAAGAAACCAACTCAACAGTATTTTAATTTCCTTCAAAACGACAAAAGCACTAATAAAAACCAAATAACAATAACATAAAGGAAAAGTAATTGAAGTGGTTGCCTGTTGTAAATACCTTGGTATCTGGCTTGATGATTGTCTCTTCTCTGCGTTCGGTCATACCCCCCTTCCCATACTATTATCGGTCAAAATTGGCCGGTGTGTTTTTGCACAGTGATATTTCTGGAACCTCTTATCCCATTTTGGATGGTTGACATCTCATTTGAACAGTCAAAGCCAGAATGACAGCAGGGGTGAATTTCATTTTATAATTTTGCAATAAGTCAAAGATATGTTTACTGTATATTATAAAAATGCTTGTCATGTAGGCATACTGGAGATGGGAAGGCTTTAGTCAGTGTTGTAGCTGAGATTCTTACCGTTCCAATGATGTATTAATAATAACTTGGATTTATATAGCGCCTTTCATGAGACCCAAGGTCGCTTTAAAAAGAACAGGAGTAGAAACAAACATAACAAAAGGCAGTCAGATGAACAGTTAGACAGACAAAACAAATAGATTTGGGGCCAAAGACCTTGGCAGACTTGAGGGCCCTTTTGAAGGCGTCAAGCGTGGGGATGTTGCCGATCTCCGCAGGGAGAGCGTTCCAGAGAGTGGGGGCTGCCATACTGAAGGCTCTGTCCCCGAAGGATCGCAGGTTGGTGCGGGGGGCCAGAGTCTGAAGACCGCAGGTTCCGGGTAGGGCATGTGGGAATTGTATTGATTTGATACAAGCAAGCCAGTGTTTCATTGTGTACTTTCAACTACAGTATATGGTCCGGCAAGTTCAGCATTCACTGCATTCACTGTGATGAATATACAATAAGACACTGATACCGTTTTCCTCAATGAACATTTATTGAACAGAACATCATGTGAACAATTTTCCTTTTAGTTGTAGGCTACAAAAACAACATGTTGTGGTTTTGCGCTTTGACATCAAAATGTTGGGGGCTGTGGAAATATTGTGCCATGTTGCTGCAGCAGCCGGAGCCATCACTGGAGCGGCCGTCTGAGCCATCACTGGAGCGGTCGTCTGGGCCATCACTGGAGCGGCCGTCGGAGCCATCACTGGAGCGGCCGTCTGGGCCATCACTGGAGCGGTCGTCGGAGCCATCACTGGAGCGGCCGTCTGAGCCATCACTGGAGCGGTCGTCTGGGCCATGCGGCCGTCTGGGCCATCACTGGAGCGGTCGTCGGGGCCATCACTGGAGGAGTCGTTGTGGTTGCTGGGGCCGCCGCCAACGTAGTTGGATGTTCAGTGCAGCAGTTTTTAAAGTGACTAATAAACATCTCCTTTCTCCCAATGATTCTTGGGCAAAAGCCACAGTGATAATGGCTGCTGGCCACACATTTGAGATGGCATTTATAAACATTATAACCTAAAAAGAGACAGAAAGTGGTTTAGAGGATTCTAGAAACAAACCAACATGAATTTCTTGTAAATATGCAATTTGAAACAAGGTGTTTGTGCGAGAGCAATAAATAATCATGTCACCAACAATAATATTTTGCCTATAAACTGAATTTTTGCAGATTGAATGTGTGATTATGCTTATATTGTGCCTACCCCAAATAAGGATACTTTTCCAGCATTATTAACACTTCATAACCTGAATATAAATCTAATTTTTAATGTTCAATTTATAATTCAAAATTAATTTACACCAAGGATGTCCTGGGGCACAGAAATAACACATGTATCCATAATGTGTGAGGCATTAAACACATCTAAACAAGTAACATGTATGTAATGTGATGAAGTATACAATGATCATATAGAATTATAGATGTACTTAACCTCCATATTTCACAAGTGCCCTCTGGTGGCTCTGCAAATGAGCCATCAGACCAGGGTATGACCCGGTCCTTTCACAAAATGTACACTGGAAGGTGTCCGAGTCCAATTTGTTGAGCTTCTGGGCGTGCTCCATCACGGAGTGTTTGTGTTGTTTGTCTATAGGTGAATAAATAGAATAACAATTTTCAGTGACTTTAATATTGGAAATAGTTAACTCCTTAAACAAGCAGCAATGGACTGGCCTGTATAATCCTATGGGACAAAGCTGGTCATACTTCCTCACTTTCAGAAGGTAACCCTTTAACTGCCAGCGCCACCATTTGGTAGAGCACATTTTGTGTCTTGATATCTTGTTGAAAAAAAAAAAAGTTTAACTCCATCTGATTCAGCCAGCTCTACCCTTTTGGTTGACATGTTATGCACAAAACAACCTCTAGATGTCACTGTGGTTCGAACAGAAAGCCCTTCAGCTAGTTTAAATCTTTATATATACAGTCTATGGTTTAAATGTCAGGCCTACAGCATGGCCACAAACCCCATCTAAAAACAGAGGCCTGATTGCATCCACCTGGGTTACTTGGCTCTACCCAGCGCCATATAGATAGAAGAGTTACGACAGCGGAAGTCCAAAGTGCTTGATCGTCACGTGGTTCAGGGAGAGTCAATAGTTCCCCGGAAGTTCATGGCGGGACATATGAATGCATGATTACCGGAGATAGAACTACGATTTTTGGTAATAAGTAGTGAATAAAGGTCTTGATTTGCAATATTTATACAACATACCGATATGTGTATGTATTTACATCAATATGTTTTTAAAAATAAATAGAATCTGCTAATATTTATGGATAATATTAGGAATAGTGTGAACAGCTAGTTTACTTGTTAACATATATTCATGTTAGGCTGTTGCCTTGGTTAAAGAGCCTGTTGCTGTTGTGTATTGCTTTGAATTATTTAAAACAAATATTATCTTCTTAAACAGGTATGGTAGTCAGGAGCATCACTTCCTAATGTTTATTGATATATTTAGAGGGAGGGGATGGCAAGGAATGCTTCAAAATTTAGATTAGATTCATTTCTACAATTTTTTTTAATTCATGGTGGTTTTCAGTAATCCCATGGTACTTGAGGACATAAGTGATCTAAATGACTAATGTCATCTTTATGACTTTCAGAAAGGACAGGAGACCAACAGGTGACTATCAATGGACTAGCAGCAACACGATTATGACGTTAAAAGTGTTGTTTTAGGAACATCCATTGTAAATACATGGAATTCAATAAACATTGAATAGCATGTCATGCAGTTTGTCTGTGCCTTTTCCTCCGTGTTGTCCTGGCATATCGTCTCCACCATGGTTTGCTGTGCTGCCTGGGGATGCTCCAATCGCTCAGAGAAAGGAGTAAGCATCAGAATGTACGGCTTCCCCACTGACACAGAGAGGAGGGAAAAATGGCTAGCTCAAGTCAGCAGGAGCAATTTAACAATCAAAACAGACAGCCGCAACAAAATATGTGAGGTAATCATATTCAAACACTGCATTTGCACTTTTTCCACAAAACGAAGACCACACCATTGGGAAGCTTAATGTTTGGTTTAATACAAATAACAGGGAAAGGCTTGAAAAACTCTGAGAGTTGAGACTCAGGGTGCAGGGTGAGAGTCTCAGTGCAGGTATTCAGGCTCTATTGAATCCCCCTCTGGTTCTTGTGCTGAAAGAGGGAGAAACAGACAGGAGAAAGGGTTATACACACCTATATAGCACACCTATTGGATGGGAAATTGCCTTGGGGAGATTAGGTGTGGTCTTTGTTTCCAACTGAAGTTATGGAACTTTATTATTTGTGAGTTTAACAAAGTATGACAAATGGCATCAGTAATGGATGTGATATGAATTTGTATAAAGTTGTCTCACATTCTTGGTCGTATTTTACGTACAGTATGTAATGAGTGTATACATGTCCAGTAAGTCCTCCACCTGTAACATCACTGCCCCTCCACCTGCCATACAGTAGGTTACTAATATACACTAACAAGATTACTTATATAATACAGTGATAGAATACATGTTTAGTATGCTTACTTATATACAACAGTAGTATTACATTTACCTTGTGTTTTCACTCTCACTTTGCCATCATTTCAAAATCAGCTGTGCTGCAACATAATACAGACAGGTAATAATCAACAGAATACACTAAAAACACTCACCCATAAGTTACGTTTTTGTTTACTGTTTGGAAGTCTCAAATATGCACTCTAAATTCATATCAATAGCAATGTATCACACAAATAGCTCTCTTCCTTATTATTGTGTAACGTTAACTTTATTATACTAGTTTGTAGGCCTACTCCAAAATGGAGATCGTAATTTCTCCACCTCCACTCATTACAATCACACGTGCCCCAATGTTATATTTAACTAATATTATATTCCTCCACCCCACAAAAAAATCACGTTTAGAAGCCCTTTTTCTCTAATTCCACAACGTTGGATGAAATAACATTAGGAGAACGGATTAATAGGCTGTTCATGGTTAACGTGTGTTGCTAACTTTATCCGGTATCCTAGCCTAATCTGTTATCTGTAAACGTTCCCTAAATCTACTGATTTAGGGATAATCCACTAACATCCTTTAATACACATGTTCATTTGACTCAGATGTGCTGATAATATCTGCAATATAAATCTTTAAACGTCTTCTTACCTTTAAAAGTCCATCACGAACGGTCTATTATGCTGCAACTCGACTGTATTGCTGGTCGCAAAAGTTCCCCGGAAGTCAGCGGCAAGCTAACTTCCGGGGAACTATTCACGGCTGCACGATCCGCCATTGCTGTAAAAAAACTGGTCCATTGGAGTGAACGGAGATGTCGTAACTCTTCTATTATACGGCTCTGGCTCTACCCAATAACTATATATCATTTAACTTTAAACCACACTTAAAATAATAATATAATTATACATATGTGCATGTCAGTATAGCAGCTAATACATGTTTTTTTTTTTAAACATTCAAATGTGAAAGACACCTTCAATGAATATTTAAAACGTACACAAAATCAGATTCTTGTAAAAATGCGAGTACATGCATTGTTCCATCTGTCAAGCTAAAATATATACATATATCTTAGCTCTTAGCTTGACATGCTAACTGAACGAGCATGTTCAGTTAGCATATATGCTAACTGAACATCGAGCATGTCAAGCTAAGATATATATATATATATATATATATATATATGTATTCCATTGCTTTACATTTAATATTTAAAATACAAATTAGCAAAATAAACACAATTACACTGCGCTAAACAGCCACATCGACAAACAAACGAGAACCTAAATAAATAGTATGTAATTATATCTAAACCACAATACGTTAATTACCTGTACTCGGTGCGCCATATTGTTTGTCTGTTCTCTGTAAACCTCATGTCTCTTTAAATATCCTTGCGTCAGCGTCAGTGTCGTCAATTCGCTTTTAATCTGCCATGTACGGTAATGTCTCTCAGCCACCGTAGTGTCGTGTCAGGTGGGCGTGTCGTGTAGGGGGCGTGTCGTGTAGTGTCGTGTACTGGCCGCGGCCGCAGCTAGACCCTTCTCTTTCAAACAAGACACAAGGCAGTCGCCATTTCAAGAAATGCTAATTCAAAAGACTCCTTTGTTCTTTGTAATCCATGTGGTTTCACTCACATGAGGCCAAGTCCTTTTTCTGACCTCCATCTTGTGAAGAACAAACCATTCTTCTTGACCCAGTTGGATTTAGGAAATAGTACATTTTGATAAATCAGGTTACCTATAGATATTGGAGTTGGTGTTTGGTGTTTCTAAACAATTCTCGGAGATTGGAACCAGCACTATCTGATCTTAAAAATTGTGATTGCATTGTGATTGTATTTGGCTGGTTTATTCCATACTGTTCAAATCGTGTTTGCAAATGTGATGGCTGATGCTTTTACTGTTTAATCATAAAGTGAATTTCCTTCCCATATCAAAGGTAGTTATTAAGAAAATAAGCTTCTTGTTAAAAAGAAGTCCGTTTTTAAGGAGGGCTACCAAGGGTGGATAAAACTGAAAAATTACAAACAGCGCACTCTGCTGGTTGTACAGAATTGTTGCACCAAAGGGGTAAAAAAAAAGAAAAACGTATAAAAATATCACCAATTATAATAATATGCTAAAGTTTACTGTCAAGTGTAATAGATGAACAAGTACTTCATCACACATAGATAGAATCACAGGTGGTTTTTTCAACCTAGACTGTCGAATATCTAAAACACCACATAATTGAAGTTTGAACAGTTTATGATATTAGCATAATTTCATGCACATTGGTATATTAAATACACTATAAAGTTGGATTTTCAGATGATTTCTATTTTTCATATTTCAAAGTCAAGAACTATACACTGTACAATTTTTTATTTTTCAATTTTTTTTGTAAAAATTTGCATAATTTTTATATTTACTTTATTAATCTAAAAAAAAAAAAAAAAAAAAAGAATCCCAGGTATTGAAGTTAAGTTCGGATGACATAGGATATTTTCTATCAGGAGCGAAGGTACTATTCAGAAGATTAGTGATTCATCTTTGATACATTTAATAACTATATCCAACTACTTAAGCAATATGTTGCCAAAATACACTAAGTTAGGAGCACCCGCAGAGCCAGGGTCAACTGCAGACATCAAGGCAAAGGTACATGTCAGATCAGATGCCACAACACATGCATCAGACAGACAAAAGATCTGGAAACAGATACAGGAATTGTTTGATCAATGGCAGACGAGAGGATTGATTCCAGCAGATGATCAACCTGGACCAACAAAAGCCCATAGAAGAGCAGTACTCGACTATGAACATGAACAATGCCTACAACAGCTAAATGTATGGAGGGAAGCTGAACAAAGGTTTATAAGAGTTACAAGTCTAATACTCCATCTGGAATATGCCAGCCTATTGACAGACAGCATAAATGTGGTCCAAGTAGCAGACCTACCAGTGAGGGAAGACATAGCAGAAAAAACTAAAGACGCTCAAGTTATCCAAACTCCAAAGCTGTATCTAAGCCTGGCCGAAGTCCCTCCTCCCTCCTCAAATGTTGGATTCATAGAAGTATTGCAGTTCAATGGAGTCTCCACGGACAAAAGTGTCAAAGAATTGGAGTATGAAGTAAGAGTGCTAACCAGTAAATCCAAACAGCTGATGGAAGAGAACATACGATTAGAAGAAATCACAGAAGAAAGACGACGAGAAAGAGAAACACAAAAGACAGAGCGGGAAGCGCTACAGATAAGACTTTTGAAGATGCAAGTAGCTGAGAAAGACATTGAGGCTTGTAGGAACAAGAGAAGGAGAAGGGAGGAGAAGCTTTCAGAGATGGCCATAGAACCAAAGAAGGCAGGCCAGACACCTCCAACAGTTCAAACTCGAGTAGTGCCAGAGATTCAGATGCAGAACCAACAATCAACAGCAAGAGGTTCCCAAAGTGAAGGATGCTTCAAATGTGGTCAGCTGACACATTGGTCCAGAGAGTGTCCGCAGAACATTGCACCAAACAACGGCCCTCCACAAAGTTACCCAAGGGGAGGTTTCCATGACTATAACAGAGGCAGGGGGTCTCAGGGATGGCAAAGAGGAATAGTATTTCCAAACATGAATGTTATTTAACAATAGTGAGTAGCATATTGCATTTAAATATAAATCATCCACAGATTAGTATAAAAAGATTAAAATATAGTAGAACATTTAGCAGACTATTTTCGTAATTATGAGAAGGAAAGAGATTACGAGTGATGTTGTTCCCCCACACAGAAAACTATTGTGCCCACACAGCTAGAGAGGTCAAGAAAACGGGTTTTCGCCCAAAAGATGAAGATGAAAGCCTAGTCCTCGTCCAAGACCAGGGTCCTTACCAAGTCCTCCTGTTTAAATCGACTGCAGTTCAAGGGGCGAAGATACACCTGATGTGGAGCTGCTGAGACCTGAAAACAGAAACTCGATTCTGCTGTGGTGAAGTCTGGCTACAAAGGGAGGTGTTTCAATAAGATCGCTTGTCTCAAACCAGTGAAGAAGTCAACAAGAACCCAGCAGAACTAGAGAGTGACTGTTAGCGGGAGAACAGTGACAGAGTGACAGAAACTGGCACAACATTTACCAGCCAGTACATAGATAGACCCCGTCAGAAGACCGGGGCTGTGTTTAAAGGGGAACTTCATTTATTAAGTTGAGGAATATATGGAGTCAGATTACATTCTCTCATAAACACATTTTTATAATAGGTCTGAAGTTTCTGATTTAAGGTATGAGCTGCCAACTAAATAACATAACACTGAGCTTGGATGAAGAACTTGTAGGGTTTTTTACAACAGTCTCAAGAATCAGTCTTCATTTATTTATGTTCAAGTGAATTTGCTGATTTATAAAGTAGTGCATAAGGCAATATCTATTTTTAAGTGAGGGACATCAGCCCTTCATGTTCTTCTGCGTGCAACCCTCAGTAAGAATAGTTCGTATTTCCCTCTAGTTTAAAGAAATATTATTTTGTCATGATTTGTTTGTTTAACAGTGTCAGCCAATCTCTAATCCTAGAGCTATTAAGACGTATTGGCAACACCAGTGTGGTTTTTTCGCAGCAACACTGATACATAGTACCATGACAAAAGCCATTATTGAACTAACAACAAGTAAACTATATTTTCGTGCTAATGGCAGATTTTTAGTCAATGTGCATTTATACCATTGGAAGACGATACATCACACGACATCTTTGTACGCCTTGTGGGTACACAGAGGATTTATATGTGTTTGCTACGACGTTATGGGTTTTTCCATGCCCTATTCATAATAGAGTAATCATTGCGATATTAATTGAGCATTTTATGCTCAAAGGAGGGAAGGTCATGATTAGTCAGATAATGGATTTCGGTAACGTTGTAGTTAATAACTAATAACATGTTGTCAACAATAGGTCGCATAACAACAAAATGTATACCAAAGCTTGGGCCTCCTCCAAGGAGGGAGTGGTCCAGTTTTAGATATTAGACAAATAGAAGTGGATGAATATGTCAGAGCTCTGAGTAATATTATCCAAGTTTTGTCTACACAGGCTAGGAAAAACTGCACAGATACCAGACGAGACATCAGAAGAGACTCCTGTTCGGCCAGGTGATTGGGTGAGGGTGAAAGTTCCCAAAACACAGTGGGCTGATCCCCGGTGGTCGGAACCGTGACAAGTTGTAAAGAACTTCACACGCGCTCCGGTTTAAAGGTAAAGAAAAAGGAGCAAATTGACACCACCTCACACATTGTCACCCTTCACTGGCAACTTCCAGAAAAGTTATTGGAAGCTA
The DNA here is from genome assembly GCF_902827165.1 of Trematomus bernacchii. NCBI lineage: Eukaryota > Metazoa > Chordata > Actinopteri > Perciformes > Nototheniidae > Trematomus > Trematomus bernacchii. The sequence goes on along the minus strand of NW_022987649.1, from coordinate 40,091 downwards.
GGACTGATTTGGCAGAGCTGGAACAAAACAATAAATAGAAATACGATTAAGATAGCAACAGCTCAAAAGACGAATTGTCTTTAGATTTTTATAGATTGTACACTAAAGTGAAAACCTATTTTGTTTTTTCACCTGAAAAAGAGTCCAACGTTTTGTTTCTATTTTCGTACACGTTATTTTTGTACTCATTTACATTTTATAACTGACACAACCATGGATAAAATGTCAAGAACAAAGCCAAAGCAATTATGGGGTCCCCTAGGGATAAGAGTCAGAATAGCATTGTTGATTGTGCTCATTACACTTGGCACCTTTCTGGTTGGATGGGGAGTACGATATCATGAAAGACATGGATCCATTAGTTCACTCATAGAAAATGCCCACATCACTAACAAAACACCAGCTGTGTTTCAGAGACTTTCACTTATCCCCAGAGCCAAAAGATCAGTTGAGCAACAAGAGGAGGAGTTAGAAATACTCGTTCCCAAAGATGAGGAGGTTACAATCAAGATGATTCAACCCCCCTATATGCAGTTCTTGTATCAAATGATGAGATGGGTTTAAGTGATCGAGATATGTAAGTGATGGGGTTTTACAAATTAGGGGAATCTCCAAATACACTGGATCCATGTTTTAGTCTGTACCAGAAACACCCCCCGTTAAGACTATGGACAACCGACTGGTGACCTGAGCACAATTATTGAAAAGTTATTACAGTAGAAACAGGGTACTAACCCACGAGGACAACTGTATGTACAAACTCTATGAACAAAATTCCCCAACAGATTGTGGCGACTGTGCACAGATGTATCCAGTCACAAAAGTTACTATTGCTCTAAGTAATAGTGAGATTTAAAATATTCGACGTCCTTTTATAGTGTGTGAAATATGTGGTGCTTGAAACATGTAAGTATTTCAATTTATAGAAGAAAATAGTTTCCTGAAAGAGTTATTTGGAGTAGATGTGTTACAATGTCTGAAAACAATGTTTAGGGATATAGTAAAATTATTAGTAGACATTAATTGTGTTTAGATGGCATTTAACAACTAAAACAGATAGTATGATTAGAAGATAGAGTGGAGAAGGTTGGATTTACTTTACCTCAGTGTGTTAGAATTTCTATAGGTAATGCGTCCCGAGACCTGGACTCTCTCTCTCTCTCTGCCTGTCAGACTGCTACGACCCCTATCAGACAAAAGACCTCACTATAGGAGACTCCTCCTCCTTCTCCATCGAACAGACAGAGAACCAGAGCTGAACCAACAACGACAAGACTGCATCCAGAACCCTCTCCACCCGAGGCATCCAGAACCAGAACAGCATGCTGACATAAAGAGGCATACTCTCATCAGTCCCTCAGACAGGACATGAAGTTCCAAGCTGAGCCACAAGATTTGGCACAAGAGCAGAGTGTGGGACATGAAAGCAGAATACGCCCTCCATACAACAGCGAAGAGACTGTAAAGAAGGAGATGAAATGCAAAGCAGTTGGGCCACTGAAAAGAGTACCAGCGGAAGGATTTAAGAGCTGATGGACTGAGGAGAAGACAGAACCTGAGGAGAAGACAGAACCAGAGGAGTTGGCAATGGTCTAACAGAATGTGAGGGGGTCGTGGCTTGAGACAACATGAGGAGGAGAAAAAGGAAAACGGGAGTGAGTGAGTTTATACTTAAACACACTTATTCACAAACAAACTTGAATTGATTTGATAAATGTGAAAAGACAAAAAGATTTATTAGCCATGAATTAATAAATTGGTAAATTAAAATAGTAATAAAGAGGAAACTGTTAAAGTAAAATGAGGAATTAATCCTAAAACACACTGAGGGTACTGTGAGATAAAGGGGTAGACATGATGGAAATATCCATCACACTTTACACTTTAAGCAGTGAGTGTTTTGGGACTTAGGAGTACAGAGTAGAACATATTTTTCAATCTTTCCATCATGTAAATGAATTATTCCCTAAGAGATTTTATTCATGGGTGAATTTGGTAGAGATCTAATGTGTTACAATATTGATCTACAGCTAAAGGGATAGTTTTAGTGACCACTCTATAAGAGCAGACAAATCTGTGTTTGTTGGACGATGTTAAAGGGAGAGCTGATACCAAGCCAAATATAGTATCCCAATCTAAAGTATTGTTTTCGCCATTGTAGCATAGTTATTACCATAAGAGAACTGTTAAGGTGGAAATAACATTTGTTTGTCCAAGATGTAGAGTTTTAAAGGACACTGGGCAAAGAGCGATTGCAAATCTAATTGTGGAAAAAGCAATATAATTGGGAGTAATACATGCGGGGCCTTGGATCACTCATTGCAATGATGCATATTTTTGACAACCCATATCATTTAGGGAGAAGGGGTCACTCAACCCACCCAGAAGTTGTTTTAAATCTTACTTGCAGCTTCACAGGGAGCGCACGGCACCAAATTGATGGTCATCCATTTAATCAGGGATGACCTGAAATTTAGAGATGTTATTTAAAGTAGAAACATATCCGCCATAAGTGAAAATTCCTAAATTGAACTACAAACCATTGATGAAATAACTTCTGTTTTTAAAATCCTTGATAAAGGAGGGAGTAACTGTTACATGCTCGGACACCCAAGGTTCCACACACTGTTAAAGGGGTTAGCATAGTTCTTTAAACAGACTAGAATTGAAGATAAATTAGTATAATGAGTTATTGATATTCCACCGGTTTTCACACCATTTGAGGAACTTTATCACTGCATTAGAACAGACCACCCAAAGGTACTGAAGTAGGAACCATAAGTGATGAAATTCTCCAATTGTTGTAACTGACCAAAATCTTCTCCCAGAAATGACTGTCTGAAATGCCGTATCCCAGAGTAGATGTTTGATGGTATCATGGAACTAAAACCTTGTACAGATGAAGCGTCTTATTTTGGACAGTTTAAAGTGCGAGGGTCGTGATCGGTTCATGCACGTTCCGTGATGGCCGGCCGGCCCCCAGTCAGACTTGATACCGCCCCCATGATAAATACATTTAATTATTGTGAAGCCAGCTGCAATGGATCATTGATCCACCAGGGGGTGCAGTGGGGTTCCACACTGGAGTCATGTGAAATCAACTTCTAAATAATAGATGTTGTTTAGTCGGAAAAAACGAACGAGCCGGCTCTCCCGATTTTTAATCCTAATTTAATCATCATCATTGATGTTTATGTTCGCCGAATTGACATGAAATCACTGACAAATATGAATATTCTGTATTCAACTTCATTGAAACGATCAGGATGGGTGTTATTTTTCCCCACAATGACCAAGTCGCTGCAAATGATCCCATGTATTACATGTACATGGCCACATTCTCAACAAAGTTACGTAACGAAACATTCTGTATTCCTTGCTTACTTTTTATTTAATGCTTTATAACAGCTGGAATAGTTCGTTTAGAACAGGCACCTCACTCGCAATCTGCTCCTCCGCAACGCCTACCACCTACCTCCGGCTGAAATTATGAATGTACAGTAAGGCATAGTAATCATAGATAACACGGCAGGGTCCGTTACAGTTTGTTTTCATCTGATTTCAAATATTTCAAATGTCTGAAGTTAATAAATACATTCTCAGTGTTCAAGTCAATAATAGTCATATAAGAAAAGTACTGATCTAATAACAGAGATTTTATAAGGACTTTTCAATGTTCGACATCGCTCATGTGAAATACAGTAAACTGGATGTTGTGGTGCCGAGAGGCGGGGTATCAAAAGTACAAGCTAAACTTTTATTTAGCATCTGAACACACTTGTAAACAACGTGATGCCCGGGAAGCGAAGACCCGGCGGAAACAGCTGGTCTGGTTCACTAAAATGTCCGTGTACAGTATATCTGGTACTAATGTATAGCGGATCTTTGTTAAGATCCATATGTCACGGATAGAACTATATATTGAGCTTTAAAACAAATGATATATATTATAATAAAATAAACACCGGCTGTTGTTATGCCTGCTGTAACGTTTACTTTCTCCGTTCTCCGCTTAAGTAATTATTACTTCCTGGTTAGCTTTCCGCTCGAAATTTAAATCTGAAAATGGCAAAATAACGGAGAAAAAAACGTTCACAGAGAAGACGACAACAATTGTCACTTGCACTTGTCATTTAGCATCTGAACACACTTGTAAACGTGATGCCCGGGAAGCGAAGACCCGGCGGAAACAGCTGGTCTGGTTCACTAAAATGTCCGTGTACAGTATATCTGGTACTAATGTATAGCGGATCTTTGTTAAGATCCATATGTCAGTAGAGATGGGATGGCAGAAGGTGCTATATATATATATATATATATATAATTCCAAAGCTGGTAAAGACCTTTCAAATTTAGCAATAATAGTCATATAAGAAAAGTACTGATTTGTTCTTGAATCAACTTTTTTATGGAAAATGTTTTATGTAATTTTATTTCATTTTAAATAAAATGAAAGACATTCACAGTTAATGTAATTAGATATACATTATTAATGCCATACATTTTTAAATGTAATTAGATATACATTATTAATGCCATACATTTTTGCATAAATATTTATTCAGTATGATAGCTGTCTAACAGAAGTTAAATCCATTTCTCACTTATTCTGACAATGTACTTAACCCCAAATAAAAGAACCCAATAAAAATAGTTGTTAAATAATAGTGAAGTCACGTTGTAATAACAATAACTCATCTCTCTCGGTTTTTTTTGTTTTCTTTGTGTGCTTTGCCAAAAGCCACTGTGTCAAGTGTCCTAGTTGGGTTACCGTAACGAACAGCAGCCGGCTCTCGATTTTTAATCCTAATTTAATCGTTTATGTTCGCCGAATTGACATGAAATCACTGACAAATATGAATATACTGTATTCAACTTCATTAAAATGTTATTAACGTGCCTAAACTCAGTAATTCACAAAAAATTACTGATCCCTCCGCGTCGCGGAGGGATCTTGATCCCTGGGTGTTATTTTTCCCCATAATGACCAAGTCGCTGCAAATTATCCCGCTTATTACATGGCCACATTCTCAACAAAGTAACGACATGACTCCCAATATTAATTAAAATGCTTTTATGGATTTAGAAAATATTTTTATTGATTTAAAACATAGTTCTATGTATTGATTTAAATTTACATGCATCCGCTAAGAAAAATAGTCCGTTGTTACCGTTTTTTAAACAGTCAGAATGAAACGGCAGCTCTCAGCTGTGTGTTCACACTCCTAACTCTGATCTTTCTTTTCCAACAGTTAAGTTAACTGTAGGTTACTCTGAGTGACAAGCTTACAGTTAGTGAAGTAACACTTTTTTTTTGTGAGTCACGACCTCGCTGTTTCATTCTAACATAACGCTCCAAATATGACTGTTTCCACTCGGACTTCAATACAGCAACACCATTGTTTGGTTTCCATGGTAGCGTGTCTCTTTAGTAGCGTGCACTCCTTTCCTGTAAATTACAGGTCCAGCCAGGCAAAACAGTAATATGAAATATGAGCGTTAGTTTTTAACTGAAATGATCAAATAAAGTCAAAATGTCACAGTGTTTACAAACATTGACCATACCGTTCACCAGCCCCCACCCCACTCTTTGTTTAAAACGAATTGGCCATCGGAATGTGTGTGTCCCAACCCCCCCCCTGTGATATCTCTTCACAGGGGGGAGAGAGTTAGACGCTCGTGAATTGTCAACGGGGGGGGGCCTCTCTGCACGGAGGAGCCGCGGAGAAGTGAATCACAGTGATCTGCTATTTTAAAGTAAATTCAACACATATCGACCCTAAATATAGCATATATTAAGAACGAGAAAGTGTTAACATCGTTTTTTGTAAACATATGACCAATGTGCGAGGGTGATGACATCAGAGCATCGTCCTATGGGCTTAGCCCCGGACAGGTACAACAGGTATTCACTCAGAGGGGGGTAGTTACTCATTTACATGTCAAAAAGCAACATACAGTAGGCGGGTGGGGGATGGTGAACGTTTACATTTCTCTACAGCAGTGGTTCCCAAACTTTTTGTGCCCAAGGCACACCAAAGGACAAGTAAAAATCTCAAGGCACACCTATTGTGCGAAATAGCCCTTATAACACGTGTTATCACTCATATCATGTAAAATATCTGTAAATGTGCATAATTATTTACTAATGCCAAATAAAATGTATAGATAGAACAATCAGTGGTTCAAGTTAGTATATTCCTCAGTGTAACATATCCACTAGTTGCAAAGCTTAAACATTTTTATATATTTTTTTATTTTAAGGGAAAGGATGTTTTCACTACTCAGTTTGTCAACTATGTTACGGACAAACTTGATGTCATTACAATCATTTGATTAAGTCCTGCACTTCAAGTAAAATCAAATTTGAAAGGCTCTTGAGTCTATTCTACCATATATCCAAAGATTTTTTAAAGTTTAAAAAATAATTGTATTAAAGTTTTGTTTTTTCATGTGATATGTTCAGCACTGTCATTAAGTTTAGGGATATTTTGTATTATAAAACTACCATACAGGTCATTTTGATAGTTGTCATGTAAAACTCCAACCTGTGTAGATATACATTATACTATAAAGGATATCAGAAGCACTATTTTAGATATTTTAAATTTGAAAAAATGAGGTGCAACATAGTTGACAATGAAAGTCAAACATTTGACGCAAATAACATAGTTGACTGGACACATTATTAACCATCAGCACTATGTTAATTTCAAGGCAGAAGTGCAAAATTCCATTGATAATGATGTGTAATGACGTCTACATGTCGTACAAATTGTCAACTAGGTTACCTGTCAACTAAGTTACTACAGTTATTACAGTACTGGGTAACTCAGTTGACAGGTAACCTAGTTGACAATTTCCCTATTTTGACCCATCATTTCAATGGTAGGCCTTGCCTGGATGACCACATGTCATTTTCTTGAACAGGTTAACATCACATTTGCACATATAATTGAATTAAAATCATTAAACAATTGTAAACCATAACAATGTACGTAACATTGTTGATTGTCAATGAGTATATTAATTGACCATGTGCTATTATACATAAAATATTGTAAAAATGTAGAGGACAATCACCACAGTGTGTTCAAAATGTCTGCCAAAGAGGAACATGGCATCATGTGATGCTGGTGACATGGTATTGGGACAAACAATTTTTGAGTTAAAGGGGGAAGTTCTGTTAGAAACATAGTTGACAGAACTTTTGCGGACATTCATATATTAAGATATTTAAATTATTTAAAGGGGGAAATCAATTAAAAATATGTTATTATTCTTTAGTATTTAGACTTTTGAAATAAATGAATCATTTTTTAAATTTACTTTAATGGTTTTTATTCATTATTTTGAATCCAAGACACCCTCAACTGAAAAACGGACATAGCAAAAACTGACAATTTAAGAACATCATGACACATTTCAAGCTAAATAAAGCATAGGATGCACATAATGTTTGTGTGATATTATAACATGCTTTCCAATAATAGGCAAAATATGATATTTTTGAAGAAAATAGTTAGAATAATTATAATTATCATCAATGGACATCAATGGACATGGAATGTACCCTAAATTGTAGAATCACTCAGCAGTTACATACACCAAACCTTCCAGTTATATTCCTATCAATATTATGAAGGCTTTTACAGAAGGGTTTGGTCATATATAATTCATAGCCTGAATTATATAACATTTTATACCTAAAAACATGGTGAAAATTGATATTTTAGGGCTGTTGACAGTATTTTCTGATTTATGGAGTGATACAAAGAGATATCCAAAATCCCTTCTGTAAAAGCCTTAGATACTAATATGACTACAAAATGAAACAATAATTTTGATCCTGGCTTTATCCAAAGTTCAGATTTCGGTTCCTGAAATGTGTTAAAATATGCGCATATTTCATGAGATAATGGTTCATTTGGATATTTAAACATGCTATTTCAGAAAACTTGTAATACAAAAAACAATTGCCTTATTGTAAGTAATTAACTGGAGAAATATTTAGCTGATATCTTTAAGTTAAAAATACCCTATTCACCTGGGGTGTCTCGCCTTAATTAGATGTTTGATAAGTGCAGATCACATAGTAAAACACGTACACAGATACATTATTTTGTATTTTTATTAAATTCGACAATGTCAATTTCACTTTCCACTATGTCCACCGTTGTTTTTCACAACCAATGGCAGAACTTTATTGAGGCCTGTAATTAGTCAACTACAGGTCTCTTGAGTCAGTCTTTTTCTTCCAAAAAGCTTGTGACAAGATGTTATTGCTCTTGGGGCATTAAAAACAAGATTTTAACTTTAGTTTTTTATATAATATCTGCATTTTCTATTGTGAAAAACTAAGTCTTAGTTATTTAATATATAGCGCCATCTCCTGGTTAAACCCTGAAATTGGAGAATAGTGGGAGGGCCTAACATTCCTGAATACTGGTCTTTGGCAGGCAACTGGCTGGCAACTGGCTGGCAGTCGGCAGGAAGCTGTATGCTGGAGTCCAAAATAAGAGGCTCCATCTGTACACAGTCTTGCCACAGGATTAGACTGGGACCTGTACAGCCAGTGATGTTTTATATGCAGTACCAATGACAGTGGGGCAGTTAATCAACATGGCGAAACACCCCAAAACCAGTAGGGCTAAGAGACCAGTCAAAGGAGGGAGTTTAGGCTCCACAGTGTACAAGGATAGCATAGGGGTGCCCAGGGGAGTGCTAGATGTTGTAGTTGCATTCCATGTACCCGCACCCTAACGTACCGATTGATCACCACGGCCTTTTCTAGAGAACATATTACTTTCATACTTTAAAAAGTATGAAAGGGGGGAGGGTACATTTCTCATAAGGGAACAGTTTCAATTGCTAGCAGAACAAGACGACTCAACCCATATACAGATATTGATGAAAATGAAGACAGTGTGTAAATGATGTTAAATGATATGGATGATCAATGATGAGATTGTTCAAAGAATGTCCAAATCATGTGATATTTCAAATGATGAAATCATTAGAATGAAGAACCAGCTACAAAGTGGTATTACTTTGCACTATTCCAAAAAGGTTTCTAACTTTTATGTTTTATACTGTTATTAGTGATGCGATTTTTAAATAGTATGTTTTTATACTTTGTAAAACAAGTGCCTTAACACTGAATGTGGTATGGGAACGGTTTCTGTGAAAGGAGGGAGTAAGAAATGTTCTAATACCACAAGTTGCTGCTATTTTAAAAAGTGATATTGAATGTTAAAACTAAAAGTTATGCACAAGGGAAAACTTTTACACCAGAAGACCAACCAATGTATTGTTTGTATTTTTGATGACGGTTATTTGAACCATTCCATTTTGATAGTATGTTTTTGATATGAGTTATGTACTATGCAAAGTTCAGATGAAGAACTCATTGATTTCAGTATTGTGTTCACACCTTAAAAGGTGTGAAAGGAGGGATTGTTAGAAATTAAAATCAATGTTTTATGGCATGATTTAGTCTAAAACATACCGTCAGTTTAAAAGCAGTCTTATGAAGAACTCATTGATTTCAGTATTGTGTTCACACCTTAAAAGGTGTGAAAGGAGGGATTGTTAGAAATTAAAATCAATATTCAATGATGTAATTTAGCGTAAACACATAGTAAGCTTTAAAAACTGTTTTATTCTGAAAAGCTGTATCTAAAGACGTTGACAACAATGACGACTTCCTGTGAAGATCGAGGTGGGCGGCCCCCTACGTCACAGCCCCCGAGAGAGGAGGAGCGAAGGAGAGATGCAGGGGGAGAATCAACGTGTGCTCGCTCTCTTCCCTTGGTACCAGCTGCGAGACAACATCTGCTTTGGTCTCCCAACTACCCTTTGTTTGTTTCACTACCACGCTGCTTAAATTAAAGTAACCAATTTGAACCCTTTCAGAGACTCATTTGTCTCTTAATCTTTAAACTTCTTCCTGGACACGAGAAAATCAGCACACATCAACAATTGTATATATATCCTATATATATGCTAAGGTCCCGCTACTGACACGATAGCAGTCATTTAGTGCGCATATGTGTAATTAAAACCATGATATCAAAATCTCACTCCAGCCAGGTACCCAAAGTTGGCAACCCTGGCTATAGGGCGGCTCAAAGTATTTTGTCCGGCCGTTGTGAAGATTGCTTTGTTTATTGTCCTTGTTTTTTTTTTAAATAAAGTATTTTCAATCACGGCACGCGCATCAAACGTGTGACGTAATTTGGTGCGTCGCATTTAAAGTCCATTGCTAAGTAAATAGCAACATTTTAATTAAGAGGCATGCATACATTTAAGATAAAAATAAATAAATGACAGTTTATGAAACTACACATCCAGGTGGAACACAAAATATAACACTAGTGTACAAGGTACCTTGGCTAATTCTAAATAGTGTTTCTCTTCTTTCCACACAGGTCTTTCGAAGTTCCCATTTATATACCCCTGTGATCTGCGATTCTATCACCCACCCAAAGGCACTTTTAAGAGCCATATTTGTTTTGTTATACCGTCCTTTTCAGTGTGCCTTGTCCCTACCTGTGTTGCTGTCTGTGTATCTCTCTCTGTCCCTCTCTCTCTCTGTCCCTCTCTCTCACTTTTGCATACTCACTCTCCCTCTCTCGCTTGTTCCCTATCTGTGCTTACCCCTGTTGTTGTCTTATCTGTCTGTGTGACTGTTTCTGTCTGTCTGTTTGTCTTTCTGGCCATCACCATGAGTGATTCAGAGCTCCAAGATGTCCTTAAGAGCCTAGATGATCTTGTTGAACAAGAAGAACAAGAAGAACTCAATAATGAGCCTCAAAGTCTTGATAACGTGATTTCTAAGCTGGAGGCAGCAGGACCAGTGAAGACACCTGCACCAATTGTAAAATGGAAAAAGAGACGTCGATGGTAACCAAATGTTTGAGAGACCAAAAGTGAGTATTTCATTTTCACTATATGTTGAAGAACTAGAATGTTTACTATCTAATGAGTATTACAACAACAGCATTACATGTATTAATTGATGTATAGGGAAAACAATCGAACCAACGGCAAAAGATTTTTACATTTGAAAGGTAATCTGACATGATTATAGCACTTGACCAGATTATTTGACTACATCTAATTCTATCTAAGGGGTAATGACGACATTTAGTAGTATTAGTAATAGTATTTATGGTAAAGGTTTTTGTTTTGTACAGCTGGACCCAGTCGGAGGAAAGCTCCTCGTGTTGATGCTCCTGACACTGACTGTGAGTTGGTCTTTTGGTGGAAAGATGGCGATTTTTGTGCAGAACCACAAGAATTTCGCATGAAGGTTCATCTTTTTGGTGCTACATCTTCACCAGGATGCGCCAACTATGAACTAAAACAACTTGCCACGGACAATGAGAGCCTGTTCCCACTTGGCTCACAATTCGTCATGAAAAACTTTTATGTTGACGACGGTGTTACTAGTGTACCATGTGTAGACGACGCCATTCAGCTTGCAAAGGAAGCTCGAAAACTCTGTGCTATGGGTGGTCTGAGACTGCACAAGTTTGTGTGTAATGACAAATCAGTGCTGGAAAGCATACCACCATCTGAACGTGCAGCTGAAACAACTTCTCTTAATCTGGCCTTTAATGACTCAACTATGGAGAGAGCCTTAGGAATCCTTTGGGATATTGAAACTGACACTTTCAGGTATCGTGTCTGCCTAAAGGAACAGCCAGCAACAAGACGAGGCATACTATCAACAGTTGCCTCCCTCTATGACCCGCTGGGGTTTGTTGCCCCTTTTCTGCTCATGGGGAAAAAGGTGCTGCAGGAAATGTGTAGGCATGGCACCAGCTGGGATGACCCTCTTCCCTGTGAACTGCAACCAGTGTGGGAACAGTGGAAGAATGATCTTGCAAACTTGGAGAAAATCATCATACCACGCTGCTGTGTGCCCGCTGAATTCGGACAAGCTGTGAAAAGGGAGCTTCACCACTTCTCGGATGCGAGCACACATGGCTATGGTCAATGCTCATATTTGAGACCAGTAAATGAAGATGGAGATGTGCATTGTGCTCTGGTTATGGGAAAATCCAGAGTCGCTCCAATTAAGGTGACAACCATCCCCAGGCTAGAGTTGGCAGCTGCTGTTGTGTCAGTCGCAGCAAGCAACACCTTAAAGGAGGAACTTGGTTTGGCAGATATTGATGAATATTTCTGGACTGATTCCAAGGTTGTTTTGGGGTACATCAACAACGAAGCACGTCGTTTCCACACGTTTGTCTCAAACCGGATACAGAAAATACATCTGAGTACAACTCCTCAGCAGTGGAGATACGTCTCTACTAACGATAACCCTGCTGACCTTGCATCTAGAGGTTCAAGGGCAAATGAGATTCTCACGTCCAGCTGGCTCACAGGACCTCAGTTTCTATTGGAGAAGGACATACCACCAGCTGTAGATGTCATCACAGAAATGCAGATTGGAGATCCTGAAATCAAAAAGATTCAGACACTAAACACACAAACAGTGGAACAAGTGAGTCTTTCAGACAGATTGTCAAAGTTTTCTTCATGGTCAAAGGAAACTCAAGCTGTCGCTCGTCTCATCCGTTGTGTTAGAAGAGATAAATCAACGAATCACAGCACAGTACAAGAACGAGAGGATGCACAGCATGTCATCATAAAGGATTTACAGAGACAAATATATCCAGAAGAGATAAAGTTGCTCAGTAAGAAAACTCAGCTTCCTCGACAGAGTAAACTGTACAAGATGGATACCTTCCTGGATCAAGACGGACTGCTCAAGGTGGGAGGAAGGCTGAAAAATGCATCTCTTCTTGACTCACTGAAACATCCAGTGATAATCCCAAAGGACCAACCCATTACCAGGACAATAATAGCTCATTATCATGAGAAGGTACAACATCAAGGTAAAGGCATGACTATTAATGAGATAAGATCACATGGATACTGGATTCAAGGAATCAACAGAGCTGTGGCAACCTACCTGCATCAGTGTGTTACATGTAGAAAACTCAGGAGGTTCACAGAAGAACAACGTATGGCAGATCTGCCGTCCGAGCGTGTGGATCCATCACCACCATTCACTTATTGTGGCATGGACTGTTTCGGTCCATTTCTCACCAAGCAAGCGCGCAAGGTGCAAAAGAGATACGGCCTACTCTTCACATGTCTCTGCTGTCGAGCCATTCACATTGAAATGTTGGACGACCTGTCAACAGATAGCTTCATTAATGGCCTGCGTTGCTTTATTGCCATAAGAGGAGCAGTGCGTCAGATAAGATCTGACCAAGGAACTAACTTTATGGGAGCCAAAAATGAGCTAACTCAAGCTCTTAAGCAACTGGATGTTAACCGTCTTAACACATTCTTAGCTGAGAAGCAGTGTGATTTCGTCATGAACACTCTGCATGCAAGCCATGCAGGAGGTGTATGGGAACGTCAAATCAGAACAGTGAGAAATGTTCTTCGTTCCATTCTTTCACTCTCATCAGGCAGGCTGGATGATGCCTCTCTGCGGACATTCTTTTATGAGGCTATGGCTATTGTGAACAGTCGGCCACTGACAGTTGACAATTTGAGTGATCCAAATAGTCAAGAGCCGCTTACGCCCAATCACCTGCTGACCATGAAACCAATCACAGCCTTACCACCTCCTGGTAGATTTATAAGAGAAGATATGTATGCTCGCAAAAGGTGGCGTCATGTTCAGTACCTTGCAGAGCAGTTCTGGAGCCGTTGGAGAAAAGAATACCTCTTCAGCATTGCCACCAGACAACGCTGGCATACTCCAAAGAGAAACCTCGAAGTTGGTGACATCGTCATGGAGAAGACAGATCTGCCCAGGAATGAGTGGAAGTTGGCAAAAGTTATAGAGACAGTGACAGATAAAGATGGGCTAGTGAGAAGAGTCAAGATTCGTATTGGAGACCAGAAGACGGGAAAGGTGGGACAGTGTTCTGGAAAGCCGTCCATTCTTGAACGTCCAGTGCAGAAGCTGATCCTGCTCATGGAGACTGTTTGACCACCCTCTTCACTGCACAACCATATTCCTTTAAGACCTAATATAAATAAAAGGGTCATGTTATAAAACAATTCACTCAACAATTCCTAATCATGAAGGTGGAATCTAACTATATCCTGAATAATCTTTATTGCATCCAGGGGTAGAAACATGTTTATTTCTGCTGTAAAGTTGGCCATTTTAACATGGGGGTCTATGGAAATGGATCCTTTCTGCAGTTTGTGGCACTTCCTTATTGGCGTCCCGGCTCTGCCCCAGAGTTTGACGCTTTACTTGGACTGACCGAGCTTGCGCCTCGTCGTTCTGATAGCTCCGCCCCTTCACTCCAACCCCCCTCCCTCCCCCCACATCTACAGGTGAAAATTACATTTGCGACACATTCATTGCAAGAAGTGTAGCAAAAGTCAAGGCTGCAGATTTGTCGATTTATACTGCCACAGAGCAGATTCGTGAAGTTGTAATGACTGATTTGAGAGGTTGTAATAACCAAGTTGCAGTTGTAATGGAAAATATATTTAAAAAATATATATTTTTCTGCAAGTGAACATTTCATCACTAAGTTCATTTTTTTTCTACAAGCTACAAAACTTCTTTTTTTCTTCTGTGACTTCAAATTTGGTTCACAGATACATGGATATTTTATACAAGTGTAAATGTATGTACACAAGCTCAGATTTTTTTTCTGCAAGTGCTCACATCAGGTTTTACACGCTCTCGCATTTTGCACCATATCTACCTTCATAGACGTGACCCCATTCAAAGTGAATGGGCAGAAGCGTTGAAGCTTCAACGCACGCCGCCGTGTGGACGGCCGTAATAGCAGCTAATAGCAGCTAATATGAAATCTCAGTTTTTGACAAAAATGGAAGGATGAATTATCAGTAATCATTTCAAAGTGACACAGACACATTGGATTAACCTTCAGCTGCGTTTTTCTCGTTTTAATGCCATTGAACACAACTTTTGATCATAATTCAGCAAAGTAAGACATATTTGCCGTTTTGGCTCAGAAAAGCTAAGATGTGTGTTGTCTGGGTTTGCCTGAGTTGCCGCGAGTTTTGGTCGCACAGTGATAATACTTATACCGCTAGAATCTGTTGAATCTCAGCTTTCTATATATATCTTGTTTGTGCAGATCCGATAAGTAATTAAGTATTTATACTGCGAGTTCTGTGCTAAGTGCGTTAGCATTTTTTCGCTCAGGGCTCATTTAGACGCTTCTTGTGAGACTTGTGTTTTGTTTCGGTAAAAATGGTTCGTATCGTCAGTTAGCTTAGTTTCTTCCCGTTAAGTGGGTATGAGACATTAATAGGTTGTTAAATGTTAAGAAGCCCTGAGACACAGTTTCGTGAAAAGAAAGAGTCAGCGGGGGCTGCCGGGCTTAACAGGCTAGGGCTTTGCATTCCAAGAATGCAGGGTTGTTGGTTGTTCCTAGATTCTCTAAAAGTACAATGGGAGCCAGAGCCTTTTCTTATCAAGCTCCACATTTGTGGAATCATTACATGTCATTTGTTAGATGCTTTTATCCAAAGCGACTTACATACTCAATACTGTGGACAATTCCCCCAGAAACAATTTGGGGTGAAGTGTCTTGCCCATGGCCACAACGACATGCTGACTGCAGTGGGACTCAAACTTGCTATCCCCTGATTCGAAGTCCAGCACACTAACCACTGAGCCACAGAATCAGCTTCCAGTTTGTGTTCAGGCGGCAGACACCCTATCCGTTTTTAAAAGTCAGCTTAAGACCTTCCTTTTTGATAAAGCTTATAGTTAGGGCTGATTAGATTCAGCCCCTAGTTTTGCTGCTATAGGCTTAGTTTGTCGGGGGACACCTTACTTCTTCCTTCTCTCTGTCTGTACCTGTGTACTCTCATGTTCTGAACAGTGCAAAAAGTACGGGCTTGACGTCCATAGTGCAAATATAAGTTAAACAACGGTAACAAATAAATGGAATAAGGTAAGTAAATATAAGGAAAACTACTTGTGTGAGTAGGAGCTGCTGTAACAGGCTGCCACTGGTGCGGCGTCGGAACTGGAAAAAAAAGAAAAAGAAAAGATTGTCCCAGTAAAATCTAGAATTTCTGGTATTAGATTGGCTTGTTTTGGGCATTAAGTCAAACATTTTAGAACCCACTAAACTGCTATAGCACACTATTCTATAATTGTATATTTTACTGTTTGGTACACAACTGCATCCCTCCCTGATTTAGGAGCTTCTTACCGGGAGGCAAAATTGTATGCATTGTTCTCCTTTCCCTAACCCACTGCAGTGATTATTATCCGCCATATAACATCACTATTTATGTTTTTTTTAATCAACATTTCTAGATACGTTTAAGTTATCATCAGTTGAGAAGATCATTTAGGGTTTACCAATTTGTTCTTTTTTTCGTCTTTAAGACAGGCCTGTGTATGATCTTGGCTGTAAAATGTCCCTGCATCTCCATGGAAATGGGTCCTATCATCTCTCTGCATTTCAGTAGATCATTGATATTTCGGCTGACATGTGCACAGTGTAAAAAATGTGAAGAAGGATATCGTATAATTATAAATAAAAGGGAGGCGAGACCTAAAAAGGACCCCCCTTTGGGGACCAGACACTGGTGGTGGTAATGACCTGATGAAAGGAGCTTCTGATAGTTCGGGGGACTTCCTGCACACATGATGACAGGAGGTGAACACACACACACACACACACACACACACACATACACACACACACACACACACACACACACACATACACACACACACACACACACACACACACACACACACACACACACACACACACACACACACACACACACACACACACACAGGGATCAATAGCACTTTGGTGGACCACTCCCTGTCCCTGTGCCCTTATGATGTGTTTGAGTGCAGTAAAATCTTAATGGATTCTCTTTATTTCATCTTAACTTTATCACCATCGCTGTCATTCAGTGCTCCATTTCCTGCTGTGAAATATCTCTCTCTCTCTAATGCAATTCTTTGCAAAGAAGATGTTTGTATCTTCTAAATAGATCCACTTCGAGCTCTGACTTTATGTTTCGGCTCAGTTTGTGACCACATGATGCGTCAGTGTGCAGCATGTGTGTTTAGGTTATTGGAAAAGGACTGGAATGACAAATATCCCTCTGAAGACATTTTTACTACAGTACATTGAAACAATTTCAACTTTTTTCCTTTGTTTTTGTTGCTCATTTTCTTTATGGGCTCATTTCTATTCATGATGTATATACACTGTGTTACTATTAGGCAAGTATTTTTGAGGATTACTTTTAATTATTGAACAACTACAGTGCTCTGGGTCAGTCCAAAATGTTTATAAACCTCAAAACCTGAATATATAAAAAAGTACAAGTGAGGTTTTGGTTCACTTAGTAGAATATCTATGTGTGCACAATTGTTGGGAAACTATTAGTCTGCAGAATTACTATGCAACTAAAGGAAACATTTTCCCATCTCACTTGTTTATATTCAACTGTTAAAGTGAGAATAGTAAACATACAACCCAAAATGTACAAATAAACATTTCTAACATAAAAAAAAGAGCAGATACCAATATAGCCACCCTTCTCTTCAATAACAGTCACAAGCCTTCCATTTGTACCAATCATCTTATATTGTTAGCCTAGTTACCACCGAAAAAGTTCGGGAGCTACTGTGGTTATCCCACCTGGCAAAGAGAATGGCTGATACATTTAGTGTATCCTCTAAATAACAAACTCCCCCACCCCCAAACTAAAACCTAGACAGAATTGGTCTGGCATCACAAAAGTTGAATTAGCCCAAAAACATACAAACACCTCCAACACAAGTACAAACACAAACATATAACTGAAGTAATTCTCAGGCAATGTCCAACATAAATGCAGTCTTCTTGTAAGGCTGAATTATCCCAACGAAAGCAAATAAATAAATCCAAAATCACTCCACAAAAAATATAATCCCAGACAGGCAAAAACACTGCAAAA
Organism: Trematomus bernacchii; assembly: GCF_902827165.1. NCBI lineage: Eukaryota > Metazoa > Chordata > Actinopteri > Perciformes > Nototheniidae > Trematomus > Trematomus bernacchii. The sequence goes on along the minus strand of NW_022987649.1, from coordinate 22,085 downwards.
GAAATATAGCAATATCCACAAAGAAAGGGGCTCGCCGGCTGCCAAAAAAGGGGGACTATAGGAGTATTCACGCTGGGCTTGAGTCCTTGATGGTCCTCAGGCTCCGGGGCTCTCAATGCTCCTCCTGAAGTCCTGAATATCACCAAACCCCTTTACAATGCAACTCGTTTCTCTCTAGTAAAAGGCTAGGCTTCCTCTCCCCTTCGCTTCCTCACCGACCAAAACGTTTTTCCCCTTCAACCAACAATGCCCTCTCCCTTTGTTCCCCCGCCCCCTTTCCCTCACCTGAATCCACTGCACACCTGATTCGTGCCTTCAGGGAGTGACAGGGGAAAGCAGAATGGGAGAGCGGGAACACTGCACAGCAGAGGTGGGACCAAGTCATTGTTTTGCAAGTCCGAGTCAAGTCTCAAGTCTTTGCGCTCAAGTCCGAGTCAAGTCTCAAGTCTTTGCGCTCAAGTCCAAGTCAAGTCTCAAGTCAGGATGGGAAAGTTCAAGTCAAGTCCAAGTCCTAAACTTTGACAAAACGAGTCTTAAACAAGTCCTTATGTGCTTTTCAACAAATGTAATGACATAGATCAACAGAATAATACTTAATAATCAAACTGCTCTTTATTAGTCACATTAATAATTTAATAATCCATTTTCTCTCTGCTGGTAAAGTAACGTGTTTTTCTTCTATTTTAAGAGGGATCAGTAAGGTAAGGCTACCGTAACGGTTTGATTCAGAAGGAGTTTAATGTACAAGATCCCTGATGTTGAGGTGACCAGAATGTTTATTTCCACTGTGTACAACATGCTATAAGGGACCCACAACCTATCTTTATGCAAGGGATAATGTGCAGCGAGGCGGTCTTTATGGGGGAAAGAACACCTGAATCTAGATCCCTCTGCAGGTGGTACTTTAACTATAGTTTGATGATAATACTTTTGTACTTTTACTTGTAAGATTTTGAATGCAGGATCTTTTATTGTAACCTAGTATTCCTACACACAGGTACTTTTACTCAAGTACAAGATCTGAACTTCTCCCACCTCTGACAATAAATCCTGAGTGGTTACCAAAAAAAAAACCCTGCTCTGAAGGTTATTTTCATTTTACAAATCCTGCACTGAGCTCTGCTTTCTCCAATATCATTGAAATGCAGCCAGATGCTGCTTCTTTTTTCGGTTTTCGCAAATTTCTTGACTTTTTCCGACGCGCTTGCATTTAAATCCCCGTCTCCCCGTCGCTCTGTGTAGCTGGCCTGTACCACTACACCTGCTGTCTTTGGAGCGTCTGCCCCCCACCCTTCTTTCACATAATGGTATGATCCTAGTGTGTCCTCGCATATGATTGGCCGCAAAATAAAGTCCCGCCCCTGCCTGCATGGATTCTCAGCAAGAGTTGCAGCGGCTGAAGATTCTGCTCTCCCTGACGGGAGTCTGCTCTTTGAGCGGCATCTCGCGATCGGCGTGTTGGAGACCCCTGAATTAAATTATCAAGTCACCTCAAGTCAGAAGGCTCAAGTCCAAGTCAAGTCCAGAGTCATTGGTGTTCAAGTCCAAGTCGAGTCGCAAGTGTTTTGTGATTTTGTCAAGTCGAGTCCAAAGTCATCAAATTGGTGACTCGAGTCTGACCTCTCAAGCTCTCCCTGTGCGGGAAGCATGTCTGTTAGATCACCCAAATTCCTCCTCACACAAAGAGGCATCGGTTACTCCAGGATACAAGGGAACTTAAAGGTGGGGTAGGTAAGTTTGAGAAACCGGCTCGAGATACACTGTTTGTTATATTCCATGGAATGCTCTTAACATCCCGATAGCAATGAATATCTTAAGTGCTTTGACAAAAAATCCATAAAAAAATGTCATCTGTGGAAGCCGTAGTACTGTAAAAAGTACGACCAATCATTTTAGCCGGCCCGGCTAAAATAACTGGATGGCCTACCTGCCTGTCAGCCTTCCATCTGTGCACAAACTTATCTCGTGCCCTCATTGGTCATTTTCCCCGGTTGTGTATTTTCAAATTCTAGCAATCTTGAGCCGGTTTCTCAAACTTACCTACCCTACCTTTAACATACTGCTAATATAGGCCCCAACACACCTGTCGGTTTCTGGTCCCTAATTCACCATGGAGAAGACATTACACATCCACAGGATATATTTTACTTTTAATTTCAAGCTGCTGTACACAATTTGTGTACAGTACACTTATAGTACACTTTGTTTAGTAGATTGGTATATAAGAGAGTATTGTAATTAATTCTGTATACATTAGTGTGTAGATACTCCTCTGAATATATATTTTATTTACTGAGAATCTATATATATTATTTTAATTATATTTGTATTTTATATTATTTTAAAGACATTTTGAAATTATTTGTGATTAACTGTCAAAATGCTGCTGTGACAAAATAATTTACCAACTTGGTAATCTATCTATCTATCTATCCAACAACTCAACCTGTAGCATGGAAGTGTGTGCTGTGTGTGCACTACGTGTGAGGTGTGAGCAGAAATCAAAGTTCACATTTTCAAAGTTTAGTTCTAGTTTTCTGCTAAGCAAGAAGTACTTTCCATTGAATCAAATTAAAGCCAATTAAATAATGTTTGGTGAACTTAATTTAAAGAGGCAAGATTTAGAGGCGAGGTTTGTCACAGCCATTTAAACAGCAGATCTATCAATATTACCCTCACTGCAAAATACTATGAATGCATAAACACAAACCTCTGTTACAAAAAAGGTTCCTTACCTTTCATCACAAATACCAAAACAACGCATTCTGAATTTAGTATGCAAACATTGGAACATGCTTTATTGAGTCCACAGGCGTAGATCAGAGGGGAAATTGGGTGCAACAAGATTGGTTATGCAGTTAAGACTAATGGCGCGTTTCCACTACAGCCCGCAGCCCGGTTTAAGAGGGCTGTGACGTCAGCGGCCCGTTTGTGGTTGCGTTTCCACTTGGCCTAGTACCGGCCGGCGGGTCCTAATTCACAGTTTTTCTGGCCTCATAAAATCGTGGGGCCAGGGCCAAAGACAACCGGGCTGAGTTTGTGACGTCAACGCTCTCGGCTGCTGATTGGTTGGAGAGAATCGTCACAATCTGCGCGCGAGATAATCCATTTTTACAAACAGCATTTTTGTTAACAGAGGAGCTACAACAATGGCAAATAAAAGCACACCATGGTCGGTCGAGGAAGTGACGACGTCCATTATATTGCAGATGATAAGGTCCAGCGGGAGCTCGACGGGACAACTCGCAATATCAAAGTCTTTCAGGAGGTCTCTACACAGACACTGGACTCTCCAACGGCGTTACTGGAGTCTGCATGGTACGTTTTTGCTAACGCTCTGTTATTTGCTTGAAAGCTTTGTGTCCCTGCTTTGTGTCCCTATCTGTTCTAAAGCTCACTTCTAACAAATAAGTCTATTTTATCCTTACATTTATGTTCGACAACCCATGCTCTTATGGAGCCCCGAAGGCTAGCTAGGCAGATAGCATTAGCGAGAGCTATTGTTTGCTAACACCATATGTGCCATTGTTTACGTTCAGTTTGTCTTTTCTATAGTTGTTGTTGCTATTTATAGTATTGTGCTGCAGTAGTTTGTGGAATTTACAAGTCATGTTTCTGTTCTAGATGATTACATTGGGACTAGCGAGGAGGAACAGTTCCGAACAACGTCCTCTGCATCAACAGCACAAACCGAGGAGGAGGATCTGGCCCTGCAGGAACGGCAACTGGCCCAGCAGAATCAATGCCATGTCTTATCTTATTGCTTGTTGATAAATAATTGCACCCACCAGCGATCATACAGAAAGATGGCATCATCTAGGCGTCCCTCTGCAGTCAGAAATATCATAAACACCATCGTCCACAAAGCACTGTACAGGGGTTTATGGATTTAAGAGAATACTTATCACAGTGAAACCTTTATCATCTGTTGCAATTAAAGCAAATAAGAGAATAAATACTTGGTTAAATAAGACATTTTAACTCTTTAGCAGGACAACTCTGCATACTGTTTGAAATTGAGTTTGCTAGCTTGAGGTCCTCTTCTAAAACATAACATTACATAATGGTATTAAGAATACATGATAAATACATGTAGAAAAATTACTCAATTGTAATACCCTCGTTGTGCTAGACTCAAACACATTGCTTATATATTTCAAAGAGAAGAGAACAAAAGAAAACACCTATACAAAGAGAGCGGTGCACAGCGCTTAATATTTACTTGCACTATATTTCTGTTGATCTGGGTTATTGTGTTGCACTGTTGGAGGAGCCTGTGACCTAAGATGTTCATTGTCATAACTACACTAGCTATGTTCGTATGACAAAATAAAAAACCTTGAACCTTGAGGCTGTGTCTTTCAGACAAACCATCATAATCATATTATTTTATGCTGTGGATACTTTAGCCTCCATCCATGTTAACAATTTTTTACACTTGCATTTATGAATATAGTTCTGTTGTGTTTTACACTTTTGTATTTATGTTTATAGTTTGCTTTGATATTTGCTTAATTTATTAGATTATTATTATTATTATGGGGGCAGTACTGGTGCTTGAAATTCAAATATTTACTAAATAGTCAATTCTGATAACATTTTTTTGGTTTAAATAATTTGACAAACACATGTATGTGAAAAAGAAAAGATGTATTTATGTTCAATACAATACAATGAATATTTAGGTATTACATTATACATTCTAGGTATTCAGGTAGCGCATCAGACCCTCTCGTATGTCCCTGCCCTCCTCTGCACCGTGTGCCACTGCTACCCCTGGTAGACGTAGGTTTTCCTCAGGCATCCTGAAGTTCTCCACCCACTGAGTGTGTGAAAGATGGAACAATCACATTCCACCACTCGGTCGGTAACTTCTGAAATACACAAACAAAAGCATACATATTTTAATACGTAAAAGTGGTAGCTACAATTAATTAAATACTTGAAATACTTTGGTCGTATAGGGAGCGTGAGCCTAAACACATTGCTAGTTAGCGAACGTTAGCTTACCAAGTAGCATTGTAGTTAGTAGTGATTCGAGTCGTCCTGTAGTCTCTGCGGCGTAGGAGGACTGCCCGAACTCTCGCGTCAGCTTCTTCTATACCTCGTCTTGCTATACGTCGCCTCTTTCGAAACAACTCTTGTCTATTTCTTGTGATAATAAACCACACAGCAAAAAACAAGCAAACGATCGCTTTCACATCTTCACATCCTCCATTGTTGTGTCGCATTGAAGATGACGTCACGGCAGTTTTAAGCAGCGTCGCTCCGCCTACACTGCGTTACTATAGATACTACCCCAGTTCCTAAACTGTAATGGAAACGCGCCATAAAGTGAGCTGGTCCTAACGAGGCCAATCGCGGCCCAGCCATACCGAGCGGGGCCGAGCGAGGCCGTGTAGTGGAAATGCGCCATAAATGACAGCCCAGCTGTACTGTGACAGATCTGAAAGCAGAGGTGTGTAAACATAGACATGGGAGTGTTCTGTATCCTGGCTGCAATATAAATAGATGTATAGATATATATATAGACAGACGTATATGGTGGACGGGTGGCGCAGTGGTCTGTGCGTCTGATCATCAGATCAAGGGGGGCGTTGGGGAACTCCAGTTCGAAACCTGCTCCCGCAAGACACTTCACCTGAACTTGCTCCTGTGGGTGTTGTCCACAGTAGATGACCATTACATGTATGATCTGTATGTGTAATGTGTATTTGTAAAGCGCTTTGAGATTCATTGATAAAGCGCTATAATAAATATAAGGATTAGTATATAGATAGATAGATAGATCGATCAACACATTCTCACTCCCAACTCGGCCTATGTTGACGTTATGTCAGGGTCCCTGTCGTCACTTTCCAACGCAAGGGGGGCCCTTTAGCGTCAAGTTTCAACTATCAGGGAGTCCCATTGACTTGCATAGAGCTCCCTGAATGTTGGTAATAGACGAGTTGGGATCGCGGAGAAATGCTCTCCGCAGATCGATTCTCACAGTGTTTATCAACCTTTTTCTAACTCAATATCAAGCCACACTTATTGTTTTTACTTCTTTATTTTAATTGAATAATTTCGGACTTTTGTTGCTGTCAGTTAGGGGGAGAGTACGGGCTCAGAATACTGAAATCTGTATTGTTTCATCGTTTTTTCCTACTAATTTTGTATTTTGCACATTTTGCAAATATGGCACCATCGATCATCTTAAGATAAGATATACTTTATTGATCCCAAGTTGGAAATGTTTTCGTTACAGCAGCATGTGTAACAGTTGTAAATATGCAGTGGTGTTTATTTGTAAATCATTTAGTATAATCACACAAATTCTGTGTTTTATATTTAACCTCTTCTACACCGCATCCCCGATATCGGGGGGGAAAACGCGTCATCTGAGGAAACAGTGTCTGAGGGCATCTTAATATTTAATAAACTATGAATGTTTTATATCCATGTAACGGGAAGAAACTCATCTAACTGATCTTTTTTTTTTTTTTTTCAAAAAAACCCCCACAATGCTAACGCTGAGCCTCTGAATTAGCAACGAGCGAAAAACAGATTACTGCACCGAAACTCACTCATAAAACCTTATTATTTATCTTTTCTGCACATCCAACACATCGATTCCCATGTATAGACCTGTAACAGTCAACTGCACGAGGAGTTGGAAAGGTAGTTCAGTAAATCAGTAATATCTTTAACCTGTTCCACCCTGAGCCTGTTTTTCAGGTCTCAGGCTCGAAAATGACATTCCCAGGACCATATCTTCCCTTCTAAAAGGGTTACATTAATAATCTTTGTTCTCAAAGTAATGATAAACCTGTGAGTTGGATGTAGAAAAGTCAGAATCAATATAGATGTTTTTTATTTTAAAGAAAATTCAGATTGAACATAGTAAAAAACTGTAAATTATAGTGTCCGTCCAAACATTATTTTTTACTTATAGTGAAAACTACCCTTGGATGATGGTAAGGTAGACTAAAAGCTTTAGGAATCCAAAGTACAACATATAATAAGTACCCTGTCTCGAGACTGATGCAAAACAAGTGACATTTGACCTTTTTAGAGAGGTTTAGCAAAGAAAACTCCACCTCTGGGGTGATTTTGGTGGAAATGGGCGTTTTTTCCGTTTCTCTGGAACCCATTGGTCGATTTTGGTGATTGACATCTCTTTCTGACTGTTAGAGCCAATAGAATCGAAGGGGGGTTTTCATATAGACTCCAACGTTAACACAAAAAGGTGTGGGCTTTGCGCATGTAGTTTTGCATGAGAGTGAAGCTATCTCTCGCTCTGACATCTGGAAACGGAAAAACAGATTACTGCACCGAAACTCACTCATAAAACCTTATTATTTATCTTTTCTGCACATCCAACACATCGATTCCCATCGTGAGATGACACAGAATTGATGGGTACATACATTATCACTTTATGATAAGAACTCGCAACTTTATAAACAAAAACAGACATCAAAACATGTGGCGCTAGGTAGCTAAAAACGCTAACATGGCTTACCTGTGTCGTTGTCTGGTCATAACCAGTCTTCAATGGCATTAAAACGATAAAAACGCTGCTGAAGTTAATCCATAGGTTAATCCAATGTGTCTGTGTCCCTTTGAAATGATTTCTGATAATCCATAAGCAATAAACCTATTTTTCCGTTTCCAGATGTCAGAGCGAGAGATAGCTTCACTCTCATGCAAAACTACATGCGCAAAGCCCACACCTTTTTGTGTTAACGTTGGAGTCTATATGAAAACCCCCCTTCGATTCTATTGGCTCTAACAGTCAGAAAGAGATGTCAATCACCAAAATCGACCAATGGGTTCCAGAGAAACGGAAAAAAACGCCCATTTCCACCAAAATCACCCCAGAGGTGGAGTTTTCTTTGCTAAACCTCTCTAAAAAGGTCAAATGTCACTTGTTTTGCATCAGTCTCGATACAGGGTACTTATTATATGTTGTACTTTAGATTCCTAAAGCTTTTAGTCTACCTTACCATCATCCAAGGGTAGTTTTCACTATAAGTAAAAAATAATGTTTGGACGGACACTATAATTTACAGTTTTTTACTATGTTCAATCTGAATTTTCTTTAAAATAAAAAACATCTATATTGATTCTGACTTTTCTACATCCAACTCACAGGTTTATCATTACTTTGAGAACAAAGATTATTAATGTAACCCTTTTAGAAGGGAAGATATGGTCCTGGGAATGTCATTTTCGAGCCTGAGACCTGAAAAACAGGCTCAGGGTGGAACAGGTTAAAGATATTACTGATTTACTGAACTACCTTTCCAACTCCTCGTGCAGTTGACTGTTACAGGTCTATACAGGTTTATGGTACAATGCATAAGCTTCAAATCGAGAGACTGAAACTTTATTTCTCTTTACCGTTCTGTTTTAATTTCACAATAAAGTTAATAGTAATATTATGTTTGATATTATTATGTTTTATTAACTAGACCACTGGTTTTTTAACCCGCACCGCCTAGTTGTTAAATCACGTTATTGAATTTAGTTGTTGAATAAGTTATATTTGATGAAAACATTTAAATATTAAGAGTAGCCTACATACAAAATAGGGGAAAGTAGAAGGTCAATGATAGAAATATAGAAAAGAAAATATCAAGAAGATACTGTAGTGATCTCTACAATAAAACAGTATAGTGCAGGACGTCCAAAGATATTAATAGGAGGATGTGCAAAACAGACAAACTAATAAGGCTTTATTTAAACATTAAAGAATACTTTAAAGGGGACCTATCATGCAAAATGCACTTTTGCACGTCTTTTCTACATGAATATGTGTCCCCGGTGTTCCAGGGAACTCACCAAGTGTCAGAAAACACAACCCTCTCTATCTTCCTCCATACCCAAATCTCTAAAAAAGGGGCTTCAACGGATCTGATAAAAACTGATCCAGATTTGAACACTGTCCTGACGTCAGGACAGTGGCGCTACGGCTATTGGGCCAACTCCACCAATCAGGAGGAGACAGCCATGGCCATTGCCGTTCGAAAGCGCTGGAGACGCTGTAGTACATATGCCAGGCCTGTAGATGGTGCTGTTCTCACAGAATCTGCCCTTGCAAAAACAGAGCTAAAAAATGTCAAATTGAGCAAAATGAGGCATGGCTAAAATGCATGATCTGTTTGGTATTTTGAAAAAAAAAAAGTATAAATATGCCTTATACTATATTATTCAAATATAGCATGATAGGTCCACTTTAAGTTAAGGTCTTCTTTTGAATAAGAAAAAAACATTGGGGGTATCAACAGATAAATATTAAGTCTGACAAAGTACTTAACGTCTAATATATTGCATAGTTTATTTTGGCACTTGACAATCACCTTGCCTGAATTTGACTCAGGTGTAACTAAAGTCTGATTTAAGGGTTGTTTATATTTCACATCATTAATCAGAATCTGCAAAGTAACAAAAATAAATGTAGTGGAGAAAAAAAATACCAGGTTAACCTCTGAATTGTAGTGGAGTAGAGCAAAGTAGTACATGCTGCTGTAACAAAAACATTTCCCAACTTGGGATCAATAAAGTATATCTTATCTTATCTTAAGATGATCGATGGCTACTGCCATATTTGCAAAATGTGCCTCTGAACCTTGACAAGTGCATGTTTCAGGCTTATCAATGAACAACAGGAGGGGTCACAGACATAAGACCAGCTGTTAAATAAAGCTATTCTGACCTTAGCTGTCATGTGGGTATATATTAATGCTGCCCATTATGGACACAAGCAATTGTCACCCATTTATTAATTATATGTTTTAAATTTGATAACACCACTGTGTTTCGTATCCCCTAAACCTCCAGGGGTGGCAACTTCTAATTGTGGGAAATACGAAAACGTCTTTTAAAACTACAATTCCCAGTAGAGACGTGCCATAGAACATGTTGCAAAACAAACAATAGCCAGCATGTGTAGTTCTCGGGGGGGGGGGGGGGGGGGCTGGACCCGTCCGAGTCCAGTTTTGGATAGTCTGCCGTGGTTCCATTCCATTTCAAAGAGCTGTTTGACGCTCGGCGTAACCTTGTCGCATTGCCACTCCAACATCCAATCACAGAGCTTGAGGACTAATCACGGGGTTTGTAAAGCAAGGCGGATGTTGTAGTCCCAAACGATAGCTGGGGATTCTGGGTAGTGTAGTGTCTTTGGAAACTCTGTAGTGTCTAAACTCAGAAAAAACTATTTGTTTCTCCGAATCGAAGGTTAAAAACACAAAAGCATTGTACACAATTTAAACCAATCAATATTGTGTAATTAACAAGGATAAACTGATGTTTTTTAGTGGATGAGTAATGCAGATATCACTGTGTAATCATTTGACAGTGAGGGGAATACTTCCGGTTTTATTATGAAAACTTCGAGACCGGAAATACTGTTTTCACCCCGTGAGGGTTGACGCTAACTTTACATGAAAGCTGCCGCATATACACGTTCTCCTGGCGAGACCTCAAATCATCTTCGTAATATCTATCAAACTATAGATCCTACACATCGACTGGACGTAGATTCTAAAAGTACAATATACACTTCTCGCTAGAAATCTAATAAAAAAGCATTTTAATGGCCAAACTATTCCACAATTTAGGATTTTCCAGAGAGGGTTATTTGTGAATAAAAGAACCTCCGGAGCGTTTGCAATCAACGGGAGCATGTTGTTTCTTACACGCCCACTTTAAAACGTGACTCTGGGTCGTATTAAGCTGCTGAACAATCGACCTATATGGTCGTTTTTTGTAGGAGGACAGGCTGGGAGGAAAGGACGTCCCATTGCTCTTAAAACATAGTATCTCACTTCCTCTCTCCTCACATGGTCCCATGCATTTTGTTGTGCAACAGTGTAATGCAAATGACAATAATGATCCTCAAACAAACAGGAAAGTGTAGTGCCGAGAGAAGGGAGACGGAGGCGGTGCATCGAAGGTGCAAATCTCTCTTTATTGGGGAGCAGAAATCGACGTGCTGTCGGGTTGCAGGAAAGAGGAGAAGAGAAAGTGAAAGAGGAGGACACACAGTAGGTACCCCGGAGGTACCGTCAACATATATGTCCGGGCGGAAACAATACCCCCAACCTGTAGTTCCCGGATTGAATTATGTAACCCCAGTGTATGAATCAGTGATCACTACACAAGCCCCCCCAGAATTCAACCATGGACACAATCCTCGCGTTGGGAGGAAGCACCACAGGGGCTGAGGAGGGCGGGCCATGGAACGGGCCGTCGGAAGGGGGCCGCAGGAGAGGGTAGGGGCCGCAGGAGAGGGTAGGGGCCCCAACGAAGGCGAGGGCATCCCCACCGGAGGGCGGGTGGCGGGCCGGAACGGGCCGTCGTCAGGGGGCCGCAGAAAGCAGGGTCGCTGTGTCGAGACCAGGGGACGGGCGTGAAAAAAAACCCGGTGGTCCCCAGCAGGGAGGAGCGCTGCCCGGCCGCAGGCGAAGGCACAGCGGCGGCGGGCACGAAGTCCTCGGGAGGAAGGAGCCGTGTCCCCGGGAGGAAGGAGCCGTGGACAGGGGAGAGGCCAGATGGGGCGCCGTCGAGGCGAACCGTGAGCCGCGGTTAGAGGTGAGGCCAGGCAGGGTCCCGAAGCGCGCCACCCACGGGCCGATGAAGGCATGGGCGACGTCCGGAACCGCCGAGGCGAGGGAAGAGGCGAGACGGGGTCCAGAAGCGCGCCACTGTGTGACGTCCGAAAACCGCCGTCGAGGTGGTGATAAAGCGAGAGGGTCCACACGAGGCCGACCAGCCATGGTCGAACCTCCTCTCAGTCACCAGAAAAAAACTCAAAAATGGTCGTCCCGTCCACGAACAAAAACAGGTGGGCGAAATAGCGAGAGGATCCACGCGAGGCCGACCAGACATGATCGAACCTCCTCTCCGGCACCACAAAAAACAAAAATAAAAATAAAAAAACAGTCGGATGTCAGCCGCTAGCTGCTGTGGCTAGCCGCTGTTAGCTGTTGCCAGCTGCTAGCCGTTAGCAGTCGTGGCTAGCTGATCTCGGCGGCCGTTAGTCGCCGGCCGGACATGCAGCCGCATGTCCCGAACCAACCCGGCACGGTCACGTACCGGCCCCATGGAAGGGTTGCCGTCCCCCAGAGCCGAAAAGCCGTGGAAATGGCGAGCGTCGTCCGCGTCCATTCCGTGGGGCGCACCGAGCCACAGTCCGAGCGCACGTGGCAGCTACGGAGGTCTCCAAAAATCCCCGGCATTTCGAGAAAAAACAAGAGTTTTTTTGCCGTGTTCGGTTCAGTCTCGGAACCTTCGCGAGACTTATGTCAGGGTCACCAATGTAGTGCCGAGAGAAGGGAGACGGAGGCGGTGCATCGAAGGTGCAAATCTCTCTTTATTGGGGAGCAGAAATCGACGTGCTGTCGGGTTGCAGGAAAGAGGAGAAGAGAAAGTGAAAGAGGAGGACACACAGTAGGTACCCCGGAGGTACCGTCAACATATATGTCCGGGCGGAAACAATACCCCCAACCTGTAGTTCCCGGATTGAATTATGTAACCCCAGTGTATGAATCAGTGATCACTACAAAAGCAACAAATGAAATAGTATACTTTAATAATAACTCATTAACATATCATTAAAACATCCAACCAAGTTATTGTGTTTTTGTGTATTCTCGGTACTCACGGTACCGTATTATAGGACAAGGCCAACAACATTAAATAATACGATAAATATAACCGCAAATTCGTGAAAAATGTAAATAGGAGCTTTGACACTAACAGACAGTACTGTAACAATTTTTTGACCGAAAATGTTCCCACCAGCTTATAGTCCTGCAGCTGTATGACAGTTTGCAGATACTCTGTGAACACAGGTTATGTATTCCCTGTCTAATGTAATGGTTCAAGTCAATTTCCAGTTTATAAAAAAATATAATTGAAAATAATCGTATTGATTTTCATAAGACTAAAACAAATAATGTATCTTGAGAAAATGAAATATAATTGTTTTTAAAGTGTCTCAGCTGACTGGACAGATCGGTTTCCAGATCGGTTTCCAGAGACACCAGAATGTTATGTCCATGTATGCATGTCTATACAGTTTCGAAATGAGTCAATACCATAATAGTAACCTGTGTGTGTATGAGCACATGTTCAACATTTGTTAACATGCAATAAGAGCTACAGCCACTGTTTCATGTGTCTCAATGCAGAAATGTGAGCAGAGCAGTGAGCCAGGTTCCCAGCCGGCAGCCCTTCACCCAGAGCAGCAGCTCGTACACACTGAGCCCGCACAGCTGCACACACTCCGCCAGCGTGACCTGCACCCGCCTGCTCCTGGACCGGGCCTTACTCCTCCTGTGCCTGTCAGTGGGGTCAAGAGTCAGGCACTGTTTAGTTTAGCAGGATAATCTCCACATATTAACATCACTTTTACGATTTTTTTAAGTAAATTGCTAACGTTAAGCTATAAAGGAACTACAGCACAGTCACATGACTTCACGTCACCACAGCTAAGCTAAAAGTGGCTAATGATCAGCGTCTTGACCTTTAATATTTGCATTTAGTAAATTGTTAGCTGTTCTTATGAGGCATAGAAGCTTCAGACAGTCACCAGTGGGGTATTTACTGACGTATTTTATGTCCTAGAACAAAACTTGAAAATCTCTTCAGCTTGGGTTAACCACAGACCTTATTTCAGGATAACAATCAACAACACTTTTTTTTTACTTTGAGCCAGGGGAAGTGGTAAAAGCTGACTAATGTCCAGGTTTTATTCCTGCTCCACGTCACTAGAGAGGAGAGAACAACTCTGCTGACCTGGCCATAGCACGTATGCAGCAGCGGGACATGTTGATGAAGGACGAGGACGAGGCTCTGGTCTGTAAGGTGGTCTCGATGCCCCTGAGCAGATCGTTGGTCTTCAGCAGCAGCAGCATCTGCCGGGGAACTCTGTTCAGCAGCTCGCTAATCTGAGGGAGGTACTGAGCCGCATTGGTCTGGATCTCTACATCCTGCCGGGGTAGACACATAGGAAGACAAGCTGTGTCTTTACTGGATCCACACATGTAGTGACAAGAATGAGAAAAAAAGATCACATACACTCCCACATTTAACGGCTCTGCACTTGCTCCCAGTAAAATGTTGAACTCTTATTCTTGCCTACAAAGCCCTTCATGTCAGGCTCTATCCTATCATAAAGAGCTCAAAGTTCCCTACTGTCCCAATAGGGCATAACATTCCAAGAACAGAATCCCAGTTTGTGTTTAGGAGTCAGACTCCCTCTCCACATCTAAAAGCAGGCTTAAGACTTTCCTTTTTAATAAAGCTTGTCGTTTTGTGGCATTGTGCCCTTGAGCAAGGAATTGGATCCAAGGGCTTTTCCCTAAATTGTGTGGATAAAAATCTAAAATTAGCGAAGAGTCTGATGACTGAGACAAAAAAGAGATGCACCAGGGACAGGTGATGTTGATACCATGAGGAAAAAAGATTTTCCAAAATGTACTGAGTTTTGACCTAGCAGAAATGACAACACACTATCAACCACAGCATAGAGGAAGGAAATGGTGAAAGAGGGAATATTTTTGCCTCAATTATCACTATTTGTCTCTTTGATGTTGAAGATGTGTGTTTGAGTGTCAGTGTCCAGTTCTACTTCAAAGGCCTCGCCCTGCACATCAGCGGGCCTAAATCACACTATTAGTCATGGAACAAAGTGGAAAGCAAGCTTACAAACAGTTAGTTATTTAGAAAACTCAGACACAAAGTAAACCAGGAGGAGTACATCTTTATAAGTCCAGGACATTACAAGAGTGGAATAAACAGCTATGAAATTACAAGTTAATTGGAAAAATGGGAGGAGAAATACCTTTTTATGGCGTTCACCACTCTGAATAGAAGCACAAACAATATTTAGGTTTATATTTCCCAATAGGTACTGTAAAATGAACTTTTTTGAAAACATCATCAACCCATGTTTCTGGACTGTCAGAGCAATTTTAAGCCACCATTAGCACCGTCTACAACAACAACATTAAACATCTTAAGAACGCTGTGGGTACACAGTGTGCAAACTCGACCAGATAGGATTAACTGCTGATTCCAGAAACCTTTGTAAGTTCTATTTTGTTTTTAGACTTCTCTGTTTCAGTCTACCCTGTATAAATATTTTGTAGTTCATCTTGCTAAAATTGTGCTAAAATACCTGTTTTTCAGGCAGAAATCTGGGTAACTTGTTTTTACAGAAATCTTAAACTGAACCATCTGCTTCTTAGGGTTAACTTTGATTTAAACAATTGTACAAATACTAAGGGCTTTACTAGGGGTAATTGTATTAGGGTTAACTTTATAACCTCTGTAGCCAGGGTTTATTCTGAAATGTGTCTGTAAAAAGTGCATGACAAAAGGCCTGGAGGCTCAACTGATTGTGGGGAAGTGACAGTGGGTGTTTCTCAATCGCGAGTACGCTTGCTTGGTAGCACATGTCTTCCGAGTCACTTCCTTCAGAAGCTAGGCAAGAATCCTTCCTGGCATTCGGAAAACGAAGAGTGGAACAGGCTAGCAAGTGTGCAGGTGTGCGTCATATGAGAGGCCCCGCCTTACATTTTCCGCCACAGATTTGGGGAAATTGGTCCGTGCGCAAAGCATTGTGGGGATTTTAAGGACGCGAAGTCTACCCATGTGCAGCCTCGAAATTTCCCCCAAACCAAGGACGCGGCCTCGGTGGAATTCCAAGTATGCTGGACATTGGAACGGTCCTGCTGCGCCAATTGATGACGTAGCATCCTTGAAATATTGGCTTGGAAGCCAATATCCTCGCGATTGAGAAACGGCCCGATTCTACTTCTTCTTCTTCTTCTTCTTTGGTGTTTATTGGCGGTTGGCAAACCAACTTGTAGGTGCATTACCGCCACCAACTGGACTGGAGTGTGGACAATAGACTATGCAGAAAACAATAAACAAAAGAAATAAAATAAAGAACCAAAACTCTAGATTATTTTAACCTGTTAAGCACCAAGCCTGTTTTTTCATGTTTCAGGCTCGAAAATGACATGCCCAAAACAATGACTACAACTTAACTTCTAAAAGGGTTATATGAATAATTTCTTTTATCAAAGCAAGGTTACATCTGTGAGTTGGATGTAGAAGTGTCAGAATCAATATAGATTTTTTTTATTTTAAAGAAAATTCAGATTTTACATAGTAAAAAACTGTAAATTATAGTGTCCGTCCAAATATTATTTTTTACAGATAGTGAAAACTACCCTTGGATAAGGGAATGCTCTGGTTTTTGGACAAAATTAACATGGGATCACTCCCGTCACCGGACGTACTTCGTCTCACTGGAATAGTAACGGTCATAGTGAATATAAAATCGTCCCCATGTATCCGGCCAATGACGGGAGAGTTTTGAAAGAGACAAAACACTGTTCCATACATTTAAAAACACTTAAACAATTAAACAATGTTTACCTGCCAACAAGCAGCAGTGTGCTGTCATTTCAAACATGTTACCCCACTGTTTAACACAGTTTTACCTGTGTTTTGAAGACTCTTTCCTGGGTCAATGTGTCCTCTTTCTCCCCCCCTGGGTGTGTGTGAGACAAGTGAAGTGAGTCAGGCTGCCAACAAGCAGCAGTGTGCTGTCATTTCAAACATGTTACCCCACTGTTTAACACAGTTTACCTGTGTTTTGAAGACTCTTTCCTGGGTCATTGTGTGCTCACCAGGGGCACGAGAATACCCTCCACAGAAGGGGTCGTGGTTCCGTGAAGAAGGCCGAATTTGGGTGCTCATAGGCAGCCTGCTGCAGAGTCATTTTCAGGCTCCTCTCCACAATTGTCCCCCTAAAATGATTTAAAATCATTATTTTTGCATTTAAATGCATTTATTCTATCATTTATATGGTTCCCCAACACAATGCACATAGTCTGGAGCTCACTGGGGTCCTGCATATAATTTAATCAGGCGTTTTTAACACTTTTTCCCATGAAAATGATTTTTAATCACTATCATGGGGCTATGAAAATAAAATTCCGGGTAATGCAGAGCACAAGTGCACCTTTTACTATTTAAATGTATTTGTATTATATATATTTGGGCTAGAAAGGTGACCTCTCTGGGTGATTTAGTCAGTTTATGGAGCTTAGCCCACAAATCCTGGATGATCCAGGCCGAATTTGGGTGCTCATAGGCGGCCTGCCAGGCGCCCCCACCCGTGGAAAGCAAAAAAATTGAAGAAAACGCTTAATTATAACTTAAAATAATCAAAAATGAAGTTTTGAAAAATTGTCAAAAAAATGACAGAGTGCCAACGGGAGAAGGGGCCAGACTATTGGCGCTTCAGGCCGATTTTTCCCCTTCTCCGATGGTTGGTACAACGGAGAAGGGGAAAAAGTCCCTGGGCTTCATTTCCACTTCTCTGTTAAAAAGATTCATCCATACTTTTCAAACTACCGTCTGCACGAAATCGGAAACCCAGTTTTTGGGTGCACTCAGAAAAATAACGGCTGTTGCAAATCATGGAAGAATGTATCCGCTCACCAAGCACTTTGAGTGGGCCTAATTTTGTGGCGCAAGGACCCCCCAGCCTGGTTCTCTCAATACTTAAAGTTTGACATGGAGGAATGCGAGGGCACTTTGCAGGTGACTCTACCCGATTATGAGACACTATTTTGGGACGTATTTTTTACATTTCTCTGGTTCTCCAAATAGTTTAAGTTCGACATTTTGAGCCATGGAGGAATGCGAGGGCACTTTGCAGGTGACTCTACCCGATTTTGAGACACTATTTTGGGGCGTATTTTTTACATTTCTCTGGTTCTCCAAATAGTTTAAGTTCGACATTTTGAGCCATGGAGGAATGCGAGGGCACTTTCCAGGTGACTCTACCCGATTTTGAGGCACTATTTTGGGGTATAATTTTTACATTTTGACCCCTTTGCCCGGTTATCACCAAAGTTGAGTTGGATGATTTCGACCATGGAGGAATGTCAGGGGAGTCCGCGGGGGACTCCTGCGGGGTCATGAGGCACTATTTTGGGGTACAATTTTTACATTTTGACCCCTTTTCCCGGTTCTCACCAAAGTTGAGTTGGATGATTTCGACCATGGAGGAATGTCAGGGGAGTCCGCGGGGGACTCCTGCGGGGTCATGAGGCACTATTTTCGGACACTTTTTTCCCATTTTCCCCCCCTTTTGCCTGGTTCTTTTTATTTTTATTTTTTTTCCTGTTTTGGCCCGTTTGACCCGGTTCCTTCTGCCGGGGGCACTGCCCGGTCCCGGGTGCCCCCCCCAGGGCTCGCGTACAGCCGTTTCACCCCCCACATTGACGGATTTTGACCCCTTTGCCCGGTTCTCACCAAAGTTGAGTGTGATGATTGCTGAGTCATGATGCACTATTTTGGGGTACATTTCCCCCATTATCAACACGGACTAGAGATGTCTCGGAGATGGCTCGGAGCCCACACCCTGGTTCTATGTAACCCTGGAGGAATGTCACATGAGTCGACAGGGGACTGCTGCTGGCTAATGAAGGACTATTTTGGGGTACATTTCCCCCATTATCAACACGGACTAGAGATGTCTCGGAGATGGCTTGGAGCCCACACCCTGGTTCTATGTAACCCTGGAGGAATGTCACATGAGTCGACAGGGGACTGCTGCTGGCTAATGAAGGACTATTTTGGGGTACATTTCCCCCATTATCAACACGGACTAGAGATGTCTCGGAGATGGCTCGGAGCCCACACCCTGGTTCTATGTAACCCTGGAGGAATGTCACATGAGTCGACAGGGGACTGCTGCTGGCTAATGAAGGACTATTTTGGGGTACTTTTTTTTCATTTTCACCCAAATTTCCCTGGATGAAATATTTTTTAGTTTTTTTAGTTTTTAGCCCAGTTTTGGCCACAGCGTTGCCTGGAGGATAGGACCGAGATATGACAGACTCTCTGGCCGCCTCACAAGTCACTATTGTCGGACACTTTCTTTGCTTTACCCCGGTTCTATCACTCTTTCCTCCTTTGACCATACAACCCGTTTCCTGCTGGGGTGGTGCCTGGTTCCGGGGTACCCCAAACCCTCTCATGGTCGGGGCACCATGTATTGATGCATCGGACCCAATGTTGCCATCACCAGCCCCGCGTTGGTGCGGAAGTGGGACCATCTGACCCGGTGGTAACCCAATACTTCCCTTCGTCCATGCACCATGAATTGATGCATCGGACCCAGTGTCGCAACCACCGCTCACGCTAACGCATATAAACGGAGAACTATAACATAATTTTGATCAAAATCATTATGTGTGTTTCAGGAAGGATGTCATCTGAATGCCCGGTGTGCAGACTCTTCTATCTGGCATTGAACAAACACCTTAAGCACAAGCATGCAGTGCGGAACTTGGAGGAGAGGGGAATCCTCCTGAAAATAGCCAGTGGAAGGATAAATGTTCGGACCAAACCCTGTCCCATCGCTGGGTGTTCGTACGCTGGGAAGAGACTGGACCGTCATGTAAAACATGACCACCCTGAGTTGTCCCGACATAAGGCACATCAGGTCATGGCAAGGCTGAAGCATAGTGTGGCACTGCAGTTGCTCCATGACCTCCGTGAGACTAACCCCATCATTGGAATGGCTACATCATTGGATATAGACAATGAGGAGGAATACCCCGGGCACCCTCCACCCTTCTCCCCACATACCGAGTGTGACAACGAGGACTGCAGGCAGGTGATGCTGGAAAATGTGGCATTGAGGGCTCAGAAGGATGCCCTCAATGATGAGGTGAAGACCCTGCGCTCCAGGCTGAAAAAGGAGCTAAAACCCAGGAAGCAGAGTGCTGCTGTTCTTGAGGAAGAGGACGAATGTATACGATTTAAGGGCCTGGCAATCCCAAATACCTCCGGCATAAACACAGTAGCCTCAGGCAGCAATACCCCTGTGAAGAGCCCGGTGAAGACTGTCATGCAGTCCCCAGTAACCTCCGGTAGCGAGACCCCTGTGAGGAGCCCGGTGAAGACTGTCATGCTTGCAGTAGCCTCCGGTGGGAAGAGACCGGTCAAGAACCCTGTGAAGAGCCCAATGAAGACTGTCATGCTTGCAGTAGCCTCCGGTGGAAAGAGACCGGTCAAGAACCCTGTGAAGAGCCCAGTGAAGACTGTCATATTACCAGTTTCCTCCGGTAGCGAGACCCCTGAGAAGAGCCCGGTGAAGACTGTCATGTTTGCAGTAGCCTCCAGTAGCGAGACCCCTGTGAAGACCCCGGTGAAGACTGTCATGTTTGCAGTAGCCTCCGGTAGCGAGACCCCTGTGAAGACCCCGGTGGAAACTGTCATGTTTGCAGTAGCCTCCGGTAGCGAGACCCTGTGAAGACCCCGGTGGAAACTGTCATGTTTGCAGTAGCCTCCGGTAGCGAGACCCCTGTGAAGACCCCGGTGGAAACTGTCATGTTTGCAGTAGCCTCCGGTAGCGAGACCCCTGTGAAGACCCCGGTGGAAACTGTCATGTTTGCAGTAGCCTCCGGTAGCGAGACCCCTGTATGCCGGAAGACCCGTGCCTCTAAGCTGGCTAATGACTTGCCCTCTCCCTCAAATTACTGGTCCACTGGGTGTGGACGGGGGAATACCATGCGTGAAATCACGTTGCCTAGAAGCATGGAGGCGTACCTTCAGACATACTTGGATCACTGTTTGGGTGTCGCTCCGACAGTAAAACAGAAAGACAATGTTGTGTCGAAGATCAGCCGGATAAAGAACTTCATAGTATACATGGCCCATGGTGTTAACCGCCTGTCAGACTGGCTGTTCCTAAGAAACATGAAGATGATCCGTGGCTGGAGCGAGTATATTGTAAAGCCGGGCCGGGCAGTCACAACATCAGAGTTCTTCCTGAAGAATGTGCACCAGTTCATGGGGTACATGTCTGAGTCAAAGCCCCGGGGGTGCAAGCTCACCCAGTCTGATATGACCCACATAATGAGAGAGGTGAAAGCCAACATGAAACACTTGAATAAGGCAGTCACTCTACATCAGTTTAAGGTGAAGAGGAACAAACTGGATCGTCTGCCGAGCCAGGCGGAGCTTCTCGCCGCCATGGCGGCCGCTGAGAAGCGCATCCCGGAGCTCCTCGACCTGATGGCCGGCACGCCGACCTCAACCACCCAGAAGCTTCTCTATGGCTATCTCACCCTCCATTGGAGCCTCCTGTATGGCCACCGTACGGGCGTGTACGCAAACATGAAAAACAGTGAGGTCTTAGAGGCAGCCATAAGGGGAACTGCTGAGGGCTACATCATCCATGTGCAGGATCACAAGACGGCCAAGACATATGGCGAAGCACAGCTGGCGCTTACAGTAGAGGAGTTTAGCTGGGTCATGCGGTGGATGGGGATTAAAGAGGCATTGCTGGGTCCTCAGAATGAATTCTTCCTTTTCACAAGGGGGAATCGGGCCTCCAAGAACCTGAACGCTCACTTGAAGAGGGCATGGGCTGATGCTGGGCTAGAAACAGCCGTCACCTTCACAAATCCTGCGCACTGCCCTGGCTGACAATATCAAGCATCACCAAGATCCAGAAAGCCGGTCGATTCTCGCCAGGTTTATGTGTCACGACGTAACCACGGCGGACCGGTTCTACGCGAATGCGCCAGGTATAAAGGAGGCATTGAGAATCCGCTCCATGTTCAGGGCGTCATCAGAGTGCGGCAGCAGCTGCATCATCATCAGAAGGATGTCTACCGCTGTCAGATGGGGAGACCTCCGAAGAGGGCTGCTATAACAGTACAGCTCTATCATCTTCACCTGATGGGTCATTGGAGCGGCAGCAGCAGCGGAAGCGGAAGCGGGAGGGAAAGAGGCCAATGAAGTCGGGACCGGGGCTGGTTGACACTCCTGATGATGGGGCAGGGGCCGTGGACTCAACCTGTTTGCCCTGGTGCACCGTAAGAATTAGACGCCTAATTTGGTCCCCTGAATCCCGCTAAACATTGTGAATATGTATACCGTGTATATAATTATTATTATAATCCTGTGTATACATTTTGTAAATAGTACAATATCTCCAGGGCGCATAACTGCACTTTACAAGCCAGGAAAGGTGCCAGAATCCTGGGCATACA